>NW_024609881.1:32986698-33549198 GCF_016920785.2 Ixodes scapularis
AAAATATTAGAATATATGGCAACTCTACCTGTCTTAGACGAAACCAGAAAGATTAAAATATTTCCCTCCATACTCCGCTAAATCTCATTAGTCAGTCAAATTCGTTGCAACGTTCAAATTGTGCAAACGTTTTGACGTGGAATTTAAAGGGAAGATGGGGCACTTTGCCCATCAGCATCAACTCAGTAATTTTAATAATGTATGTGGTTCTCAAAACAGTGCATTCAAGACCCTGCACATCTTGACTTTGTTAAAGCTTAGTCTAGCTGCCGGCTAGTCACCCTGCAAATTTATCACCTATTTTACGACTTTACGAAGACTGGAATTGAAAAAGCCATAAAAAGGCAGGAGTTGACCAAAACCGTCATCATAGTCGCAAAAAATGGCAACAGCAGCAGAGTATGAGTAGTTACCTTTCCATATTTGTGTTTAGTGCTGACTCAGTGGTGGCCCTGTAGGCCAATGAACCAACTTACTCAGCTCAAGCTCACCTCGTGTAATAATCGCTTGTGCGACTACCGTATGCTATGCCTGGAGACACAGCTACGCATGCACTCACACCCCCTGAATAAAGTGGCGGATGCAATGACAGTTACTCTTTCACCTTGAAAAATTTGATTTCCTCTCGTAGGGTGACCTTCGGTTAGGACTGGTTAACATCTCATATTGGAAATGCACTCCTAATGTAAAGTAAAGATGGAATTAATTAAAATTTATCTGGCAACCCCTTACAAATTTGTTTGGGCATACGCATATGGTGGGCACGCTCAAAAGCGATTTTAGACCAGGCTAAAAGTTATTTTCAAGCATGTACCTTTACTTCTCTAGCAGATCCCGAAAGCACAAATGAATTTGTCGCCCTAAATATTTAGATCTCTTGACTATAGCCTCAAGTGAGAACAGGAACAAAACCAAAAGAAGCCCAATATATACTACAGCATCTCGATCCTTCTGTCAAGCAAGCATTGAACACAAAAACCACGCAGGCAGGTTTGTGCGTGCTCCGCACACATACTCACGGCGAGAGTTGTTGCAGGTGTGGAATTTAAAGGGAAGATGGGGCACTTCTACATTTGAGAAAAAACGCTTGAATTGCGTTCATTTGGCCTTTAGATTAACAGATATCAAAATTGAATTTCAATGCGACGCGCCGGAGAGCCGTACGAGCAATTTCAAAATAGGACTGAAGCCCCGCCTCCCTAGCCTTGGGTAGCCAAAAGAGCCGTCGATGACGTCACGGACAGCGACTGTCTTTCGCGTTTTTTTCGCGTTTAACAATACTTACGCTGCAAATGGTTTGGGTATTCGGGTTCACGTGGTAAAAATACACTAGAATTCACTTCTAACTCATTTTTTCCAAGAAGCTCCGCAGCTTCCCTTTAACTTCTAAGGATAAAACGGGCAGAAGTGTCGTAGCAAATCAGCATGATTTATGATTATTTGCAGGCCGACATATTGTAAGCACCCAAAGGCAAATGTGTTGGGCGATTTTACCTCCCCCGTTGTGAAATGTTTTACTTAAAAATATTTCAAGAAGCGGCAGTTGAAAAAGACTTAAAATGCCGTTCAATGAAGATGCCCATGAAGGCCTTTTGTCTACACGACCTTCGGGTGGAAAGAACTGTTCAAAAATGTAATGATGCACAAATATTTAATTTTTGGTGGCCACCGTCCAGCATTTCTCCCTTCAAGAGCCTCTATGAAACGCAGTTTAACAATTGCAAAAACTTTACGCAGGCTACTAAAGCTGACTTGCAAAACGTGCAACTGGCGTTGCGTCACCTTGACACAATTCTATCGCAGGGTTCAGTTTAAGGGCACCCCTTACAATAAATAGCCTTCCATTGTGCATTGGCTGTCATGCACTCTGCTGTTATAAATAACAGAAGGCCCGTAATGAAGGTAGGGCACCTTACTAATTTTTAATTTGTCACCGACTGTGCTTAAAACATAGTTTGGGTGGGCATCCATTTGAAATATTACGGTAAAAGGCTTCAGTCCACATTCCAACCCCATTTGCATAAATCTTCAGATAACCCAAGCTAAACCACAAAGTAAGAATCGCAGCCTTAAACCTGTCAATATTGTGAAAAAGAGGACACATAAATACCGGCAGTGTCCTGTTGGCGAAGTTCTTCAGCTGCGCGTCTGCAGCACTAAACTGTCCATGTTGCGGAGAGGCATCAGGAACAGCTCAGGTGGTTCAGGCCTGGCCAGTTCCTGGGGCGTCGCCTGTTCCCCGGGCCTTGCCTGCTCTCCCTGGTGCTTGAAAGACACCACGTGGCCGAGCACCTGCCCAACAGACTTGCAGTTCCCTGTTCTGCTGCTGTAGGTGCCCATTCTGGATGTGCAGGTCTATCACGGCCTAAGCAGCTGAGCGTCGAAGGCTGCAAGATAACAAAGGCATAAGAAAGCATTATCCATTTTGCTGATCTACATTATGCACTGATAATGCGAAGAAACTTTTCCAGAAACTTGGGTTTCGGGAAGTTTCAGAAGAACGCTTGAACCTTCAGGTGTTTCGGATGGTTTGGGTAGCTTTGGAACGGTTGCCAGACACAGCGAGTGTTTCAAATTTTTGTAAAAATTTAAGAGACGTTATAATTTGTATGCAATATTCATAAATTTAATTTAAAAAAATGTGTTAATCAAATAAACTTTCTGAAAAGGAGACGCTGCCTCAATTTTCAGAACTTCACAGTTTTGGCTTGTATGGTCAAAATGAATGCTCCCACAAAGTTTTATGATGTTTTTTGACAATCAAAGGAAATAAAAATACTGATTCGTCGGCGACGCACGCGAGACGCGCTGCGCATGGCTGCAATAAGCACCAGTTTAAAAATCTGATATATACGTCCGTGCCTATTAGGTCTAGCTTGGTGCCTGTACCCTTGTTAGAACTGCCATTTCCTGGGCTTTCAGGACGGCCTTTTTTTTAACTATCAACCGTCTAAGAATGGGAGAGAATCCTGTTAAGAACACTTGCCCTGGTATAGAAAACAAAATTGGCTGCAAGCGGCTGCTCTGTGGTCACATGGTACCTCGCGCCTAGGCATATGACGCTTGAGAATGAATTGGCACTTCCAAGTAAAGCACAGGTCATCAATTGCGCCCCTTGTTAAACAGCAGAAGTTCCCAATGCAACTTTGTTTTCTATCGTTTCACTTGCAGCATACAGTGTGTAACAGATGATCCACCTTTCTTCGGTTCTGGTAGCAGACGACGCAACAGCGTCTTGCTTCCGCAGCAAATGACACTCTAGGCCAGACAAACCCTCCCTCTTTACTCACGTTAGCAGGCGACGTGTCTGTTAAAGAAAGGTCAGCTCCCTCGGTACAAGTCTGCCGAGATCTCAATCTCACAAAACACCAAAATCGGGCCATTGGTACAACATTTCAAGGTACAAACAGAAGCTGCACAGCATGGCGCCGAAGCGAACTGGCTGCACCTAAAAACAACCCTCTAAGCTGTCCGTCGAACCTCTCCAGAGTAGGACAGCACCACAGCCGTTCTTGGCAGCATGCAATGCTTTCCCACAGCATTTAGAGAAAGTTCTGTGACCAGTAGCATATTAAAGGACTCGGTCACTACTGTAATTGTGCATGTGTCACTACGAAGATTATGTAGCTAACTAAATTGAGCAACTGCACACAAGCTTATCTGGTCAAGCATGCTAACAGAGGGCAGATCAAAAACGTGTGCTAGCACATTATCAGGACTTTAGATGAAAAGGTACAGAACAAAATAATACTTACTGCATTTCTGCAAACCTGATGCTCTGAACGAAGGCCAGTCAGGGTCTGGTGCATGGCCCGCTCGCACACGAGACAAGATGTCCGCCCTACACATTTGTTTGGCCTCGCGCCGTTGTTTCATACTCACGTCGAACCACAGCAGAGGGACGGGCGCCACCGTTATTTCGTCATTCTCTTCGATTAACAGTACTCCTCCTCACTAGAATAAAAGGCGTGGTCAGACACAATGTTCATTCACGTCACTTCACACTGTCAGGTCTTCGCAACCTTTAGCATATATTATAATAACTCCATGGCTACATCTCCATGCACGGCCACAATGAAACACGACGGCGTCGCATTCCGGTATACGCCAAGTAATAAAAGTAGCAGTAAAAGAGAAAAACGGTGCTCATTTTGCGTAAAGGTCTGTTTACACCATGCTTTGTAGCTTTTTACTTGCAACGGTTTCGTGATACCGAGGTTTCGTGCAAATAGCTTATTTACATCCAGTTTTTCAAGCAATGGCAATGGCGTTTCGACTATACTCCATTCATTTTTAAGCTCAGACTAGAAGCTCCGCCTTCAACGCAAGCTTCCTGCCCTTGCTAACACAAGTGCGATCACGCAGGCATGCGCAACCAAAGCACCGCAGAAGCCAGCGAGCTCGCACTGAAGGCGGAGATTCTAGTCTCAGCTTAGGGGCGAACGGAGTATACATTCCTCGCATATGACGACACGCTAGGTAAGGACGGGGCCCTGTGCCATGCCGGTGATGGACTTCACAACGCGCGGATGTGCTTACTAAGGCGTAGGATGCCGCTAACTGCCTGGACATACCGTAGAATACCGTGCATCCGCCCATTCCACATTAAGCGCCCATTACCGAATTTGTGAGATCTGAGGAAATACGCACAGTACATTTATATGTAAAATTGACGACCAGGCAAGCACCCATCCCCCATTTTTTTGCGATTATTTCCAAAGTTTGAGTGCGCGCTTGCCCAGTATTTAACGGTACACCATATTTTCATAGAATGAACCTAGTTTTGTTTGCTGTGAACTCGGAAAAATGAGCCGAGCTTACGATGATGACGTTTAGCCAGTACGTGCGGAATTTTTCAGCATTGGTGCGATTGCGCTACGAGCAGGAAGCTTCGATATACTGCTGAGTTATAATGCAAAAAAATGTTGTGTCAAAAAAAAAAAAAAAAGTTGTATTGCGTGCCGCAAAATTTGACGAGCGGCTCTAGGAGTCGCCTGTACAAAAATTGTTACGACTTTGCGAAGTATGGCAAACAATCCAAGGTTAGAGTCATAGTCTAAACCCTGATGCAAGGATAAATAAAATAACGGACAAGCGTCTCGCAGACGGCACAAACCGATGCCCCGCCAGCGGCGTCTCGGCGAGCTAGCATGCCTCCAACAACACGGCGCGGTCGCCCCCGGAGACCGCCTTGATCTCCGGAGACCGCGCGGTGCCAGTCACCAGTGCTGGAACCCCCCCCCCCCCCTCCCTTCCCCCCCAAACACACACACACACACATACGCAAGCACGCACGCACGCGCACGCGCCCACGCACACACACACGGATTAAGCGCGACGATGGGATGACGAGCTAGCGGGACGGTGAGACGACGCTCCTGACGCCCGACTCCTTCTATTTCTATCTTCTCCCCCACTTTTCTCCCCTCACCCTACCCAAGTCAGTGACAAATGCGCCTAGCGCGCGTACACGATTGACTCTATCCCCCCCCCCCCCCCCCCTTAATTTCACTTCAACGCTTACAACACACGGAGGCCGCAGCCAACCGATCGGCGTCTCGCCGGGCTAGTGGCGCGACACTCGTCCATACTCGGCCGGGAGCCCCGAAGGTGCGCTCGAAGCGTGGAAACAGCACAATGCAACGAAAGGCAAAGGGCATCTACACCACGAACGGGCAGAAGCCGATGCAAAAACGTGCGCGAACGTGAACAGAAAAGTGCCGTCGCTCGCCACTACGAAATAATCCGCGGCCGCATCCCTTTCCTGCTGCACGTACTTTCTCTTACTTGACGGCTACTCCGTCTTGCGGGACATGCCCACGAAACGATCGTCGGGATACGGCGAAGGGCCGTCAACACCGTCGAGTCAATCACCAGCAAGCGTTGTTGAGCGGAAGTTGGTTCACTAGGCCTACATACGACGAAACCGACAGAACACGAACATCAAAATCAAAACACAGGCGGTAACTTCGAGCGATTTCTGCCCCGCATAGATTTACATGCAGCGCGCTTTCACTCGCCACCACGGTCACATACAATTCTTCAACCCTGGAGCCACCGTATCTGAACCATGCCGCAACCACACCAACGCCCCGCTCGCCATTTGTGTTTCCTCACCTTGTCCGGCTTTGGATTGGATGCTGGATCGGCTTTCTAGCAAAGCTTATCAACAGCTGGCTGGATGCTGGATGAGGTCTGTTCTAGTCTAAACACGAAGTCGTAAATATATAATTGTGCTACTGTAATACTCTAAAAAAAAAAAAAAAAAAAAAACGGGTGCAGGAAGAAATGCACGACGTTTCGACGAAGTGCTCTCTGGGAACTAATTGGCCACTCAGTTTCGGTTTCGATTGAGCAGCTTCCTTTCATGCTATCACGCCGTGACCGAATGCGCCGCTTGAGTTTTGGATTATCTGACTTTTCACGAATGTACAATACGTTGTATATTGCATCCTGCGGCTCGTACAAAAGTACTTGTAGTTGTCTTCATCGGGTTTACATAACTGTAAGGAAAAATAAATACTGTCTCAACGTCGGGGTCACCGTTAATCAAGTAGTAACAATCAACATTTTTGGCAAAGCATGAAGTTCCGATCAGAACTTTATGCTTTCAGCAAGATAGCAATGGGAACCGAAACTGTTAAAAAGCGAGGGCAGACGCTATGAAAGCGGTGGCAGCGTGTGCAACGGGGTGGATCGCTTATCGAGGCCGACCGCTCAACGACCGCTTGCGCGGAGCGCTCGGCATCTGCCTGGGCAAAGGGCTGGATCGCGCATCCCCGTTTGGTCGCTGCAGCTGCAGCGCGAGAGTGAAGCCACCGATCGGCGATTTTTCATGTTGAAAAATCCCGTTTTTGGAGCGTTGCGGAGGCTGGCGGCAACATGCTGAAGACACGTTTTCTACTCGTTCGTAGTCATTCGTCGAAGAAGCTCTTTAAAACCCTGTGTAAGCCCTGAGACTTGCCGTTGAGAACATGTAGAAAGTTTTACGGAAGCGCAGTGCCGCAGTAAAAATACCCAACTCATCGAAAGCAAGTTTCGCCGCCACAATGCAACGCGCGGGTCACGAGTGACCCGCGCGTTGCATCATTGGACTTTTTTCATAATGCAACGTGCGGGACCCTTGTGACGTCACACGTGACGTCAATTGTGACGTCATTATAGGAAACGTCCCATAATGCAATGCGCGGGTCACGAATGAGACTGTACATTGCATTATAGGACGTTTCCCATAACTCAACGCGTGGTGACGCCGACGGCGACGTTGGCGTCGCCGACCCGCGCGTTGCATCATGAGACGCTTCCCATAATGCAATGCGCGGGTAACAAATGAGACGGTGCGATGCATTATGGGACGTTTCGCATAACGCAACGCGCGGTTACGCCGACGGCGATGTTGGCGTCGCCGTCGCCGACCGCGCGTTGCATCATGGGACGCTTCCCATAATGCAACGCGCGGGACCCTCGTGACGTCACACACGCCGTCATTATGGGAAACGTCCCATAATGCAATGCGCGGGTCACAAGTAAGACCCGCGCGTTGCATTATGGGACGTTTCCCATAATGCAACGCGCGGTTACGCCGACGGCAACTGCGACGGCGATGCCGCTCAAGCCGGAAACGGGCGCCTAAGAGCGCCCCAGGCAGCACACAGCATTGGGCCAACATTGGATTTGAGGTGGCAAAGAATGGCCCAACAATGGCCCAACTGAGCCATATGTTTCCCAATATTGGAAACACATTGGACAATAATGGACTATCAAAGCCAATGGTTTTCCAATATTGGTGATACGTTGGCATAGGCTGATCAACATTGGACTGTCAAAGCCAATAGCTTTCTAATATTGGATATATGCCGGCATAAGTTGTCCAATATTGGACTGTCGGAGCCACTAGCTTTCTGATATTGGCTATACGCCGGCATAAGCTGTCCAATATTGGACTGTCTATGCCAACAGCTTTCCTATATTGGATATACGCCGGCATAACCTGTGCAATATTGGACTGTCAGAGCCAATGGTTTTCCGATATTGAATATACGCTGGCTTAAGCTGGGTAATATTAATCTGTCAAAGGCAAGAGTTTTCCAATATTGGTGATGTCCTGGTATAGGCTGGTCAATATTGTACTGCCATAGCCAATGGCTTATCGATATTTGTGTCGCCTAGGCTGTAAACCCGCGACCCTCTTTTTTGCATTGCAGAGGTAGGAAATTGGAAAAGAGTCATTCATGAGCTCGCTCGGGCGAGAATTTCATTTAGCCAACTTCATGGGGCGTGCGTCGCCGGGGCTTTATAACCACTGTCACAAATACGTCCTTAGCTGCCTATAGGACTATTGCAGTTTTTTTGCCGGCTGCTCTCCCTTCGCATTGCCTTACCTCGGCGGTGACAACTTAATTCCGTTTTTAAGATTTAAGTATTTTTGTCTTTTCTCATGTATTTTGTATGTATACGTAGCGTTAACGTCTTCTCTTTGTCCGTGCCCCTGCCATGTTTGTATTTCTTTGTGCGTGCTCCATTTTTATATCTAATGTTTCTGTGCATATTTAGTCATTGTCGACGCAGGTGTCAACAAACATAAAGCCACCGCTTACGTCGCAACCGAAGTGACTTTTACTTTTAGTTTTACGAGAGTCTATCGCGCTATAAAGTCGTATATTAAACTCCAGTGAAGTCTCAAGAGGGTTGCTTCGACTGCCAGTGCACATGTCATCAGTGTAGGCAGAGCAACGACGTAGCAATCGCGACGCGAGAGCATACTGCGCCTCGATCTGGCCGGCCGCGCTCGTTCTGCGGAAATGTGAGCGTGGGACTCTCGACCCCGTTAGCTTACTGATGCTGCAAGACGCTACTTTGTTGTCGCGAATCATTTGCCCTTCGAACGGTCCCGAAGCCGTTGCGCCCGGCGTACCCTACGCAGCATATTTCAGAAACCGTTCGCGCAGCATCGCAACCTTCTTACTGCGAGCGTCGGTGATTCATCGTGTGTTGAAAGTCGGACGATGTGCTGCTCGAGGTGTCTTTTATGTGCAACTCTTTCGTAAAAAAATTTGAAGTTTAAAAACGCGAACCTAACAGTGAACAAACATTTTTAATTTTATTGATAAAAAATATATTTATATATTTATAGATATATTTGTGTACATCGTGCGCAAAAAATAGTCGCGCTTAGTTCTTCATTCTAAATTATAATGTAAGTTATACGACGCAAAACATACTGTCGTCACACTTGCCCCGTTTAGAACCACTTTTGGACTGGACAGTTTCTTTAGAAGTTCGAAAGCTGACCTTCAAAGAGCTGTCCTGTTAAATCGGTAATGACAGCGAGGTAGACGCTATGCTTGTTTAAGGCCAATCCTGTCTCCGGTTAGGGTCACATGACTACTGTCTCAAAGCTGGCGATAAGGGAGAGCACGGAACCTGCCTAAAGCACAAGGTCACGCATAACTTCTGCTGCACTATCAACCTTGGGTAGAAGTGACAAATTCTCTCGCTCCGTTCATTGTTGAGATGCCCCTGAAGATAAGCCTTTGTAAGCGCACCCACCCCCGTTCTGGCCTGCTTGCTTTGTACTCCTTCTCTCTTTTTTCACTCTCTCCCTAAGCTGAAGGCGCGGTTGCTGTGCGTACTCGCCGGACTTGAATCCGCTCTCTGTGCGCGGGTAACGGCAGAAGTCTGATCATGTGGTTTGACGGATGACACATTACCCGTTGACAAACTCGGAATGCCTGCGTCGCAAGGACCGGACCTAGTTTCGCGCGTGATGCGGCCTGCGGGGTGCAGGCCCGCTGTGGATTTCGCTTCTGTGGTAAATGGTATCTCGTTCGAAAAGGCCTGCCCGTGTCGATTTCTTCAAAGAAGCCCAAGACATTCTTGTGAACAGTTTAGTGTCCGGTTCGGCAAATGGCAGCGTGTGCTACATTGTGTTGAATCTTCACGGATCACTTCCTTGTAGTTTTTGTGTTTGAGTGGTTGTTCTGCAGTGCCCGTGTTGACATATAAGTCGGATTACATCTTTCAAGTCCAGTATTTTCAACGTAAGTGTGCTGCAACCTACTTGATGATCATTGTCCGTTCTTGTATGGGCAATCATCCGGATAACCTCTAGAATTGGGCATTGCCTATCTCCTGGCAGCTGGGAGAATAATTTTCCCGCAATCTTACCGACAGTCGCCTGCCATTATCTGTCTGAAATAATGTCACAACCGCAGGTAGAATACTGACTTTTTTATTCTACCTGCGTTTCGCAAAAACACGTTTCGTTGCCACCTTTCTTGTCGACATTTACGTTTCATCGACATTCGTTACGCGAATTGCGCGCTGTAGGGGCATTTCGTCGCGCGTGTATTCCTGAGGCGCGTGCTCACCGAACCAGCCCACCCTTTCACGCCGCTTCATGCTAATCTGAAGCGGTTCATTGCAACAAAAAAAAGAAGAAAAGAAAACATAATTTGAGTTTTTTTATGAATCATCGCGTGTTGATGAAACGATCTGTCTATGAAATGTAGTTCGATGAACTGATTGCACCGCCAATGAGGGGCGACTAGTGGTAGAATTTTGGCGAAACAATTCTGTCAGCTGCCGGGAGACTGGACACTACCCAAGAATTACCCCGGTTGTTGCTTGCTTTGCAGTCTTTTTAATTGTATCACAGCTGAGTAGTTCCTCTTCACATATTACGAATTGCTGAGATTGTGCTTGTCTACAGAATAAGCTGTGTGTAATAAACTGTTAGGAGATTTCAAAACAATCCCTTGTGTCTGTTTACCTTCCTTTTTGCAAACAACTTGGCGAGGGCACTTGCAAAGAGCTGGGCGAGTGCAACGATGGCCAAAAATCAGCATGACGGCCAACATTGGATCGGGTCGCGCTTCCAGTGTTGTCCAATATTACGCCGGTCTTCGCCAATGTGGGAGCACCTTGGCTGGAACCATGGTTTAGCGATGGCCCAACATTGGCATCAATGATGGGGCCGACATCGGCTGGAATAATGGCTGAACATTGGCCCAACATTGGCATCGATCACTGGGCCAACATTGGAAAGGGTAGCGCTTCCAATATTGTCCAATGTTGTGGCCGGTCTTTGCCAATGTTAGGCCAATGTCGGACCGACATTGGTGTGCTGCTTGGGGCTGCTCTCTAAAAAATTAATATATGTAAACCAAATTAAATTTTCATTCCACAGCCATGTTTGATCCCGTCTTTTTTAACAAAACTGAAATAAGCCTTTGTTAACTGGTTTAAGGATGACGCGGCGTTAATACTAGGCCAAGGATAATATTAGGTGTCATCTTTTAGCATATTGAAGACATGTCCAACCAAATGGTCATTTGTAACCATCTTATAGTTTCTATATCAGCGAAAAAGCCATGTCGGTTACATATCAAAACTTGCATGGCTCGAATGGCCTGTGAAAGCAGCGAGAAAACGATGTCGATCAGTCACCGAAAACTCCGTGGCTGAATTGGCCGGTGATTACAGAAAGAAAACGATATCGGCCAGTCACCGGAAACTCCATGGCTAGACTGGCCGCTGACCACAGCAAGAAAACGATGTCGGCCAGTCACCAGAAACTCCATGGCTAGACTGGCCAGTGACTACAGCAAGAAAACGATATCGGCCAGTCACCGGAAACTCCATGGCTAGACTGGCCGGTGACTACAGCAAGAAAACGATGTCGGCCAGTCACCGGAAACTCCATGGCTAGACTGGCCAGTGACTACAGCAAGAAAACGATATCGGCCAGTCACCGGAAACTCCATGGCTAGACTGGCCGGTGACTACTGCAAGAAAACGATGTCGGCCGGTATCGGGAACTTTCCGGCTGGCGCTGGCCAGTTTAGACAACGAGTCCCCGATATCGGCCGGGATCGGTTTCTTACCGGCGTCCCTGGCCGGGATCCGCCGTACAGCTCCCGGTACTGGCCGACGTAATCCCAGTATCGGCCGACATGGTGTGCTACCTGGGTATGTGATGTATTGTTTCTTTCGTCTGTTAAATGGTTGTTTCAAATATTTTTAATTTTGCCTTTTTGTATTCTACACTAATTCTTAGGTTCAGAATAGTCTGCAACATTATTAAAGAAATAAATAGATAAGCAAAAAAATAAATCACAATCGTTTAATTCGAAATACACGAATAACTCCAAGAATACTTTGGACAATAGCATGAGGAGTTGCCACTCGGGGTCACTGACGTTATTTTTCTGACTCAGAAACAAACAAAAAAAAAACTATAATACATCCATCTCGGGTTCTATAATATCATACAAAAAACTACGAGACACGAAAAAAAATAAGTCCTACAAAGAAACATCTGGAAACACAGCTGATATTTTATTTCAAAAACGACGGTAGCGCAAAAAAAAAAAAATATTATAAGTACAGGAATACACACACGGAAAAGTGCTGACTCGCAACTGATGTTTAGTGAAGAAACAAAGGAATATAAAGCAGAAGTTCAAGGAAGTATATGAAATCAAAACAAACGACGGAAACACGCAAGAGTTTATTTACACGTCAAAATTAAGAAACAAAAAAACTCTATTTCAAATTAAGTTACACTAACATATGCTTCCTTCTCCATGCCGTCGTCTTTTGCGCTACCAATATTTGTGTAATGTATAAACAACTATCCCGTCATACGGCCCTAGTGAAAGGTCATTTCCACGAGAGCCCCTTTTTATATAGAACAAAGAACACCTCTCGTCGTCCCCCTCGTCAGAGCATACATCCGTCAATCATAACATCTTCAAAATGGAACAAAAGTACCAGCTCTGCTAAAAGTAGGGTCGATAGCGGAAGCATCTGCATTCGAGGGAAGGGGAGGCGATTAAATTAAAACGTGCTTTTCGATATCGAAGGAAGCTGAAACTCCCTGAACATGTTGCGCTGGCGCCTTGTGTAAAGCACGAATGTCTGAGAAGGGGACGTTAGCTGAAATAAAATAACACAAAGGAAACCATATTTCTCTATGAGTCCGCCTCTACCTAAGCCTAATTTTGTCAGAACAAGACATGATGCTGTCGACGTATCTGGAATTCATGTCACTGAAATACACACTACAGCAAGAAAGAGAATGCGGATTTTTTTTCTGGCTGAAAACCTTTTTGAGTGAAATAAATACTTAAAAGGGTGATGTAGCGATTTTTGTACTTTGAGCAAATACCGCTTAGAACAGATCCCCCACGTTATTGACTTGTGAAACACCCGTCCGATTTTTGCCACACGCAATCAAAATCGCAGAAAAACAAATGAAGAGCAAGGTCCTTCTTTTTGTTTTAAATCGCAGCCAGAACAAGCGGCCACGTGATCTGGAGCCGACTCTATGCCGCCAATGTTCATCGTAGCCACACGCTGGGGTTGGCAAGGCACGTTACACGGGCTGAATTCCAGATATTGTCATGGTTCGTCTATTGTCGACATTGCAGCGATTGGACACGGAAAACTACCCGAATGCTTGTCCAGCTATTGATTATCATGAGCCCAAATTAAGTGATCGCGCAATGCTGGGGGTCCAATCTATAAGCCGCATTCAAATATCGTCACTAGGCAGTACTGCAATCGCCCAGCTATGTAATGTTTTGTGAAGGATATACTCCAGCTTGCTGCTGGCCTCCCGTGCCTCCCGTCCTTGACGGATGCACGGATGAATGGATCCGTCTGAGCCCTTTGGTTCGGGTGGCAGCTTGCGCCACCTAGCCTTTTTGTTTTACCGTTTAAGCTTAGAATATTTAAATGTGAAAACTATAATCACTCCGCACTGCAAAAGAAAGTAAGGCTATAAAACCCCTTGCCATCAGTTAATAAGAAAATTTCTAGTTTTTTTTTTCCTTTCTGGCACCATTCACTTAACCTTTGCTTGGCAATCTCTACTTTCTCTACAGTCAACTCTTCCTTCGTTGTTTCTAAAACCCAATGCTTTATTAAATCTATGTTGTCTTCGGTAGGCATAGGGTAAAAGCCTTTGCAGTAGAGTATCAAGTGCTCAGCCATCTCGTCCTCCTCTCCACAAGCAGTGCACACTGTATCCATTTCCTGGTACTTCGCTCTGTATGTTCTGGTTCGCAGAACACCCGTCCTCGCCTCAAACAACAATGAGCTACCCTACAAATCTCATGAATGCTTTCATTGGCAATAACTGTTTTGCTTAGTCTATAGCTTTCCCGAGCCGTCTTTGTCTGCGTTCCCTCTTGCCACCGATCTCTTTCTGTGGCCTTAACTTTATTCTTAACTGAGACCTACTCTTCCGTAACTGCACTATAGCCTCCAAACTTTCCACTTAATTTCCTGGTACGCTGTCTCCACTTTGTGTCTATATTCCTGATGTATAAATAGATCAAAACTTTTCGTGCCCATTGCTCTCCATCCATTTGCCTCAACCGATCCTCTAATTCTATCTTGGTCACAGCTTCCCCGCTCTCAAATGACGCCCATCCCAAGTCTCCTTGTACACCCCGGTTTGGCGTTTTTCAATGTGCCCCCAAAGCCAGTCTACCTACTCCACGCTGTTTTATTTCTAGTCCTGCATGCACTTCGTATTTCATGCATAGCACTGCTTTTGCGAAAGTCAAACTAGACACCATGACCCCTTTCCAAGCATCTCTCTCAAGCTCATCCCTGTTGTAATTCCACAGTGCTCTACTTTTCATTACAGCTGCATTTCTGTTGCCCTTACCTATTTATACTTTTCATGCTCACTCAGATATTCTGCACCATCACATATCCATACTACTAGATACTTCTATTTGCTAGCTCTCTCAACTGTTATATTGTGTACCTTCAGCCTCACAACATCATTGTTAAAAATCATGACTGCTGATTTTTCACTACTGAATTCTAAACCTAATTCCTTTCCTTCCCTACCACAGATACTCATTAATTTCTGCAACTCTGTCCGGTTGTTAGACATTAGTACGATATCATCCGCATACATCTATTCCGGTAAGGATTGCTGAATTTTTTGGCCTAGCTTACAGTACGAAAGGTGGAATCCAAGCCCACACTTTCTAGTTTATTCTTTAATCCTCTCAGAAAAAACATAAACAGCAAAGGCGACAACGGGAACTCAAGCCTAAGACCTCGTCTTATCTCTATATTCCCCGTTGCCTTTCCTTCCCATGTTATAATCACCTTATTATCTTTCTAAATGTTCCTAAATATTGAAGCTTGTCCTTCATCTAGGTTTAGCTCTCCACTATGTCCCACAGGTTCCTTTGGTTCACATTTTCATAGGAACCCTTGATATCCAGAAATGCCAGCCAGAGCTCTCTGTTCTCTTTTTGCGTTGTTTCTATACACTGTGTTAGAGAAAATATACTGTCCTCCAACCATCTTCGTTTCCGAAACCCGTTCTGTAACTCGCCCAGTATGCCCTCGCAATCTACCCATTCATCCACTCTGTTCTTTATAATCTGCATTACCAACCTATAAATAACGGGTGTCACGGTTGTGGGACGATAATTCCTAATATCAGACTTATCTTTCTTTCCCCTATATATCATACTCATCCTAATAACCATCCATCCATCTGGAACATTTCCTTTTGTTGTCATAGTGCTCACTACCTCCCTTAGTTTTTTCGTATATTTAGGACCCTAATTCTTCGCCAGCTTGATTGGGATACCATCTGTACCTGTCGACGTGCCACTAGGACTCTTCGTTCCACCTTTCCCATTCTCTTTGTCCAAAATCCGCGATGTCACAAGCTGGATTGCTACTTCTTCTGGTTTTTGCTATCTTCCACATGTACCCGTTCCCGAAATTTCTGCTCTCTCACTGCTCCTATATGTCGTATCGCGTCATCTCCCTCTAATTGATCTCCCTGATGCGAGAGGATGAACCTCTGTCTTATTTATTTTTTTTTATTTCAAAATACTGCCAATCCCGGAATGGATTATTGCAGGCATTGGTACATAATAAAAGGATACATGTGAGGCACTTAACAACGCGTGCATCGTTTCACCGAGTGAGTTCAAGTGCTCCCAAAACTTCTTGGCTGAGTTTTTATCTATCTGGCTTACTTTTCTCATCCATTCCTCACCCTTTCTCTGAATTTTCGCATTAATCAAACTGGAGGCCTCTCGGCGACATGTTATAAAAGTGTCCCATTTCCTCTTTACTTCCTTTTCCGAGTCCCCACTACGCTCGGATTGCCTGTGTTCTCTTGAGGCGTCGTGACGTTTTTGTTTCACCCTCTTCACTTCTTCGTCCGGCCACCTTTTTGGTCTGTGGCCTTGCTTCCCCTTTCGTTTAACCTGAACGTTGTCTATTTCCAGAGCAAAAAGGCTAGTTTGGCTCTCATAGGTACAATCTGTATACCGTTGCCCTGAAATTGCTTCCTCTATATTTCAGAAACAACCTTCAACTCCTTGTCGCTGCAGAAAGTTTGCTTTGAATTATGTTGTCTAGTTTCAGCATTTACTTATCTTGTAAAATTTAGCCCCTGTTGAAAAAACCAGCACAAGCTGGTCCCAGCATCCCAGCTTCATGCTGGGTTATTGCTCCAGTATGCCCAGCTTGCAGTGGTCAAGCTGGTCCCAGCACAAGCTGGTCCCAGCACAAGCTGGTCCCAGCATCCCAGCTTCATGCTGTCCCAGCATACCAGCATTATTGCTCCAGCATGCCCACCTTGCTGTGCTGTTCAAGCTGGTTGTATGCTGGGTGGTGCTGGGTGAATGCTGGGTAAGCTGGTGGACTTCCCCACCATTTTAACCAGTTTAAATTAATACACAGGATAAAAAAGCCAAACTCTTCAGGAAAGCCAGCTTGGCATCTAATTTATTATTTTCTTATTCGTGATTTGCTCATATGAGCTCAGATGCCACACATCCTCTGCGCTGACACAGTACTAACCGACGCAGAGAGAGTTGTTCTGGGTGCAATGCTATTCAAAATAGATTGCTTATCTCTCAACACGAAAAATTCTAGACACACGGTGTCTAGAATTCTAGACACACGGTGTCCAGGGTCCCGCCAGTGATGGGGGCGAAGCAGCCTCTTGCGTAGTCGGCAGAGGCGAGAAAATCTGTGTGGCTTGGATGGAAATGGCGATACTCTTCGGCACCACGGTAATTCACGACCACACAGATGTTCGAAGAAACGAAACGACGCCTCTTCCCGCGCTGAACAAACTGCCGCTTGCTGTCACCTCAAATCCTGGCTCGCTTGCATCGCCATTCAAGTAGTCTCCACACAACGCGCACAGAGCCGTCCCTTCGAAAATCTACCCAAGATAGCCAAACGTGTTTCAAACTTTCCGGTCCTACCACACTCTCACTCTCCCTTTTCTCGCACACAAAGGAACCTCACAGCGCTCCCGAAGCTCCCGGTAGTTTACTGAAAACGAGAGGACAAAGAGCCGGACGTGGCCTCGTCCCACTCGACCTTGGCGCGCGCTCTCTCAGCAATGCCAGTTCGACAAACTCTAGGCGAGCTTGGCGTGCGCCCTCTCAGCAAAACCAGCTCGAGCCAGCTTGGGCCAGATTCAGAACCAGCTCAAACCAGGTTGAGAAGCATGAACCAGCTGAAGTACCAGCTCGAATCAGCTCGATCCAGCTTGAACCAGCTTGACCATCTGAAACCAGCTTGAACCAGCTTCAGTGCCCGCTCGAACCACCTCAAGTACCAGCTTGTCCAGCTGCAGTGAAAGCTCGAACCACCTTGAACCAGCTTGACCAGCTCGAACACCACCTAGACCAGCTTGAACCAGCTTAAAAACCAGCTAAACCAGCTTGATTTTCTTGACGATAATGACGATAATAATCCCTGGAGAAGGGGAACAAGAGGGACAAAGGACGAACACAAATCTCCAAACACAGCTCGGTGACTGGTGAGCGACCGAAAAAATCCGCCTGGTCCGGGTATCGAACCCGGGACCTCTCCATTACAGGTGGAGCGCTCTACCAACTGAGCTAACCAGGGGTTAGACGTCAGTGGAGCAAACGGGTTTTATCAGCTGCCACCAGTCTAACATTAACAAGGTTGAAGCTTGCAATTTAAGGTTATGATTAAAATGCAATTAAATGCAAAGGTGCAAGCGAGCTGCAGAAGAATGACGTCATTCTTGTCCAGCTCGCTTGCACCTTTGCATTTAATTGCATTATAATGGTTGATTTTCTTGCTGTCTTTTTCTTTCAAAAGGGGCTTAATACGTTTGTTATCACTACCAAGACTTTTGGAACATTCTTCATCTATTTTTATTACTTGTAACCTACCATATATTTTGTGTGACAGGAGTACGTAATCTATAGTTGAATGTAGATTGCCAGTTTCCTACGCTATGTGCCCGTCATACTTCTGACTGGTATTACACAAAACTAAGTCGTGCTTTTCCACCAGTTCTAGTAATATGCTTACAGTTGAGTCCGTATACCCGTCGAGACCCTCGATATGGGCATTCATAACTCCCATATTAATTATTTCAGAGCCTTCTCCTAGCTCACCAATGTCTCTTGATATGCAATCAATCATTTTTCTGTTTTCATACTTAGCATCTGTCCCTGTCCAAAAGTAAACAACTCCAATACTGTTGATTCTCCAGCAACTTTTCCCTTCAGCCACAAATGTTCGGCGCACTCCTTTCTGATCCTTTGAAAGTTCATGTTCTTCTTAATAAATGCTCCAATTCCACCTCCCTTCCTCGTTCCCTCCATTATGTTGCATTCTTTCCACACATAGCCAGGGTTGCAAGGTGGCTGCTCCATGTCTCTGAGATGTGTTTCCACTAAACCCATACACTACTAAATCCTCATTTCTTAGTTGCTCCTCTACCTCTTCCCATTTTAACCTATTTCAACCACCCTGCATGTTAATATATCCAATGTGTGATTGTGCTGTTTGTTTATACCCGTTCTTAAGTTTTCTCCTCGTTTTAACCCTGGGTGCCTCTCCTGACTTTGTTGGGTTTTCAGTTACTTCTGTGCCCCCAGAGCCCTCGGTCCCCCCAAAAAGCAGTCACCGTGCGGCCCATCCTACCCCCAACCT
The DNA here is from genome assembly GCF_016920785.2 of Ixodes scapularis. Taxonomy (NCBI): domain Eukaryota; kingdom Metazoa; phylum Arthropoda; class Arachnida; order Ixodida; family Ixodidae; genus Ixodes; species Ixodes scapularis. The sequence goes on from NW_024609881.1 coordinate 33,005,686, forward strand.
GTGACACGTGGCCGCACTGTAGTGAATGCCATCTGCAAAAGGGCGGGAGCCAGCCTCGTACAGTTCCCTCTTTACTCCCATTACGTCGTACCGGAGCAGTCGGCTCATACCCTTAATTACTCTGTTGACTTCGACAACCCTCCTCTCCGTTACCCCGGACTGCCCTCGAACTTTTGGAATGGTGCACAGAACCACGTGCACATCCTCAGACATGTCCTTCAGCTTACGCATTCCCACGTTTAGCTGTTTCCGAGGTTCTGGCTCCTACCCCTGAGCACATCATTAAGCCCCGCATGAACTATTACTAGGTTCCTTCCCTCCTGGTTATCCCACACCCCTCCATGCTGTTGTCATAGCATCCACCGTACACTTGCCTGGCTGGACCTCTACGGATACCCTATGGTCTCCCTTCACCCTGTTCTGTACACCCCTCTTAAACCCGTGCTACGTTAGAGCTCCCCACTACCAGTACCCTAGATCCCCCTGGTACCTGCGCGCCCTTTTATTGCGACTTAACTCCCGTCAGCTGACTGCCCGACGCCTTCTGCTCGTAGGCGCTATTGAACTGACGGTCACTCAGCTCTCCAGCGTCGTTGAGCCCGTCAGCCAACAGGCTGGACTCCCGACCACCAGTGACCCGAGCCTGCAGACTGGTGGTTCGTCCCGCTAGAACTGACACTTCCTCCTTTCTTCCCTCGCTACTCTCACTAGGTCAAATTACCCCTTCCAGGCGCTCTGCCCAAATTTCACACTGCCCTCTTACCCTCCTCTAAACCCGCCTTCCAAACTTCCCCTCAGCTCTTCAGTCTGCTTCTCGAGGCCGATCCGCTGCTCCCTCTCATGATTAAGCTGCCTAGTCAGCTCCTCATCCTCGGCATCGAGACCCACCCGCCTCTCTCCTTCTGCTTATAGGGGCCCTGCAACAACTAGTTGACTGGTTTTTAATTTGCACCGAACCTGAGCGCACTGAACGTAGTAACTCAAAGAAACGCTTTTTTTAAATTTTGCAGTATTTTAAAAGTTATGGGCAAATTAGATTTTCAAAGCAATCAAACAATAACCTCCTTCATGACGCTGTAGGTCCTGACTTGAGTGGCTGTGAACTAGAGGAGGAATAGTGAGCTCATCGAGCGCTCCCGGCTGCCGCACTCCGTGTCGGCGGCCCGAAGGGCGCCACTAAAGCACGTGTTGGATAGGCTGTATGAGGCGGGCCGCCAGGGCGGCTCGCATTGCATTTGATGCTCGATTAAAGACTAATTCGGCATAACACTTCATTGACCACAAACGACAGCCAACAGGGGATAAAAATTAGTTCAGAACGGGAGCCACTTCGCGCTGCTATACCGCCTAATGGCCAAATCGCCAGCCATGCCCGCGCCAAAAGCCTTCGGAACGCTCGGAACCGGTCGGATCCTCAAGCCGGTATACGACCGCAGCGCCGCCGCGTACATCCGGGACCTTTCTATGCTCGCCGTTCGTCGGAGCCTCATCGCACTAGCCCTTTCTAGTATGCGCCGTTTTTTCGGCCGCTTCGTGGCGGGTTTGTCGACGGGTCTTTTCTTGAAAAAACAGTTAGGGCGCAGGCGAGCTGGTGTAAGTTTACCATTATTTATACCACCTGAGACTCGGTGGAAGAAACACGACGACGTCTCAATTGAGACGTCGTCGTGTTTCTTCCACCCAGTCTCAGGTGGTCTAACAAATGGGTCTTTTCTTGTTTCCGCATTTTATAAACTGCATTTTTTTCTTTTCTGATCTAAAATATCGAACAAAAGCTACTTTCATACATAATTGAAACGGTTCGCGACACTTATAATTTGTATTTCGACTAAAAAAAAAACTTTTAGAGACTCTGACCTGCACTCTCAGCAAAAGGGAAGTCGTAGGGTACTACATTTGGGGTAGTCAGAAGCCGTCACAGATATCATTACCCCCCTTAGTAATACTAACGACCCCATGGCCCAGGTAGCACACTTGCTTGGTTTAGCTGGGGCCAGGATTGGCACTTAGCTGTGATAGCTTGGCCAAGACTGCCCAGCCATTTACGCCTGTATGTCAGCCTGGCGTTTCAGTCTTTCCTTACCCCAGAAAGCCACGGAACTACCAGGGAACCTCTTTCCTGGTTGACCAATCAATTTCCTTGGTCATTGATGGCCAAGGTAAACAGGCCACTGCCATTATTTGATTTAGCCTGGCTGTCTATTGATTTTCCTCGGTCAGAGATGGCCAAGGTAGCAATGACTCTGCCAAGCTTTGAGGTTCCATGGTGGTTCATAGGAATTCCTGGTCCAGCCTTTACGCAAAGCAACAGCCAGTGTTCGGGCATGTTGCCAGATCGAAGATAGGATGAGACAAGGAATGGCAGGGAATTGCCGCTATGCAATGTTCCTTGGCTCAAGCTCGTATTTCATTGGACACAGAATGCCCACTGAAAGCCACTGTTACTCTATAGTTCGTTCAACTTTTTTATTTTTTTTTTAAAATTCGTATGAGCGTTCTGTTAACATATTTTTGGTGCTTTGTGGCACGAGCCCTCGCACTAGAAAGCGACGTTTCAGTGCAAGAAGTCTGTTTTAGCTAGAGACATAAAAAAGAACACGTTTACCCTATTGAAAAAGAAAAAAAAGAACTATTTGAAAACAGTTTGGATATGAACAGGCCAAACCCGAAATGATCTGGTTGGAGTGGAATTGTACCAGACAAATTGGAAATCAAACTATCCCCGAATTGGTCGAACTCGAACTCTATAACTTTCCCGTTTTTTACCGCGGCCTTTATCTACCCTGGCTTGCACGGAGAAGCCGCTTCCAGCGCAAGTGCCCGAGGCGGGGAGCCTCCCACGTGATGATGGAAAAGCGCGGGAAAACTCCCGCACCCCCAGATGAATCAAGCGCCTGGAATGCGGCAGTGCCCCGGGACCGGAGATGATGCGGTGTCCCCGCGCGCAGCGCCGATGCCTTGAAAGAGGAGAGCTGCTCACGTGCCAGGAGAGGGAGCACGCGGGCCAATAAGCACGGCCCTCGCGTCCGCTCGAAGCGCCAGTTTTCAGTCGGCGGCCGGCGCAGTTCCAAGAACCAAAAAAAAAAAAAAAAACACACACAAAAAAAAAAAAAAACGGTTTTCTAGTTAGTGGCGCGAACTTGGGTCTTTGTTGGCGCTGCTGTTCTGCTTGGGGAAGTTACAAGTTGCTGTGTTTGTATAAGATAGTTTGCCGGTGCATTGAGTGTTGCCTCTGCCGATGGTTCCTGTGGCTGATGGCGTCCTCCGCCTGAGTTCCACTTGCTCGTTGGCGAAATGGCTGCATCCCAGAACAGCGTGTTTGGAATTCGCTCCGTGCAGCGCGGGCCATGGCTGTCTCTGTCTCTGCGCCAGCGGGGAGGCACTCACTTGATCGAATGACGTTTTAGCGAACGCCCACGTTTCATCGAATGACACTTTAGCGAATAGTCGGACGCCGCGAAGCGGCGTTTTCGGGTGGGCCAAGTGAGTTCATATTTTTGTAATGAGTTGCCGCAGACTGTCGCCGCGAAGCGGCGTAAAGCGCAGCGCGACGGATGGGTTAACGCGCGCCCCCGTTATTCGCTAAAACGATCATTCGCTCAAATGTCGCCGTTCGCTAAAATGTCATTCGCTCTTGTGATATGGACCCGCGCCAGCGAGCCAGGTAAGGAGGCTCGACCATTTGGATTCATTTTCATAATCAGGTGCATGTGAAACTGAAATTTTTAATTCAATCACCAGTGTATACATTCAGCTTCAGAGACCCTGCGCCATAGTGGTTAGCCACTGTGGTGGAGGATCCTGCAGTTTTCACCCTCATCCTGCCTTCCTAGTCTGTCGTCCGCTATGCAACTCGCAATTGCGAGTTGCATAGCGGACGACAGACTGGAGAGGCAGGAAGGGGGTAACAATAGCAGGATCTTATCGTTCCTAGGAGTTGCTTTGCGTAAAGGCTGTACCGCATGTAAGCAACTAAGCAAGCGACGAGAGTCAGCGACGTGTGGCGGAGATTTCCCACGGTCGCTTGTCGCGTAGCTCGGTTGTTGGATTTCTAGAAATCGTCGCTCATCGCCTTGGTCGCTTGCTCCCGTCGCTTTAATGCGGTTTGCCGCGTTGCACGAGTGACCGAACGACAGAGAAGCGGATCGTCGTCGCTAGTCTCTTCGCTCGTCAAATCGCTTACATGCGGTTTCTACTTAGTTGCCGCGAGACTGGCACCACATGTACGATTGGCACACGCTTCCATATTCCCTCTCATTCTGTTTATGATGGTGCATATTTTTTTATGCGTGGCATTTGTTACATACCGTTTTAGAACAAATGGGTTCAAATAAATCTGCCATGGTTCTAATTCCTGATGTTTATTCTTATTTCAGACGTTCTGGGATACTTTGTTAGCCACCACCGGAACCCCGAGACTCCAAAAGATGTAGAAAATCTCGCCAATCGCCTGAGACACATGAATAATATCATGGCAATTTTTTTGCATTGTATATATGTTTTTAAATTTATTTTTGCGGCTTGCAGTATGTATTTCTCTCTGGAAATAAATTGAACTTCATTAACTTACGACGTGTGTTGTTATATCACCAGTTAAACTAGTTTAACTGCATGGTGAATTTCTATTGTCTAGCCAAGCTTGGCTGACCACCCGGCCACTAACCTGGCCCATGCTGCATATATAATAAAGAGCCAAGATTGGGGTACCGCTGAGCTTCCCACCTGGCCCAGGCCATAATTCCAGCGGTGAGCCAGTCCATGGCTACACAGGGAACTGCCGGTGGTCGTCAGACTGGCATACCAGGATGGGGCTGCCTAGCTCCATGGTGCAAAACAATCTAGGCCCAGTGAAACTTCCCCGGCAACCCAGTCTGGCTCAAGCTTGAGCCGGTCGTAATGTGCTGCTTGGGGGGTACTCACGCGGCATGCAATCAACAGGCAGTCACAGTGAGCACCCCCAAAAGCAACATGGCTGTTGGCAAGCGACAGTGGAGCAATACGAGTAAGGTCTAGCGAGCTGGACTGCTTTTTGCTAAAAATACGATTCTCAAGTGCGTACGCCCGTTCGCTGCCTTCTGTGCGCACTAAACAACTCCAAAACGCGCCTCGAAGCATCGGCACCGCACCTATTACGAATAGGGGCGGCGATGTGAGGGGGGGCATTCGAGGGGGTTTGTCCGTGACTGCTTTCGCGCGGCCGGCTGCATTTACTTCGCGGCCAGAAAACATTCAAAGAAGGAATCGTATAGCGACAAATGAAATTATGTCTTTATTGAACAGAGAATCTGCTTGCTGTGCTTGCCGCAAGTGATCCGGCGTTTCCGGTCGACAGCGGCGAGGCGAGGCATCACCGATTCAAGCGGCGTCGGTTCGGATCGTTCAACGCTCCTGCTCACCTGTTAGCGTTCGTTATCCACTTTAAAGTCCCTGAAGTCTCTGGTAATCCCCACTGCGTCTGTGGAGGCACAATTCACCGCACGGAACACCCAATCAACTGGCTATGGGACTGATCCCACTGGGACGAGAGGCCGAGGACCGAACCCTTTGTGGCTGCTCCGTAGAGCCATGAAGCGCCTCCATGTTTTTCACTCAAATAAGTAGACACATAAACGCGCGATTCCTTGAATTGGGCGGCGACAGGCGCCACCTAACGGACAGCGCTCAAACTAAGAAAAAAGAAACCAACTATCTTTGCTCTGAGGGCCTCGCCAGACATGCGCGTACTATATTTTTCACACCACACTTCACTCATAGGTGACATACACCATAAAATATCATACACGAGCGCATTCACAAACAGCACAAGGTACAACATGAGATATTGACACTCTACATTGCTATACACGCGACTAGTCGACACCACCAGCTTATATACTGCTGTATTTTCGGTGACATACAAGGATGGTGACCACTGTAATATTTTGCATTAATACAAAAAGACTGTGCAAGATTTATCCGTATATATTATCTTCCTCTACTGCCCATAGGAAAGCGCTCGTATTTCTAATGTAATCCATTGCAAAAGTGAACTGCAGGTTATAAATGAAATTGAATAGACGCTACCCGTCTGTCATGTTCTTCCGCGGGGACGAGGGCAGGTCGAAAGACAAAGCGACACATAAGTAGACGAACAAAAATTAATTTAGTCACAAGCACAAAAAAAAAAGCAGAACAGAAAACAAAATTATAAGCGGAAGCGAAAGAACAAAAATAGAGTGGTTAAATAGCTACAGTCAATACAGTCAGTCTCGGTCGCGAGCTGAGAACACTCACAGTCTCGAGCGTCGATCTTGCTTGAGACGGAACCTGGCCTTGTTCTTCGATGTTACGGGTGTGGCTCCGAGCTTGCTAGGAGCTCTAGGCCTTCCAGCACCGGTTCGATGGTGTCGCTTGACCGACCAGGTACGCGGCCTGGGTTGACAGGAGTGTTGCGAGGCCACCCCTTCGCGTCCGCCTTCGAGCTCGAAGTCCAATGCTCCGGGCTTCTGGAGCGAGCAGCAGGCACGACGTCGCTCCGGCTCGATGGCGGCGAGAAGACCTGGAGCAGAGCCAGGGTTCACCAGGAGCGAAGCCTGGTCTGCCGGGAGCGTTGGCGTGTCAGCTGCCGCCCTTCAGGTTCAGTCGTCGAATGTCCTGCACGAGCTTCTCCTTTCCCTTTTGCTCGAGCTTATCCTTTCCCTTTTGCTCGAGCTTGCTCCCTTCTTCGTCTTTCGCTTTCACTGTCACTTCAGGAACGTGACACTCCCCCCTTCTTCAAGAGCCTCACTTCCTGAGGCGAATAGTGGTCAAAGTTCTGATGAGATGTGCGTCACGTCGTTGGCGTGGCTTGTCTTCCTCACAACGCTCACCACACACACACGCATAACAACATCAACGTACAGATAAAAAACAAAGCGAGACCTTGATAATCGCACCCAGTTTTATACTGTTCATAACACTCATTCAGGCTCAGCAGTTTATCCTTTTAAAGTTTTGGCCAGACGTCTGCTTCTGGAAACCTTTCTGTAACTTTCGTTCAACTTTGTTCCAAGTGGTCTCAAAGCTCCCTGGTAAATTCTATAGGCTAGTCACGACTCCTCACACGCGACTCATAAAATCAGCCCCCCACGTTGTCTCTACGCTTCTACATGAAAACTTTAATCTTGCAGCGTCTAAAGGCTGATGGTCGGTCTGTACCTTGAAAGTTCTCCCGTACAAAAACAACTTGAATCCTTGCAACGAGTTTGCGATCCGGTGATATCTTTCCTAGTTGAAGAACTGTTCAAAGGAAACTTAAATTTATACCGTAAGCTGTTACTGGACGTTTAGTCGAAGAAGACAAGAAAACGAAAAATCACCAACTTGACTCCAAATAACTGGCCTGAAAGTAGCGAAGCATCATCACGAAAGTTCGAAAACCCGAAGTTTGTTTAGTGTTCGAATACCACGTAAGACTCACCTACCAAGTGAAAGTTTATAAAGAACACTGAAACCGCCATGACAAAAGTACGAAATGGAAAGACAAAAAACAAACAAAAACGACGCAGGTTATGACTTGCAGCAAACGCTACAGACATGCTGTGTACAGTGTCCTGCCAAAATGTCAGTGTTAAATTGGCATTCTAAATCTAAATTAGCTAACCGCCCACCCTGGGCCTTCGAGCTGACCAGCTCGGCGTATGATCTAACCGCGTTTTAGCTTCACACTCAATCTGTGCTAGGCTGCCCTCAGCAGGGTCGGACTCAACCTCTGAGCATTTAGGGCTTCCGGTTTGTTTTTGTATCCGAACTCGCTTCCGCATCGTCTGGCCCACTCGTCTCTGACTCCTGCTTATCTGGCGTACGTCCTGTCTCAGCCCAGTGATTCCTGTTCGGCGGCGAAGGTTGCGTACCTTGAAGCACTCTCTCCGCCGTCCTCTGATCTGCACTACGTAAGATATTTGACTCTGTGGTCCACCCGCAGGAACAACGCTGCGTTTCGTTCGACGAGATTCAGTCAGACACTTCTTCAATTCGGACTTTTCGCCGCTATCTTGTTGTCGGGATTTCGAAGCATCACCGACTAGAAGCCCCAGCAACAATTCATTGGTTACGTCCTCCACGCTCAGTATCTCATTTTTCACCGTTTCTGTGGTGCAGCTTAAACCACCGTAAGGTTTGCAAGCCTCCCGGATTAATCTAATTTCTCTGTCAGGCGCCTCTGTGTCTGCACTCAGGGTAAGGGTGAGGGTTACCGAGTCACCCTCAAGTTTCCCATCCGCGTATCGCTTTTCAACTGATGCGCACATCGCATCTTGAGCTGTAGTCACTATGGCGTCCAAAAGTCCGATCATCTCTTTCTGGCTCCGAGATTCTGCCTGAAGACAGGACAGTCGTGCGGCCGTCTCTCTTTTACATTCCTGCATTTCTAAGGAATCTCCGTCACGTCCATTCTCCGTCCCTTGCCATAGCATTTCCCATTCTTCACAATCCAGCTCCCACTCTTGCTTCACGAACGAAAGGTGACCTTCTAGCCACTCCTTGAGTGACACCTCGTCCATTTCCAAGGACTGCCCGAGTTTCGTTACCCTATTGAGTGTGTCATCTTTTCTCATCCATGCTCTTCCGTCGTCTACAGATTTCATCAACTCTGGCCGAGCATAGCCCAGTTCGTTTTCGACAGCCGTTAATCTCTCTACCTCCATTACCCTGGATGCCTTTCGCCTTCCGACGCTCCTCTACCTCTCAGAAGAAAAAGACGTCAGAATGGGCCATCATCCTGGCAGGCTCGCCAATTGTCATGTTCCTCCGCGGGGACGAGGGCAGGTCGAAAGACAAAGCGACACATAAGTAGACGAACAAAAATTAATTTACTCACAAGCACAAAAAAAAAGCAGAACAGAAAACAAAATTATAAGCGGAAGCGAAAGAACAAAAATAGAGTGGTTAAATAGCTACAGTCAATACAGTCAGTCTCGGTCGCGAGCTGAGAACACTCACAGTCTCGAGCGTCGATCTTGCTTGGGACGGAACCTGGCCTTGTTCTTCGATGTTACGGGTGTGGCTCCGAGCTTGCTAGGAGCTCTAGGCCTTCCAGCATCGGTTCGACGGTGTCGCTTGACCGACCAGATACGCGGCCTGGGTTGACAGGAGTGTTGCGAGGCCACCCCTTCGCGTCCGCCTTCGAGCTCGAAGTCCAATGCTCCGGGCTTCTGGAGCGAGCAGCAGGCACGACGTCGCTCCGGCTCGATGGCGGCGAGAAGACCTGGAGCAGAGCCAGGGTTCACCAGGAGCGAAGCCTGGTCTGCCGGGAGCGTTGGCGTGTCAGCTGCCGCCCTTCAGGTTCAGTCGTCGAATGTCCTGCGCGAGCTTCTCCTTTCTCTTTTGCTCGAGCTTATCCTTTCCCTTTTGCTCGAGCTTGCCACCTTCTTCGTCTTTCGCTTTCACTGTCACTTCAGGAACGTGACAACGTCACATTTTGATCAGTTTCGTTTTCTCGCTTGCCTAAACTTCAACTGTACAGACGCCTGTTTAATTAATTCTATTATTAATCCAAACCAATTTTTGCAATCACAACTATCTGAACACGTTGATGCGTTTTCTTTTCTCTTTTTGCATATCCGAACGACTTCAGCGGTGGCTGAGTAAATGTTGAGTACACTGAGCGCGCGCAGGTGATTCTAGCGAAGCCTGTCCGCCGGTCCTCCCCGAAGCGTTAATTGTTTCAGTTTTCTTCTTTTTGCTACAATGGTTTCTGCTCAAGCACGTGTCTTTCAAATATGAGTTTTATGCGTTCACGCTCGCGCCAAGAGGACAGTGCAGAATTCCTCTTTCGGGCCCGTGCCTTCACCTACAGCGAACGCGAAATACTTATGCTAAATTATCTGAAGCCTGGTTCACACTAGGGTGCCTCAATGTCCTTCTGTTTAGGGTGATGCCACCTTTTGTAGTACCCGATGCCGACAGCATGCGCTCACGGGGAAAATACAAAGAAATCAACGAAAACAAAATGTCGCCATAATACAGTCAACACCACAAACGCGTGCAGGGCCACGCTCTTTCACGCGCTTCTGAACAAAAAATAAAAATAAATGTGTGGGACAAAATGGCGAGATGCCACCACCCTAAGCAAAGCGCACATGAAGGCGCCCTAGTTCAGACAGTTGCGTTTGACTGCGTTGCGGCAGCGAGAAACCAGGACATCCCTGCTGCTTATATCGCGTGCCGAGACGATTCCTTGAATTGGATTCCACGCTTCGGTGAGTTGCCTTCGGTGCCGGTGAGTCGCCTTCGGTTCTCGACGCAACGCTGTCAAACGCAATCAAACGCAAGTGTCTGAACCGGCCTCAATCATCAAAGACCGCCGAGAACATAGTTCTCTGCGCTGCACCTGCTGGCTTCTCCAACAATACTTTTTCTAAAAAAAAAAAAGGAATCTAAACTGAATAGCACGTGTATGTTTGCCAAGGCCTTATTTTTGGGAAATTTACTTGGAATCCTTTACATAGGTAAAAGGAACGCGTGCCGAAAGGCCTGAAAACCTAGTCCCGTTCAGTGTGCTCTACCTTGGATGACACACACTTGCTCGAAGCATTTTTGTTTGAAGCATTTTTTATCGAGTATGCTCGATGAAATCTGCCAACTGAGCCAGTGAAGGCGAATCATATGTCCCAAGACAGAGAAATACTGAAATACACGGGCATGATCCCAGACATCTGCATACGTTCGTCCTACCCGGCCTCAGTCGTGGTGTTCAATGCTTCATACTTCACTGCACTTGAAAGCAAAAAAAATAGTGGGTATGGCCGGCGTGCGATTTCGGCGGAACCGAGGAGGCCATTTGCAACTGATCTGCACGCAGAACTGACCGATCACACCTTTAATGAGAGCACGGTCTTTACTGAACCGCACAATAAAAGACGACAAAAGTAACTCGTCCGGCGAACATTCCAGTCAACTCACGTCTGTGCGTAGCTTCCTGTGCTTTTCTAGAGTTTTGGTTAAATTCCTCCAGCACGACGCCAGCTGTTTACTACCAGTACATGGTAAAACCCGCGACGGAAATAAAAAAAGACAACCGCGATACTTTCTATCTGCCTCGGGTTTTAGTAGGTGCCTACCAAGGTTGCCTGTAGACTTTGGCACGTTTGATTTGTGCCAGTTTAGGCGAGCTGAGGCACACGCCTGTTTCGACCGGTTCAAGTTTGAATAAATGGTAACCAATGCACAAAGAAAACAAGTTTCAAGCACTTTTTGAGATTTTTGAAGTGACCTTTACTATTGAACGACTGCATGCACTTTAACGTTCAATTCAAGAGCTTATAAAACGTGACTACCCCATGCTTGTCACTTGCCAACAGGGTGGTAACGCTCAATGGCTCGAGCCCAGTGGGTAGTTAAGTAAGCCTGTGGGGTAGTTACAGCCGTCAAAACACATGATGACTAGGGGGGTGCTCACTTTTTCTTAGAGTGTGTAGTAAGCCCAGGACAAAGACATCACATATTGCGCGCTTTCGGCAACGCGGGTCGCCCTTGTAGGTTGAGAAGGTTTCCGGCTCATCCGGTTAAGATATGACTCACTGATATTTAGTTACTCTCTCCGCGCCCGCTGGCTTGCCCGAACTTCAAGAAAGGTGGAAACCGCAAAAAAGGTAGAGGCTTAAAGGGCCCATGAAACGATTTTTGGGTTGGGATAAATCAGTTTAGATTGGGATTTTACTAATAGCACATCGTTCAGTGGACCAAAAGAAAAAAAGGTAGAAAGTCAAAAGCCTGACTTTCAGTGCGAAAATTTGAAAACAGAGCGGACTATTTCGTACCTCCTCCCCTTCGCTACCTCTCTGCCTTTTCACTGTAATACATCCGCGGTCCCAAAAGCGCGTTATCGGGTCCAAACTTACGTCACACGCAACCGGACCTCACTTATTCCCTTCACCCCTAAGCTGACATTGTGGTGGAAGCTACGCGCTTGCCGGACCAATCAGCCGCCTCCCTTTCATCCCCTGACTTCATTCTCTGCAGCCACATTTGCCACGTTCACGTGGCAAGTGTAGCTGGCCCAACGAGCACGTAGCTTCAACAGCACTGTCAGCTTCGGAATGAACGGGGTGGGGAAAGCAACTTTTGTCTGAATTCTGAGCGACGGGCTAATCTTCTAGGGGGAGAATGGATGTGTCCGGGATTACACAAACGAGAGTGCGAGCAAGAGGGGACTCCCCCTTTTCGTCTTCTTTAACTGTTTGGTGGAATGCGCGATTTAGGAGTTGAGGAGGAAAGCGAAACAGGAAAAAGTTGGAAAAGCGTTTCATGACCCCTTTAAGTATGATTGCAGGGCCCCTTTAAGCTCGGCCTCAATCTCCCGAACTCTACCCTCTCATTCTCAAGTTACGTGTTTAAGCTTGACACCAAGCCGACACTCGAAACTCGTCCCCGCCGCCTCCTCAAGACTCCCGAAACCCTTCTCCTCTAGGTAACACCACCTCCCACACCCCTCGCACTGCACCAACCCTTCCCCACCCTTGTCATGCCGACCGAAATCTGGACCGATGTCCAGACCGGGAACAAAACCGTCACTTCCCGCCAAAAATTCAAACAGAGCCTACTTTGCTAAACTAACTTCTTAGCCTCAACTAACCTCAACTGCTGTGCAAACAAAACACGGCTACCACAGTGTCACTTCCAATCAACTCTCAAAAAGAGAGAGAAAAGAAGAAAAACTGCCACTTAGCTTCGGATGCTCGAGGAGAACCAGGACACACTTCCACTCACCGCAACCGCCGCTCACAGTTGAGTCATGGCGCCATCTATTGGGAAGTCGGGAAACTATACCGGCCGCTTTAGGTGACACCGCTTCCCGCACGCCCGCTCCGGGTGACGCGGTCGTAAAAAAAGAGGGGGTCGTGGTATGGGTGGGCGGGGGGGGGGGGGGGGGGAGATCCCACCGCTGCCACCAGAATTTTACTGCCGTCTTAGGAGCCTTCGAACGTTATTCTTTTTTTTTTCCTCAGACGCAGCGTCGTTTTGTTTTTCTTTACCGTTTACAACATGAAAGAAATTCAAAATAGGGAGCAACACAAGTTATCACGTAACATCAGGCGCGTGTCACAAAAAAGAAAAAAAATTCAACCAGAAATCAACGAGTTCCCAAATTATTAAATTAGAATTAAGAAAAAGACAACAACTTGGAAACTCGTATGTCGAAGAATGCTTCAGACGGCAACTTTTGGCTCCATTCTTCTGGCTCACTCACAGAGTAAACAAGAAACACAATTCCTTGCAGCGTCAAAGCGTATCAATAGATATGCATTTTTGAGTGTCTTCATATTATATATCGACCGGTGCGTGAACTTTCAATGCCCCACGCGTTAGCACTCTATTCGCCAAAACACATATGCTGCACAAATGCTTCAGCACACAAAACATTCAACAAAATCACACAGCCACACGTGAGCTTCGAGTGAACGAACACCTCTTATGTGTAGTGAGTGAAATGTGTTGGACCAAAACAAATGGGCAAAGACCCATCAGACTATTTACGTGTGGAAATGGAAATCGTTGCATCCGAGCTGTGTTGAAGACCCAGCTCTTAAGGAACGGCCCTTTGTTGACCTCGGACGCAATGACGGGAGGCAGTTGCCTCAAATCTCCGCCCAAAATGACATCGTAACCGCCGAATGGCTCGTTGATGCGCATAGAAATGCTGCGCAGGACATGGGAAATGACGCGCGCACTAGCCACACCTTCAGTCGGCCAGAACCGAAGAGCCACTCGGCTTCGGGGAAGCGTGCTCGTCTCGAACCCGGGAAGCCCAGTCTTAAATCCCCCCAGATCCAAATGTGCCGAGGTTTAGTTTTTAAAACATCATAAGCTGGTGTCGGTCCTTGGAAATATCCCTGAGCATTGGCCTGCCCTCTCGTCTACAAGTAGGTATCGAGAAAGCTGTTTTGAAGTATTCATAGTTTTGCGTAGCGGTGGGAAATAAATACCTCCCGCAGTTACACATGTAAAAGCAGGGATGGGCGCAATACATGCGAATATGTATCGAAATACAAATACAAAATACTTCCTCAAAAATGTATTTAATTACAAATTTAATTACATTTCCAAAAAAGCATTTAAGTACAAGATACAAATACAACCAAATGTATTTGGTCTCCTCCAAATAATTGTCCAAATACATTCCTCAAAATTTCCGGCAGTGACTTCAGGGCACCTGCAATGGGTTTCTCGGTATCTCATTTTAATTTTGCATCGCACACTCGGGAGTTAGGGTGCGAGGCTCTAGTAACGTAATAGAAATATAATCACAAAAAATGTAATCAGCTTGGACGTAATAGGTGAAAAAAGTACAGAGCTTTAAGCAGCATTTGTTGTCGATTACATTTTGGTATAGACCAACAAAGAACCAAGACGACCGAGACGCGCACCACTAGCTAGAGAATTTTTTATTGTTGCAACTGGCACCAGTTACAAAAATCTGGACGACCCGCGCATTTAGAATTTTTCAGGCAAAAATAGGAATGGAAATCAGGCTGGAAAGCATCACAAGTTGTCACAGGCACTTATTTAGCCAGTCTGCCTGTGAACGTCGATCACGTCACTATTCTTGCCCTGGACTAGCACCGTATTCACAAAGTAACTAAAGGCTTGTGCTTGATTGAGAGACATTGCATTCGCTGCAAAATGTTTTCTTCCTGCTCTGGACAGTGACAATACATTTGAGGGATGTATTCTCGCCCACAAAATTGTATTTAATTACATTTGTATTTGAAATACCCATGTTTTAGTGTTTAAATACACATGTCAAATACATTACCCAATTTGTAATTAAATACTAATGCAAAATACACAAAGTATTTGAAATACGTATTTCAAATACTTGTATTTGAAATACGTATTACTTGTATCAAAGCAAATACGAAATACTTGTATTTGCTACCTTCACTGAAAACTTTAACTGGAATTAACACACATATAACATTTGTTATAATGTTTTTGGTCTTTTTAGTGAATTTGACCTAAGGTTCCCAGTCCCCAATGCGTGTGAAGCTCGCGGCTCACTGGCCTTTGTGAGAACTTGCCTAGGAAGCGCAGCCTATCTAATGAACCCTCATATTTCCACAAGCATAGCTAAGCTCGAAAATCCGCAGTGGAGTGCATCCAGGTTAATTTGCAACCTGTATAAAAGAACAAATAACGCGGGAAAAATAATTTGTTTGCTATGCCTTTAAATGCTTAATTCCAGCAGCTGAGAAGAAAAGGTTGAATGATTTTATTGGCATGATATATTACGGCTTCACTGAACAAACTCCCTATCATTGTGATAAATGTATTGTTGCGAGAGAAGACTAGTTCTCACAACCTAAATTGACGAGGCAGCTTCGCACAAATTAATAGATATTCAATATTTATTCTTCAAAGTCATTAGCTGTTTGGAACATCCTTTCAAAAACCATTGATGCTACAAAATTGTAATTATTTATTGATAATTTGAGTGGCACCAGTTTGAAAACATTTTATAATTAAAGAACTTGATATATTTTAGTTGATGTACTGTTTCGTGCTTCGTTATAATGCTGTTCCTAACAGATATCATTTTGTCTTTCGACATTGTACGCTCTTGCTTAGACTCGAAATAGTCAGGAAAACTTTTAATTAAAAAATACATCAGCAAATAAATCTCGTTTTTTTTTTTATAATGAACGAGTATATAAATCGAGTCTTCGATCGAGGAGTTGCCACTCAGTGTCGCTGAGGTTATTCTTCATATTAAGAAGTAGAACACTATTTTCTCTTGAAGGGTTCTATATTATCACTAAATAAAAAACCCCGAGACAAATGAAACAAAAACACCACCAAAACAACGTCTGAAAACACGGCTCAAATTTTATTTCGACGAGAGACCATTTTATATGAAGCGGAATAACCGCCATCCCCCTCCCCATCTTCAGAACCTACATCCGTCAAACACAACGTAATTAAAGTGGAACGAACTCACCAACTCTGCTTATAACGCTGTTGACAGGTGAACTACCTGATAACGGAAGGAAAGGGGGGGGGAGGGAGTACGCCCATTCAAAAAGCCAACACAAGCTGGTTCGAGCATCCCAGCTTTATGCTGGGTTATTGCTCCAGCAGGCCCAGCTTGCCGGGGTCAAGCTGGTCCCAGCGCAAGCTGGTCCCAGCATCCCAGTTTCATGCTGGGTGTGTGCTCCAGCATGCCCAGCTTGCTGTGCTGTTCAAGCTAGTTGGACGCTGGGTCGTGCTGGGTGACTGCTGGGCGAATGCTGCGACAAACATTTATTGGTCCTAGCATTTAACCAGTTTAACCAGTTTTTATTAATACATAGGGTAAACAAGCCAAACTCTTCAGAAAAGCCAGCTCGGCATCTAATTTATAATTTTCGTATTCGCGGCTTGCTCACGTGAGCTCAGATGCTACAGATCCTCTTCCCTGACACAGTACTAACCGACGCAGAGACAGTTGTTCTCGGTGAAAGAAAAACAATATTATTAAAACTAGATTGCTTATCTCTCAGCACGAAAAATACTAGACACACGCCAAAAACAGACAATAAAAATAAAAAAAAATATTAAACGGATGAGAGAAGCGAACCTGGGTTCGGCCAGTAAGGGGGGCGAAGCGGCCTATTGCTTAGTCGGCAGAGGCGAGGAAATCCGTGTGGCTTGGATTGAATTGGCGATACCCTTCGGCACCACCGTAATTCACGAGCACACACATGTTCGAAGACACGAAACGAGGCCTCAGTAGAGGCGTCGGACTTCCTCCCGCGCTGAACGAACTGCCGCTCGCTGTCTCCTCAAATCCCGCTTCGCTTGCACCGCCATTCAAGTAGTCCCCAAACAATGCGCACACAGCCGTCCCTTCGAAAATCTGCCCAAGATAGCCAAACGTGTTTAAAATTTCCCGTTCCTATCACTCTCTTACTTTCCTTTCTCGCACACAAAGGAAGCTCGCAGCGCCTGAAGCGCCCGGTAGTCTACCGAAAACGAGAGGACAAAAACAAGACGTGGCCTCGTCCTCGCCCCAGTCGACCTTGACGTGCCCGCTCCAGCAAGACCAGCATGACCAGCTCGAAGCAGCTTGTGCCAGATTAAGAACCATCTAAAACCAGCTTGACCATCTTGAACCAGCTTGACAAGCTTGAATCAGCTTCAGTACCAGCTCGAACCAGCTCAAGTACCAGCTTGCCCAGCTGCAGTGAGAGCTCGAACCAGCTTGAACCGGCTTGACCAGCTCGAACCACCTTGATTACCACCTAGACCAGCTTGAACCAGCTCGAACCTGCTTAAAAACAAGCAAAATCAGCTTGATTTTCTTGCTGGATATTTCGGTAAAGCGTTGTTTCCGGTTTTTAATACAAAACGTGTTTTCCGGCATTTTAAGATGCTAAAATTGCGTGAACGTAATTCGTTATCCCTCGAGGTAAAACTCAAAATATTTAGAACGGGACGTTATTTGAATCAGATTAAAATAGTGAAATCAAAATTTCTTTGCGAGTCGACGCCCACCCGTGCCTATTATTGTCAGAACAAGACTCGACGTTGTTTGACGGATGTCGGATTTATATCAGTGGAAAACACACGCAAAATAGAAAAACGATACGAATTATTTTCTTAGTGAAAAACATTTTGACTGAAATAAATGCTAAAGGTGCCCGCAACATTATTCCTTGATTAATCAATAGTAATTAGGTTGATACCAGCTCATACAAATATTTTATATTTCTTTTTATCTCATAATAACAAAGACCAAACGGCGCAGTTTCTACACTCGACTGGAACAGCCGGTGGATGAGCACGCAGAGAAAAATGGCCACAACGTTGCTTTAGACTTTGCATGATTGGCCCCTCGGCTGGTAACCTTGGTCCCACTCGAACTTAAATAAAAGGAAGTATAGTAGTCGCAGAATAAATAAGTGAAAACTGAGCAGTGCTCATCCGATCAGCATGAATAGAGAACAAGCGGGCAGTCTGTCAAATTCCTGTTTTATGATTCCAGAGTTTAATATAATCACTCGTCGGAGTGCAAAAGCTCACGTGCTCTTCTACAAATATCCCTTGAGGGCTAATTTAAAGTTGTTTTGACCTTTTAGTTATAGCGCTTTGAAACATTTAAGGATATTCAAAACATATGCAAGACTCGTTAGAATTCGTTTTTGTCTCTACGAAATAGCATTTGCGGAAATCTTTTGACGAAGAGGAGCTGTGTACCCCCTTAACTCGCTGAAAGATCAAGAAGCCACGTGATCTGGAGCCACCTATGTGCCACTGTTGGATATCGTAGCCACGCGCTGGTGCTGGCAAAACACTGGACATGCACGGACTTTCAATATTCATAAAATCGGCTATTGCCTTCATCACAACGATTGGGTACGATCCATTATATGAACGCATGTGGGCGCATTGTCACGAGCCCAAATCAAATGATCATGGACTTCTCTTATCCACTGTATGTGCCGCATATAAAGGGACCATAAAGTCGATTTGGTAGTTAAGTTTAACAATTGAAATAGGCGTCACTTCTCTTCCAGGTGACTTTGACGAAGTTTTAGATTTTAGTTGCTCTTCGAACCGCACAAATTAATTTAGCAAATCCAGCAAAAATTAGAATTGAAGAGATGACACCTCCTCAGCTTGAAGAGACTGTTCGAGACTACGAGAAAAATCCATCTTTTGAGTCAAATTAACAGCGAAATTATTCTGGGCTCGTCATTCGATTGGTCAGAATGAACGGAGTCCGCACGTCTTAATCGTGAGATGTTAAGAAGAAATTCGCCTTCGTTAAATTCAATACAAACAAAAAACACATTTTTTACATACAAAAAAAAATTCTCTTCGGAATGCTAAAGAAAATAAGTTGTATAGCTGCTTCTATGGCTGAGTTCAGTTTGTTTATAGTCTCTCCTGAGGGAGTTTAGATTTTCATTTCGATTATCACGGGTTAGTTACTGCAGCCTGTAGCTTTTTAAATGGTTAGCTAAGGAATGTTTGATTCGTTACTGTAAATGTCTCCTTAGCGTACATGTTGCAGCTTCCTATAGCATTTTATTTGATTGCTATAGCTGCATATATTTTCTTATATGACCTGTTCAACCGCGTGCGATACCCCCTATGAACTATTTTATGATTTCTGTTGGCAACTATGGCTCCGGTTATGATATATTTTAGATGTTTCTATTGCTTACATTGTGACTCTCATTAACCAGCCTGTCAAAGCTGCGAATCGTTTTTGCTGAGGTTTTTTTAGCTATCTATAGCTGGTGTAGTCTGCTTTAGATATTTATGTGGCTTATCCTACGGTTCCCTTTAAACAGCGTGCTGAAACTGTGTATAGCCCTTCCTTCCCTTCCATTAGTCTCTTTAATATTTTGTATGACTTGTATAAAGATATCTGTGGCATACTCTATAGGTCCACTTAGCCAGGTTGCAATAGCAGCTGCCTACAGTTTTTCCTGTGCTGTTTTTAGCCATCAATTACCTCTTGTATGATCCGCTACATAGATTTCTATGCCATTCTTGTGGGTCTCTTCAGGCAGTCTGCTGTAGCTACCTTTGGGTTTCCTATGGTATCTTTAGTGATGTATACCTCCTTGTATGGTTTACGCTAGAGATTATTATAGCTTACTCTATGGGACTCTTCAGCAAGTGTGCTATTGATGCCTATAATATTTACTTTGGTGTTTTAATCATCTGTAGCACCTTTTATGATCTGCTATATAGATTTCTATGGCTTTCTCTATGGTTTTTTTAGCCAGAGTGCCGTAGCTGCCTATGACGTTTACCATCGTTCTTTAGCAATTTATATACCAACTCCTGCTTACGAACAAGCCACTGCACCCCTAGCGACACGCCACCATCGATCCGCATGCGCAATGGAGTATGGGCAAGAAGTGCGCCGTCCCGCATCGACGAACCATTGGAATGTTATGTCCAACGTCGGTGTGTGAACCCGCTGTCTCCTTTTGCGTTGGCATCGTTGATACTGTCTTCCTAGCGATGCCTTACTACTTTATTGACCAGAGCAAAATAAACACGGCTCGTTACAGCGCAAAACATCGCGTAAATAAGGTCACATGAATGCGATTCACACCGCGTGAACACCGCAATATGGTTCTAAAGCCTGCTTCTTATGATGAGAGGCTGCTCGATATTTTCAATCGTGACTTCGCTCGGACTTCAAACGCCTCGACGGCAGCTACGACGCTTGACGTCGTACTAAAAATATCAAGCAGAATTGGACCAAGTGGATATGACATAAAAACTCGGTGATGGCCACTGGTAACAATGAACAAAGTCTTCTTGTAACTACTCTTTACAGCGAGCCTACTTACACCAAAACAGAGTTCACACGCAAAAGACTTCTGAGGCCTGCACTTACTTGTTATCCCAATTACTGGGTCAACGTTTGGTCTACAGGGTACTAATGTTTGAACAAACGGACGACCGTTTGAACAAGTAGGTAAATTTAAAAGAGCAGACGACTTTCCAAATGATCAAAGAGCTATATGAACGTAAAGAAGCACTGACCTTGGTCCAGACAACTTGACAGTTTTCCCACGTTCATGTTGGAAAAAAATTAATAAGACGACCACAAGTATCTTTGAGTACAAACCGAGGCGCTTCTCTCAGAACGAACCGTAGTTCAACCGCACCTCATTTTTCCTTTTTCTGCATTTATCCATGTTATCGCAGGAACCGTGCAGGCAGAAAACTCTTGAAACCTACACTTCACATCTTCGCATACCTTGTAAGACTGTGCTAGTCGCGGCGTTTTGAAAACAAAAAATAGGTTCTAGCCTTGGTTCTTTCAAAATAACAGATATGTAGCATTCCCGCATGGTGACTTATAGTCCACACCGTCAGATTGGAAATGATTCCTAAGCGCTAACACCGCTTCGTGATGTAACAAAATGGAGTTGGTGCTTACCTTCTTGCATGGTCTGCTAAATAAATTTCTATGACTTACGTCTTACTTTATTGAATTCTCTAGCTAGGCACCCTATACCCGTGCTATAGCCGCAGTTGGCATTTCTCTTGGTTTCTTTAGCCACCTAAAAAATGCGACAATCGTTGCCTTCTTTTGCTCCCGAGCCCAGGAGAGCTGAGTGATATTGCTTGTGATTGTTTTTCGATGGTGTTATTGTTGTTGCGCTCCGGCGACGTCGAGACGAATCGGGGCCCTCTTACTCGTTCGGAGGCTGCTCTTGAGGTTGAATCTCTACCTGATGAGCCCTCCGAGCAGATGCCTGTTATTTTTAACCTTTTGAAAGACCTTCAGGCCCGCTCTATTCATTCAGCAAAAAGTCAGGCTGAATTGGTCGCCGACGTAAAGTCAATAAAGGCTGGTCAGAAAAACATAGAAATTAAAATCGGTCACATCCAGCAAAGGTTGGATACCTTAGAAGAAAAAACAAAAAACTTGACAGTTTAGATCAAGATTTGGCCGGTGTGTTGGGTTACGTGAAAGTCTTGACCACCCAGCATGACTCTTTACAGTCGCGGCTAGACGAACTGGAGGACAGGTCACGGCGCGACAACCTTATATTTCACGGAATTCCTGATTCTCGTGAATCATGGCAACAATCGGAAGAACAATTGCGGAAATTTCTTGCGGGAACTGTTGACACCCTTTCGGGCGGTGCAATTGAGCGTGCTCATCGTTTAGGGTTCTACTCGGAAAATAAAAGTCGCCCCCTCATAGTTAAATTTTCAAGCTACAAAATAAAAGACAGCATACTTTCCGCACGCTCCAAATTGAAAGAAAAGAACATCAATGTTAGCGAGGATTTCTCTCCTGCTACGCGTTACGTTCGGAAAAAAATAATTGAGTTTGCTAAAAATCAGCCAGAAGTACCACCGTTTCAGCTTCGCTATAACAAACTAGTCATAAATAGGAGACAGTACACGTATGACACTGCAACTGAAAGCGTGATACGATTTGCGTCAGATCATACCCCTGATAACCAACAGCCCAGTCTGCCGACACGTAGTCTGAGATAAGAAAACGCGAGGGGCAGTGGACGAATTTTATCTAATGTTTCGGTACTTTTTTCTAACATTCGGAGCGTTATTAACAAGCGTGATTCCTTAACCTCTGCAGTAGATAGCTGTAGTGCTGACGTAATAGTGCTAACTGAAACCTGGCTGCACTCTCAGTTCCGTGATCATGAAATTTTCCCAGACGCACATCGTTTTTCTGTTTATCGCTGTGACCGCATAACCCGTCAGGGAGGCGGTGTTCTTTTGGCGATATCTAAAGAATTTCCATCTCAGTGTATATATGTCCCCAGTGACTTAGAGATTGTGTGGGCTATCATGGAAGTGGGCCACAAAAGAATTGTCATCGGTGTTTGCTATCGCCCCCCCCACTATTTCGTCTAGTTTTGTAAACGATCTACACGATGTAATCAACCTTGTCAGAACTCGCTATCCCACGTTACCTTTATTTTTGTTTGGGGATTTCAATATTCCAAATATAACATGGGATGGCGAGACACCCAGTATGGCCCCCTTTTCCACCTTAGCTAATGAATTTTTAGAAATGTGCTCTGTCTTTTCATTCACACAACTCGTGAAACAACCTACCAGAACGACCTCATCTGTCGCAAACGTCTTAGATCTCATACTAACACCTCAGCCCGATCTTGTATCTGACATCAGTTATTTACCCGGCCTGAGCGATCATTCCCTGCTATCACTTCACATAAACCTGTCGCGACCTAAAACCATTAAAAAAGTGAAAACTATTCGAAACTACAGGAATGCGAACTTTGAAGCCATTAATTCTGAATTATCCGTGTTTCTTGATATTTTTTTGAAGGATTTTGATAAACGTAGCGTACAAAATAACTGGGATATGTTTGTAACCAAGGTGAATGCTCTAACGAATAAGTACATCCCTACTCGCACTATTATCTCTAACAGTAACGCACCGTGGTTTAACGTTCGCATTAAACGTCTATCTAACAAAAAAAAAACGACTGTTCAGGTCAGCTAAACTTTCTTCAAACGATGCGCGCTGGGCCGCATATCAGCTTGCTTCCGAGGAATACGTAACAGCGATAAGAGAAGCTAAAGCAGAGTATCTTCAAAATACTTTGCCAGTCATGCTAACAACTGACACAAAAAAGTTTTGGCGTGTTATTAACCCAAAAGATAATAACGATATCACCCTCGTCAACAGTGATGGTAATGTCATTCCCTCTAATCAATGTGCCATCGTTCTTAATGATATATTTTCACGCAATTTTTCCGTAACTACAGACGTCCCATTGCGTAATGTAAACTCATGTGATTACCTTGCAATGTTTCCTGTTATTATTGATCCCAGTGGTGTTGAAAGCGTAATTAGATCACTCAAACAATCTTCTGCCCCTGGTTGCGATTTAATTGACCCAAAATTTTTAAAAAGTACCAGTGTTTATTCTTTTATCATTTTATCAAAAGTTTTCCAACAGTCCCTTGACGATGGTTATCTCCCTGCTGAGTGGAAGGTGGGAAAGGTTGTTCCACTCCACAAATCAGGTAACAAGAATTCTCCCCTTAATTATCGACCCATTTCGCTCACAAGCATCCCGTGTAAAATTTTTGAGCACATTCTGTTTTCTAACCTCGCTAACTTTCTTGAATCGAACTCATTTTTCACACCTTCACAACACGGCTTCCGTAAAACTTATTCGTGCGAAACTCAATTGGTATCTTTCACTCATAAACTAAACGCCATTCTTGACCGATCATCACTCGCCGACTGCATATTTTTAGACTTTTCGAAAGCATTTGATAAGGTGTGTCATAAGCTTTTACTTCTTAAATTAAGTCAGCTTAATCTCTATCCCAAACTTCTTATATGGCTCGAATACTTCCTCATTAACCGTTCTCAGTTCGTTTCAGCTAACAGCCTCACATCTCCCCCAAGTGGCGTCCACTCCGGCGTGCCCCAAGGCTCTGTGCTTGGCCCTCTCCTTTTTCTTATCTACATTAATGACCTCTCTTCTTGTGTTTCTTCCCATATTCATTTGTTTGCAGATGACTGTGTAATTTTCCGGGAAATTTTATGTGATAACGACATAACCACTCTTCAATCTGACCTTAACGCCATCTCTGTATGGTGCAAAACATGGTGCATGGAACTAAACATTAACAAATGTAAACTTATGCGTGTCTCTAGAAAAAATATTAACTCGCCCGTCTACTCTCTTAATAATGTGCCTTTGGACGCCGTATCTTCTTATAAATACCTTGGTGTCCACATTTCATCTAACCTAACTTGGAGCGTTCACACCTCGTACGTCATTAATAACGCTAACCGCATGCTGGGTTATCTTCGACGTAACTTTGCTAAAGCGCCTTCATCCCTAAAACTACTACTCTACAAGATCCTCATTCGCTCTAAACTCGAATATTCCGTTTCGGTTTGGGATCCAAGCCACGAAAACTTGATACACTCACTTGAAATGGTTCAAAATAATTCTGTTCGTTTTATATTGTCTAACTATAATAGAACTGCAAGCATCAGTACAATGAAATCTAACCTTGATCTGCCATCCCTAACATCCCGCCGCAAGATCTCTCGTCTTTGTCTCTTTCACAAACTGTTTCTTCATCCCTCCTTGCGCGCCGAACATATTTTACCCCCCCAATACATCTCATCTAGATTAGATCATGTTCATAAAGTCGGGATTCCATCGTGTAGAACTAATGCTTTTTTTCAGTCATTCTTTCCTCGCACATCAGTGGAATGGAATGGCCTTCCCGCCCCGACAGCAACAATCAAAGATCCCCAGCAGTTCAAGAACGCCATAGCTAACATTGTATAAATAAGAGTCAATTTACTGTACTAATAACCACTGCATTTTTTAACTTTATACTTATACATTGTACCCACTCCCCTCTCTAATGCCTTTGGCCCTGAGGGTATCTGAAATAAATAAATAAATAAATACCTCTTGGTATGGACTGCTATTGAGATTACCATGTCGTACTTCATAGGTGTCTTTAACCTGCATGCTACAGATGCCTATAAATTCTTCTTTTATTTCCGTATCCATCTACAGCCACTTGTATGATTTACTGAAGTTATTTATATGTCCTTTTCTTCAAAATATTTACAGGTATAAGGCTCCAATTCCTACTTCGGGGTTTACCTTAGGTTATTTGAAGATCTATGCAAGTGGGTTGAAATGTCAACTAAAGATTTTTACTGTAATATTTCAAATGGACGCCCACTCAAACTGTGTGTTTTAAGCAGTCAGTGGCAAATTAAAAGTTAGTAAGATGCCCCACCTTCATCACGGGCCTTCTGTTATTTAAAACAGCAAAGTGCTCGCACAGCCAATGCACGATGGAAGGCTATTTATTGTAAGGAACATCCTTAAGCTGAACCCTGCTACAGAATTGTGTCAAGGTGATGTAACGCCAATCGCACGTTTTGCAAGACAGCTTTTGTAGCCTGCGTATAGTTTCTGCAATTGTTAAACTGCGTTTCATAGAGGTTACTGAAGGAAAAATGCTGGACAGTGGCTACCAAAATAAGTGTTTGTACGTCGGTACATTTTGAACAGTTTTTTCCATCCGAAGGTCGTATAGACAAGAGGCCTTCATGTGCATCCTCTTTGAACGGCATTTTAAGTGTTTTTCAACTGCCGCTTCTTGAAATGTTTTTTTTTAAGTAAAACATTTCACAACGAGGGAAGTGAAATCGCCCAGCATATTTGACTTTCGGTGCTTACAATATGTCGTCCTGCAAGTAATCATAAATCATGCTGATTTTTACGGTACCTCTGCCCGTTTTATCCTTAGAAGTTAAATTTCGCCCCTGCAACAACACTCGCCGCGAGTACGTGTGCGGAGCACGCACAAACCCGCCTGCGTGTTTTTTGTGTTTAACGCTCGCTTGGCAGAAGGATCGAGATGCTGTGTATATATTGGGCTTCTTTTGGTTATATTCCTATCCTCACTTGAGGCAATAGTCAAGAGATTTATATATTTAAGGCGATAAATTCATTTGTGCTTTTGGCATCTGCTACAGAAATAAAGGTACATGCTTGAAAATAACTTTTAGCCTGGTCCAAAACACTTTTGGGCGTGTCCATCATATTAGTATACACAAAAAAATTGTTAAGCAATGACGAATACTTTTTAATTAATTCCATGTTTATTTTACACAACTAGTGCATTTCCGAAATGAGATGTTAGCCTGTCCTAACCGAAGGTCACCCTGTCAGAGCAAATATATTTTTCAAGGTGATAGAGAAACTGTCATTGCATCCGCCACTTCATTCAGGGTGTGTGAGTGCATGCGTAGCTGTTTCTCCCTCCATAGAATACGGTAGTCACACAAGCGATCATTACATGTGGCGTGCTTGAGCTGAGTAAGTTGACTCTTTGGCCTACAGGGCCACCACTAAGTGATCTCTAAACAAAAATATGAAAAGAAAACTACTCACACTGTGCTGCTGTTGCCCTTTTGTGCGACTATGAGGACGGTTTTGGTCAAGTCCTGCTTTTTTTATCTTTTTCAACTCCAATCTTCGTAAAGTCGTAAAATAGGCGATAAATTTGCAGGATTACTAGCCGGCAGACATAGCTTTAATAAATTCAAGATGCGCAGGGGCTTGAATACACAGTTTTGGTAACCACATACATTATTAAAATTACTGTGTGGATGCCGGTGAGCAAAGATGATCCATCAAAACGTTTGCACGCTTTGAACGATACAACAAATGTGACTGACTAATGAGATTTAGAGCAGTATGGTGGGAAATATTTTAATCGTTCTGTTTTTGTCTAAGACAGGTGGAGTCGCCATATATTCAAATATATTTTATTCTCCCTCCATTAAATATTGCAACATTTTGATGGACGCATAGTGTGACTTGCTGCATTTGCTGGGGATTCGCATTCTCTTACTTGAGACATATTCATACCATTGTATCTGTAGGTGAATAACTTTATTGACATGTTGAAAAAACATTTGTCTTTCTAGGAAAAGCAGCTCGTGTCTTCAGAAGACAGGTGGGCCCTGCAAAAGGAGGTGCGAGAGATTTTGGGATGGTGTTCTCAAAGCAAGTGCAGGAGCGGTTCTCCCTCCTGGGCTACCGAGGAAAGTCCAAGTTCAAGGACGCTATGATGTGCAAGACGCTCATTGGTAATGCATATTCATTACCAGCTATGGAATTTGTGGTTGTGATGGGAATGGATAAGGAAGGAACTCAGAATTCCGGGGCGGTGGTTGTAAAAAGAAAGGTGTTATTTACAAAGTAAGAATCAAAAATAAAAGTCAGATAGAGTACGGAAACAAGTTACGAGAGTCATCAAAATATATACAAAGTTCAGTCCGCCGACTTCGCTTACGGATCACACGATGTTATTGCCGAGAAGACGCCTCGTTGTCGTAACGTTGGTTGGGGAGCCTTGCAGGCTGGGTCAGCCCAGGCGTAGGGTTGCTGGCTGCAGCTTGGCTGACGGCGGCAGTGCACGGTGTGCAGGTTCAAAGTCCCCACGGGCCTTCTAGCGCCCGTCCGGAATCTTCCTAGACTGCCGGGACCGCTGGTGTTGAGCCGGGTGCCGCGATGCCCCATCGCCTCCTTTCGAGCGCCTCGAGCGTGTCTCACGTTCACTCTCCTCGTGTTGTCATCCTCTTCTTTTTTCTTATTCTCATTCCCTGATACGGTCTTGCAGTCTTCTTCATCTTTGATTTTTCATGTGTTGACAGCGTTCATCTGCGCTGTCTTCCTCGTCGTTTGTTCAGCCCATATCATCACAATGGCATCTCTATTGGAGCTCAATAGACGAGCAAAAACTGAAATGTGTTGACAAAGGGAAGCTTAAACATCTCTTAAAGAAAAAAAAAACGAGTTAGAGTTGAATTCTGGTGTAGTTTAGTCCTGGGAATCTGAATATCACTATAATTTTCATCGAAGGTGTAACTAGGCACGACGAAACACGAGAAACCTCCGACCATTTGTGACGTCGTACTAGAATCTTTGGGCCTCCAAGCGCCTGTCCCTCGTGTGGGCAGCGCGTGCAATTGCAAGCTTGCCAGTTGTATTTTTTCACACCGACGTCAGTCGTGACGTCTTTTTCTGACCTTTCTAAAAGTATTAAGAGTTAACGTGCGACGGCTATGAAAATAATCCCTGGAGGAGGGGAACAAGAGGGACAAAGGAGACACAAATCTCCAAACACAGCTAGAGGACTGGTGAGCGACCGAAAAAAGCCGCCTGCTCCGGGATTCGAACCCGGGACCTCTCTCCATTAGAGGTGAATTTTTCTCCTCCCGGCTTCGATACCCGGACCAGGTGGATTTTTTCGGTCGCTCACGAGTCACCTTGCTGTGTTTGGAGATTTGTGTTTGTCCTTTTTCCCTCTTGTTCCCCTTTTCCAGGGATTACTTTCGTCATTCTTGTCCAGCTCGCTTGCACATTTGCATGTAATTGCATTATACTTAGCTCACGTGCATAGGCTTCACAGGAGCTGAGGATGCTCGAGAGCAGGGATTCCGAAACCTCCTAGTATGGCGTCATGCCCTGGAAAGGAGGGGCTTCAGTTGTACTTTAAGAAATAATTTCTGCAGCCTCCGAGCACCGAAATGAACAATAAACCCTATATTCGTGATCCTGGAGGCCAAATAAAGTCGCTTTTGGTGTTCTTTTTCAAATACAGAACGGCTTCAGTTCCCCTTTAAGTCTTGGAGTAGGCAAAATTTAAGTCGTCAATTCCTGTCGCCTTTTTTTAGAGCGCAGCTCTTAGGGGCCCGTTCCCGGCTTGAGCGGCGTCGGCGTCGCCGTCGGCGTCGGCGTAACCAAGGTCATCCCAAGGTCGCGTGACCTCCAAGGTCACATCTCCTCGAGGTCACGTGACCCCTCCCAAGGTCATCCCAAGGTCACGTGACCCCAAGATGACCCCACGTGACCCTTTGAAGGTCACGTGACCCCCAAGTCACGTGACCCCTCTGAGGTCACGTGACCCCCGAGGTCACGTGGTCTCCTCCCCAAGGTCACGTGACCCCCAAAGTCATCTCAACGTCACGTGACCCCAAGGTGACCCCCACGTGACCCCCAGGTCACGTGACCCCTCTGAGGTCACGTGATCCTTCTGAGGTCACGTGACCCACCGAGGTCACGTGACCCCGTCAGGTCACGTGACCCCCAAGGTCACGTGACCCCCTGAGGTCACGTGGGGGTCACCTTGGGGGTCCCGTGACCTTGAGGTGACCCCCATGTGACACCCAAGGTCACGTGACCCCCAGGTCACGCCTCCCCGAGGTCACGTGACCCCCCTCCCTGAAGTCACGTGACACCCCCCCCCCCGAGTTCACGTGACCCCCCCCCCAGAGCATATTAAAGAATGAGGGGAGGAGGAGGAGAAGGAGGAGGGGTCTACCCTCCCCTCAGTACCCTTCACTCCTCCTCCTCAAGAGCTGCGCTCCAATTCGGCGTTACAAGCAATTTTGGCGTTATCTCTCTCCCACAAAAAAGCCCATATTAAATCTTGAAGTTGACGGTGAGGTCGTCAATGATCCAGAGGTTATAGCCAATGTATTCAACACTTTCTTTCAGTCCGTGTTCTCAAGTAACGTGACTGAACGTCCTGGTCACGATGTGAGAGGTGGTGTTGGATACAACGGACCTATAATGACAGATATTTCTATTTCAGAAGAAGGCATTTTTTCTCTTTTGTTGCAACTTAAAGTGCATAAGTCTGGTGGACCCGATAACATTCCAAACGCATTCTTAAAACGGTACGCTGAGTGGGTTTCAAAACATCTAACGATTATCTTTAAAGCTTCATTATCGCAAAGTTCCGTTCCCTCCGACTGGCGATACGCTAAAGTCGTGCCTATTTTTAAAGCTGGCAACAAATTATTCCCAACCAATTATAGGCCAATATCACTGACGAGTACCAGCTGTAAAATAATGGAACACATTGTCTCAAAGTCATTATACGACCACTTAGAAAACAATAACCTTCTCTATAAAAACCAACATGGCTTTAGACGAAAACTTTCAACGGTTACCCAGTTAAGTGAATGTATTCACGACTTCTGCAAATCTATTGATGCCGGGGGACAAACGGACGCAATATTTCTAGATATGTCGAAGGCTTTTGATCGAGTCCCGCATAAATACTTGACAAAAAAACTTAAATTAATTGGAGTCAGCCCGGAATTGGTTAATTGGATAAGTGCATACCTCAAGGAAAGAAAACAATTTGTTGAAATAAATAACACGGCATCTGGCGTTTTACCAGTATCATCAGGAGTCCCACAGGGCTCCGTTTTGGGTCCGGTCTTATTTTTAATATATATCTTAATGACATTGCGCAAACCATTGACGATTCTATTATGGTACGATTATTTGCCGATGACTGTCTACCTTACACAGATATTAAAACTAGCGAGGATCAAACTAGTCTGGACAGAGCTCTACAGAAAATTGGGTCATGGTGCCAAGAATGGGGGATGTTAATTAATATTGACAAAACTGTGCTTCTAAGGATATCAAATAAGAAAAATATTCTCCCTTATGTATACACAGTTAACGGGTTTCCTTTAAGAGAAGTGAATAGTTATAAATATTTGGGTGTAACAATTGAAAATAACTTAAAATGGGGGAGCCACGTTAACAATATTTGCTGTTCTGCTAAGCGTACCTTAGGATACTTGAAAAGGAATTTTAGGTATGCAACTATGAGTGCCAAGCTGATGGTCTACAAAACAGTCATACGACCAGTATTAGATTACGCAAATGTAATATGGGACCCCCATCAAAAAAATCAGATTCAGAAATTAGAGAACGTACAAAGACTTTCCGCTAGGTACATACTCTCAAAACATAGACGAACCGAATCTGTCACTGGCATGTTAAAACAGCTTGACCTTATACCACTTTCTGAGCGGCGCAGGAATGCTCGACTAAAGCATATTTTTATGATGTATCATGGTTTTTTCAACATTGACTATACCCTGTATTTGAAACCCCGTATAATTCGCATTCTAAGAAATAGCCATTCTAAAATGATCCAGCCTTTTCAAAGTAGAGTTAATGTATTTCACTGTTCTCTCTTTCCTAAAACAATAGATGAATGGAACCTTCTATCGCAGGAAATTGTGAACTCAAGTTCCCCAGTAGAGTTTTTAAATAATTTGAAGCGCTTGCAGAACTAGTTTTTTTTTTTTTTTTTACTATTGAGTGGTGCATTCCGTTTGCTAGTGCCCGAAGGAAAAATCCATCAATGTAACCCTGTTTGGCAGTCAATGTTTTCTAGTGGACCGCTGACTGTGCCTGACTGTACGTCAAGCATGTCTGATTGGCCAACAAGTTACTCTGACCGACAGTCAAACTCCAGTCAGACTCTGCTTGTCGGTTTTCTGATGGTTTCCTGGTGGCAGTCGGCCGCCACGAAATTCCATCAGGATGTCTTGGTGGCGATTCTGACTGTATATCGATTGTCTCTGACTGTACGTCAAAAAGCTTTGACGTGCAGACAGACGTACGGTCAAAGGACGTAAAGTTCGTCCGGACACCACTATTTCGTCAA
This sequence comes from Ixodes scapularis, assembly GCF_016920785.2. Classification (NCBI taxonomy): domain Eukaryota; kingdom Metazoa; phylum Arthropoda; class Arachnida; order Ixodida; family Ixodidae; genus Ixodes; species Ixodes scapularis. The sequence continues at coordinate 33,037,207 of NW_024609881.1, forward strand.
ATCTATGAGAAAACGATTTCGGGACGTGAGCCCATAAAACCGCTGACGTTAGGTATTTGACACGCAACCGACCGACAACCTTGATCAGAAGCCCGCCGAAGCGCCGAAAACGACACTTCGCTTCGCCCATAGAGGCTTCGCCGCTTCGCCGAGCTTTCATGAACGATCGCTCTCGACTCGTTTTGTTTGCCCGCTTGCTCCAACCTGTCGATCCTGCCAGGGTTCTACAATGACCTATGTTTTAGTAGAATTTCTACCCGACAAGACCCAGCCTGTTGTGAGTTCCGACGATGTAAGGGACTTTAGCGGTGTAGTTGAAGACGACAAGGTGTACCAGGTCTACTGGGCCGGTGACGCGCGAACAAAAGGATCGTTCTACGACGCGAAAGTACTCTACATGGCAGGTGAGTATAACTGAAGTACGGCGAGTGATGTACGAGTGCTTTGCATAACATAAGGACGGCTTAACTGCATTTGCAGCCGAAGCATCTCGTATAAAACGATTAGTGGAATCGAGTTTCATAAACGGTTCCATAGCATAGCGGTTAAGGTGTGCGATTTGTACGCAAGTGGTCGCGGGTTCGAATCCGTAGTTGTCCGGTTTTTTTTTTTCTTTTTTTTTTCTCGAACATCTTGTTTTATCGAGGCATTTGGCGATATTTATGAGTGCGTATAGCTTTACTCTTATATAAATGCTGCCCTTGTTGATGAAATTCCCCTGGCAGTGGCAGTCAGACGTCATCTGATGGACCATCAGATGACGTCTGATGGTCCATCACGTTCCACCAAGGCTGCTGACTGGCAGTCAGTGTCCCAAATTCCGTACCTTGATGGAATTTTCAATAGGGTGTTTTCTTTGTAATATGATTGTAAACTACACTTGTTGATGCGGTGTTTCTTGTTTTCCTGCTGCTGTTTATTTCTGATCATATTTTGTCTCCTGTAATGTGTGCGGTGTTTTTTTTTTTTGCTGCAGTGTTCAGTACCGTACTTTTTTTTTTTACCCTCTCCTGTAATGACCCCAAGTGGGGTTAACAGTATCTTGAAATAAATAAATAAATTTGTAAACGGCTTTCACTTTTTAGAGCGCAGCTCTTAGGGGCCCGTTCCCGGCTAGAGCGGCGTCGCCGTCGCCGTCGCCGTCGGCGTCGCCGTTGGCGTCGCCGTCGGCGTCCGCGTAACCAAGGTCACCCCAAGGTCACATGACCCCCAAGGTCACCCCAAGGTCACGCGACCCCAAGGTCACCCCAAGGTCACGTGACCCCTCCCCAGGGGTCACGTGACCCCTCCCCAGAGTCACGTGACCCCCTGAGGTCACGTGACCCCGTGAGGTCACGTGACCCTCGAGGGGTGTCACGTGACACCCCCGAGGTCACGTGACCCCCTTGAGGTCACGTGACCCCCTGAGCTCAAGTGGCTTGGGAGGGTCACGTGACCTCAGGGGGTCACGTGACCCCCGTAGTCACGTGACCCCCCGAGGTCACGTGACCCCCAGTCACGTGACACCCCTCGAGGTCACGTGACCCCCCCAGGTCACTTCACCCCCCCCAGTACCCTTCCCTCCTCCTCCTCAAGAGCTGCGCTCTAATTCTGCGTTACAGGGAGTTGTAAACGGATTTCACTTTTTTCCTTTCACTTCGACACTCATTCTCTATCATGAATAACTCCAGTGTTAGCATTCCAGGAACCTTCATACTAAAAATCAGCGTTTTGAAGTAAATGTAAAAAAATATTTTGTGGGTCTTGTTTTGTTATCCTGTTAGTTTTCAGGTTGTAAATCTAATGAAGGCCCTTTAGACGCCTTGGTCTGTAGTGTGTCAGTTGGGGACGTTTTGCTCTCTTTTGAGCCACTCATCTCTGCACTCCGCCTTCTCTCGTCCCCCCCCACCGTCCTAGCTCCTATTTCAGATTAATAGGACGTTGCATGAAATAACCATATGCCTCCAAAAAACCTGCACCTTAGCCTGGTAGCCAAACCCAGAATCTCCACCTCTGTGGTGCTCTCTTTCTGTCACCTTTGTATTGCAGGCTAGTTGCGGGACCTACTATATCAGGAAAACGCTCGCAAACTCGAGACTGTCAACAGCACCTTGTGCGTAGCTTGTATGCAAGATATTGGCTTCCCCTATCCCTTGACTACTGTGTTATGTGACAATTCTCTTTTCGAGTGCCATACAAAGTAGCGCTCAATGTTGCAGCGTGGACGCAATAGAGAAGTGGCTCGCGGGCAGGGGCAATAGAGTTGAAGTGACGGACACTCCACTGGTGGTTCCAACCGCCTTTGACGATGAGGGACACTCTGTCTGAGCAGCTAGCTGCTATAGATGCACGAGTCACAATAAAGAACGTCATCGTGAAAACATTTCGTATGTTCCCTTCTTGTGCTACCCACACTATGCATCTGAGTGACAGATGAATGGGACGTGTCGTTTCAGCAAGTATACAATTGTTCACACAGAATATTTTCTTAAAATTGCAGGAATACTAAATTGGCTTGTTTCGGTTCAAGTCCGAAAAACGTATTAAAACAGGCACCACCTATAGAAGATATGAAAACCAATAAAACAGGTCGGACTGAGAAATTTAGAATTTTCACTTTTAAGTGAATTTGATATACTAAGAAGCTAACTTCTTAGTGTAAACCGCAAAAAATGTAGACGCTTAAATAGGATTGAAGGGCCCCTTTAAAGCCTGACACAGCCAGGATGCAAGTGGTTCTATGCTTGGTACACTGAGTGACAAATACGCTGGCGCTGATCCTCAATTGCGCTGGCACTGACCCGCAATTACGCTGGCACTGATCTGCTATTGTGCCGGGACTAATCCGCAATTGAACTGGCTCTGACCCGGAAGTACGCTGGCACACTGATGGATTCCTACCGTACCGCCGGATCCATGCCGGGGATCTGTGTCGGGGGCTCACTGGGTACATCCCGTATTCCCGACATCCCGGTTTCCCAATAAATTCCCGGTACCGGCCGGATTCCGGCATTGGGCCCGGCCGATATGGCACTTTCGGCGTTTCCGGTATTGGCCGGTATTAGCATCCCGGCAGGCCAATACCGCCCCATCCCCAACCCGACGTGGTTTGCTGTTTGGGGCATGCTGCTATTAGAAAAACGACGGCGCGTAAAAATGAATGAAAATGAATATTCTGAGAAGTTTTGTTATTAAAATGAAAGGTCCTTTTTTTTGTATTTTGGGGTATTTGGTCCGGAAGGATTGGCGGTGAATCTGGAAGTTTCGCCTATTGTCAAAAGTCTCGACTTTGATATCATCACATGCTTTAGCCACAACTAGTGTCATTTTACATGTATCTCTCGGAGTAGCTAGAATGTATTCATTAATTTTAAAATAATTGCAGTTTATTTCCTGTTAATTAAAAGTGCTTCTCTTTGCACCGGTAACAATATTTCGCCAGCTTTGGATTGTTGTAGTTGTTCTCGCTTTTCAAATCAGATCATAAGCAACAAACTAAATTAGATATTGCAAGACTACTTAATCAGATACCTTAATTGTATTATTAATAAAACAAATTGCGTAATAAAGGTACCCAATAAGCGTCACAACCACAAGAAATTACCGATAACTTTCATTGCAATATGTAATATATCGTTTTCTTTTTTCCAGATAAAAACTGTCATAGTCATCAACATAAAAGAAAACATGGGATGTAATATAAAGTCCTATGCGTCACGTGCTTTTCCTCAAAGACGCACACACACGGAAGCACAAACTCACACAAACATACAGACACTTTTGTCGTCTAACACGGATTAAGTTTTTATAGACAAAACAGCGCGTTTCTTAACTTATACGTTTTGTGTTTATTTTCTAAACTCATTACCCGTGAAGATATTTTGTAAAATTTTGATTGATTCTGTAATTATTGTGCTGGGAATAATGCTAAGGTAATTAATCATCTAAATGTTCAAAAAGACATAAAGGGGCACGCAGTTCATTATGTCACAGGATAATTATCTGAGTGGCAAATTCAGCACGAACTCACAAGTTCCAGCGCTGATGTTTTCAACAGACACAATATTCTGTTACCTCTAATATGAATGAAAGACCCTGTCTCCAAAGCGACACTGAACCAGACTTGTACGTAACGCGTTACAAGTAATTGATTACTTGTAATCAATTACAGTTAAGTGTAATTTTGTAACGCTTCAATTACATTTGTCAAGCTGTAACGCTCGGAGTAATTCAATTACTTTTTTCTGTAATCAATTACAAAATCAATTACACAATTACCAATTACATTTTTCATTCCACAATTTTTTTTTCTCACAAAAATCAACACAGTGACTCAGCCATGGAGCAAAAATGATTGACATTTTTTTAACATCTAAAAAAAATAAAACTAGGATTAGTCGGCAAATCCTTTTTTCTTTTGCGCCACGCTCTTCTACAAGCGCGCCACCAGCCTTGGCTGGGGAGTTCCGGATCTCGTTGCAGATTGCTGATAAAGTCGACGGGAAGCGGGAACTCGCTATTGACTTTTTAGTGGGCTTTGTTCCTTAGGTCGACGCGTCAGCTACACGACAAGGTCCGGGTCTGAAAACAAAAAAGGGAACAATAACCAAAAAAAATTGTGTACGCAATATTTTACTGTGTATTTGTGTATTTCTGTCATCGCAACAAGAAGTAACGTGAAATTAACTTGAAAAGTAATCAATTACTTTGCAGTAATTGTTCAATTACTTCTGGGAGGCAGTAATCAGTAACGGTAATCGGTTACTTTTTTGACTGTAGTAATTGTAATTGTAATCAGTTACTTTTTTTCAGTAACGTGTACAAGTCTGCACTGAACTACACAATATTTATAAACTGCCTGGATCGGGCACGTTTGTCAAAGGATCAATTTTAAACTAACAATATGATTAGCTCAATAATTACGCTGTAAGACACATCTTGAGTTAGGACTGAAACTGAAATAAACACCTCTAGTAACAAGCGAAGTCCGAAAGATAAGTTAGTTCCAGTTTTGTTCCTGAAGTAAAACATGCCTCCTGGCGTAACTCTTAACCCTTCCTTTGTGCTGTTTTCAGGATAAAAATTCGACCTGCGCGCACAACACCGTAAATTCCTTTTATAAGCTGGAACAATTTGTGTCGATGAGCGAAGCAAGCAGACTAGACAGGCTCAGCAACTGGAACACCAGCACGCACTTGCAGTGGTGACAGCACTTGGCAGTGGTGACGACTGGTTGTACATCTTCCTAAGAAATCTTTGATACCGTTCCAGGTATACTGAGGCTAATACCGAGCGCCGCTGAAAACCCCGATTTCAAGCTTTCGATGGATCACGGTCAACGACAGGCGAGAACTACATGGCAAAAACTGCAACGCGTCGTCGCCATCAAAACCGGAACGTGCCAGCTGCTATTGGCCTACAGTCTACTTGGCCTTGTGACATCTAGCTACAAAAGCCTGGTTCAGCACTCTGTTCGCAGCACTTGGCAGTGGTGACGGCTGGTTGTACATCGTCCTAGGAAATCTTCGCTCCCGTTCCAGGTTGGTTATCGTTGCTCACGACCTTACCCTTTCTTCTTCTTTTTTTTTGCACCGTCTATACTGCCAAAAACTGATCGTTTCTTGCTTATCGTGTTTCAGATTGGAAAGTGTGTCTGAGGTTTTCTTTGTCATGTCTAAAGAGATAGCTAAAATGTTTTCACAACTAAAGGATGATCTAAAAAAATAACTCAAGGTGCTCCGTGACTCGCTTGAACGCGAGTTTAGGTTCATCCTTCGCGAAATTCATTCAAAGCTTAAGAGCATAAACGTGGGAATGGAGTTCATAAACAAAGAGTTTGAGGATATTAAGGCGGAATTAAAGACAGTCATAAAAGAAAATTCAGCCTTGGAAAAATCAACGAGAAGCCTTAAGGAAAAATATGATATCATGAAGAGAGTGCCCGATATGTTGAAATGAGACGACTCCCTCAGTGTGAACAGTACTCCCGTAACCGTAACTTGGAAATAAAGGGCATTCCAAAAGCCGATGACGAAAACCTCATGCATTTAATCAGTAAGATAGGGAACCTGATGGGTGCGCAGATTACCGGCTCGGACGTTGAGGTATGCCACAGTGTGCCATCGAGGGACGCAGCAATCAGTAAACTTGTTGTACAGTTTGCACAAAACAAGAAGCGTGAGTCAGTTTTGGAAAGAGCAAGGAAAGAGCGGTTATCTGCCTCTGAACTAGGTTTTGATGAGTCAACACCTGTGTTTGTAAATGACCACTCATGCCCTACAACGAAACGACTGCTTGGAATGACCATCGCAAAGAAGCGAAAGTGCAAAGAAGCGAAACTGCAAGATAATGGCTCGAAAATCGGTTTGCCACTCCGATTGTCTCAATTACACATGAAGAGGATCATGACAAGATTCGTTAGCCTATTATAAAGCCGGTACCTTGTGTTTTTCTTTTTTTTACCTGAAGCAGTACCACGAATTAATTTTGCCTTCAAATATGCAAACTCGTCTTGATGCGAAAGATATTTCTGCGTTTCATCTACAAAAAGATAGACGAAATAGTCACTCTTCTTGAAATGTTTGATGTTAAGTTCGACATCAAAATATTATAGGAAACTTGGTGTCGAAACTAACAGGATATGTGTGTTTTACCAGGCTATAATAACTTCTTTCTGAACAGAAGGGAACGGAGAGGGGGAGGTGTTTTGATAATGGTCACGAAAGCCCTTCAGTGTGAAATGCTTTTTTCATTTACCGATATTACTGATGATTATAAAATTTTGAGTGTACGATGCAAAAATGATTTTTTTGTTGTTTATCGCCCACCATCAGCAAATTTCTGCAATTTGTGTACTTTTTGCCAGTCATTTGGAATTTTCGTCCGAAAAAATTTTTCTGTTATAATGGGGTGGGGGCATTTTAACGTGAATATGCAAAACAATACTGCTCTATCTTCGCAATTGAACAATACCTTCGCTTCCTATGGCTTTCAGAACATAATTATGTCATCCACAAGAGTCACTGAATGTTCATCAAGTGTCATCGACCTCTTTATTCTAAATATAAACACCAAGATTAAGGCCGCGGGCACTATTCGCTGTGGCGTTAGTGATCGTATTCCGACTTTTGTTTCCTTGCATTGTACACATCTTGTAACTAAAGTCAAAATGCAACCTTTTCCTTACCAGTATATATCAGATCAAAGCCTCTTTATTTTAAGAATTAATTTTTATCTATAGATTTGACGCGGATACTGTCACAACTAAATATCAACGATGTGTATGGAAACTTAATTGATAGACTAAAAACTTTTTTATTAGAAATGTTTTTCATATAAGACAATTACCTCATAAAAAAATAATCGTAAGCCTTGGATTACGCCTGTTCGCATTCAAATGATAAGGCGCAAATCTTGGTTCTACACTTAAACTGATAAGGCACACATCTTGGTTGTACAGAGATTATATATCCCTGCGTAAGACCTAAATAAAATATTTTTCTCCAAGAAATATCGCAATACCTTAACAGCAGATCTGAGGAGGGCAAAGCGTGAATATTATAAAAATCTGTTAAGTGGGGCTTCAAAAAAAAGTTTAGATGTCGTTTGGAAATCAATAAATGAAATCTTACAGCGCGGTAGATCGCACAGTTCAATAGGAGAACTTAACATGGATGGCAGATTGGTGTCCGAGGCCGCGCTGTCTGAATGTTTTAATTCCCATTTCGTAAATCTGGCGTCCAGCTCATACTGTGAGGCAGCTGTGGACGGTATTTCGCGAGGAATCAATGAATCTATCTTTCTTGATCCTACTAGTTATGATGAAGTGTTGAAAACATTTATGTGCCTAAAAATAGCAAAGCATGTGACATTGATGACCTCCAAATTAAACCCATTACATATATTATTCGCATTATTGCGCCATATCTTGTACACAACTTTAATTTATGCTTGTTGTGCGAATATTTCCCTAGGAAAATGAAACTTACAAAAGTGTCAGTGTTGTATAAGGGTGATGAAAAGAATCATTTGTCTAATTATAGACCTACATTGGGCCTACCTATTTTTTCTAAATGGGTCGAAAAGATTATTTTGTGTCATTTAGATAGTTTTTTGTCTAACACTCAGTACTTTCTGAGTCTCAGTTTGGTTTTAGAAAGGGAAAGTCGACGGAATCCGCACTCCTCTTACAAAGCAAATTATTTTACATAACATGGAACGCAAACTTTTGACATTAGGCATATTTATAGATTTTAGCAAAGCCATTGATTGTATTAATCACAAAATACTTGTTAAAAAGTTATACCAGTACGGCATTCGTGGTCCCTCACTTTCACTTTTGAGTTCATATCTAGAAGGTCGCATGCAGTGTGCAGATGGAGGTTTATCATCTTTTATGCCGATCACATATGGTGTCCCACAAGGTAGCATATTGCGGCCCTTACTGTTTGATATTTATATATATGATATTCTGAATACTGATGATGACACTCATTCTATAATGTATGCGGACGACACCAATCTGGTTCTCTCTGACGCGGATGCGGATAACTTAATAACCGAAAGAAATATCATGCTCTCCAAATTTGCAATGTGGTTAAATTCAGATGGACTTAATATTAATAAAACCAAAACTAAAGCAATATTCTTTAAATCAATCAATAAACATGTAGCTCTAAACAAAACTCTCCAGTTTGATTCTAAGCCAGTTGAACTAGTGAAAAATCATAAAACATTGGGTGTTATATTACCAGAAAACTTGTCTTGGGATGAGCATATAAATCATATTACCAGTAAATTATGCAAAATCGTCAGTGTTATTGCTCGATGTCGTTTCATTCTCCCGGAAAATATAAAATTACAAATATATCATGCGTTATTTAAGTCCCAAATAACGTATTGTCATCTCATTTGGGGTAGAACGACCAAATCAAATGGAAACAAAATACTGTTGCTTCAAAAGAAAGTGTTACGCTTTATTGGAAGCGTTCATTATTCATTCCACACGGAATCATTATTTAACAAAGACATTATCAATATATATCGATTGTATGAATACTTTCAGACTAGGTCATTCTGTTTTTCATCGCCAGAAGTGATTGGTTTTTCAAAGCATACATCAAATTTAACCAGAAATATAACCACCATCCGTACCCGCTGCTCGGAGGAATGGAGAGTGTCCCTTTATCGTACAAATTACGGCGTGCAGTCCCTTCATTACGACCTAGCCACATTACTCAATAAATATTATATAGGTAATCTTGACATTTATAGTTTAAATCGTAAATCAATGTACCTACTTTTTGTATAAAATGTATTAAGTTATCTTAACATTTTAGTTAACGTGCTTTGTGCGTAATTATTACCCTGATTGTTTTCCCTGCATCTCTGTCACCATCTGCCAAGCTTTCGGCGCCCGGACCTCGTCAAGCCAACAAAGATTGGCGTTTTTGTCCGTGGCTCCGGCATCTGTACTTGGAGATGCAAATAAATGATTTGATTTGATATCCGCCCTCACTATAACCAGCATATTATGATATATATAGATGGCGTTACTTACGATAAACAGACAGAGCATGTTTCTCAAACATTGGAGGATCATTTCGGCACTAGCGTGGTCTACTTTTGACTAAGCTTAATAGAAAATAACCTCGAACTACTATGCAGGTGTTTCGAATACCTTCCAGTGCGCGGCTTTTATACTGCGCTGTAATGGACCTTTTCCACATACCGACGGCACCAGGCAGTGGCTGCACGAACTAAAAATCGAGGAAGTGACCTACCTGCGCTACCAATCGATAATGGAAGCTAGCTACCAGTTTCTTCGCTCTCTGAGCAGCGGCGCGTGCCCAACGCGACTTTAAAGAGAGGCATCCGTGGCGTCCATTCAAACGTCGTGTTTTCCTTTCAATCGACGTTCTTTTTTTGTGTAACACAATTAAATATATGCTGCCGCTACGTGTTCTACTCGCTGATATACAGCCTTCTTCAGAATTTCCTCGATTTTTCGTTCCGACTTCCGGCGCTTGGCAGCGGGCACTCGCGCGTGCGCAGAACGCTTCTCGGAAAAGGTCCATTTTATTGCACCCAGACCGGGTTGAGTCAAATAATAGTCCTTGGACACGCAGAAAACAAGATGCTGTCCGGTGTTCAAAATGGTGCGCGACGTTGGGTGGGCTGGGTACCTTCTGATGCAAAACGTTGAAATGGAAACTCGAAAAACACGTAATCCGTGTGTTGATCTCAAATTATGTTATAGCGTGATATACTCCGGTAATTATGTTGTCAGTGTCCGAAGTTGTTATTCCAAGAATATTGAAAGACGCAATCCTTTAGTGAACCCCAATCTTTTGGTAAATAATAATTTTAAGCTCATTTCTAAGGTAAAATTAGAATTTATAAAGTGGATCTTCTTTAATAATTTTTTCACGCTGCTTTATGAGGACGGTTTCAGTCGATATCAAACCTCAGCACGCAGGTGCGGGAAGAAGCCAAAAGTGCTGTGAAGACTGCCGGGTTGCATTTTATAATATATAAATGTCAGATTGGAGCACCGTATTGTCACTAGCGTCACCTACTTCTGCTGAGTTTGATAATAAATGACAATGAATTAATTTTCATGCGTTGAGAATGCCAGCCAGCGCGCGGTTCTCATACTGAGGTGTAATTGCCTTCCACGTGGACCTTATTGAGCGAACTCTCGTTCCTTGAACGCGCAGGAAACAAGATGCTGTTCCGTGCAGAAAATAGCGCACGCACGTTGTGAGTACTGAGTACCTTCTGATGTTACACGTTGATATGGAAATTAAACCCGGAATCGGTTCATTGATGCCAAATTATGTTATAGCGTGACACACTTCAGTGTTTATGCTGTGGCTGTCCGAAGTCATTTTTCGAAGAATATTGAAAGAAACAATTCTTTTGTGTGTCCCAATTGTTTGGTATATAATATTTTTATGCTTATTTTGAAAGCAAAATTATAATAGGTAATGTGCCTCTTTAATCGTTTTTTTGCTGTTTTATGAAGACAATTTCAGTTGATAGCAGATCTCAGCACGCTGCTGCGAGAAGATGCCTTGGATACACTAAAGATGGCCGCGTTGTATTTTATGTTATATAAATGTAATGTACATGCCGCTTAATTCAGTGCATCCCCATTACATATGTGCTTTCTTTAAAGCATCACTGTCAGAATCTACACTGCCCGTCGACTGGAGAAATGCTCTTGCAATTCAAATATTCAGTACAAATAGTCTGTCCAGCGTGTGTAACCAGTTCCCGACCTCAAGTACATTGAAAAGTTCTAAATGTGTAAAAACATTGGTGTATCGAAGTGTCACGCAGTTTATACAAACAAATTGTTGTCGATCGTACAGCACAGCCTACGGCACAATGTATCAACTGTTATGCACCTGCTTACGAGTGTCATGACCTTGCACTTGCTGTTGGTAACAGGGAACATATCGATGTAATATTCTTGGAATTTGACAAAACATTTCGTAAGGTTTTTACAACAAAACTCAATACGGCGTTTTGAGATACAATCGAACAACCATGTCCGGTAACCAGTTTCAGTTTTAATGAAAAACAAAATATTTGGCTGGCTCCATTCTCAGAAAAATAAAAGCAATCCATGTTTTGGAAAAAAAAAGTTTGTCTTTGCAAAAACAAATTGTAATCACCCTCTCAGTCACGTGCGGGTTTAGCGCATCGCGCGATGTTGACATTTCGGGCGGCTTCGCCAAAAAGTGTTTTGGATTTTGGTCTAGAAATATTTACTGAAACTTTAGGCATAGGAACGATTGACAAAAAGCATTAATCACCGAATATTAGGGTCGATAGTGTGAGAAAACAAAATTGCGAATACGGCAGATTGCGCAATATTGCTCAGGATTAAAGTTTTCTTTTGTCTGCATCTATCACAACTAACGCCTGCAAATTATGCCAGTGTGTTGCCCTTTATAGGTATCATCTTTGCGTAAAATATTGTTGTATCGACTAAAGGGAGAAATTTACAAGAATTCCTCACACATGAGTATTCAACTATATATGCATTCTTTCGAAAATTATTATATAAAATAAATTTTTAATATTCGTTAAAATTTACGAAATTAACATTTATATTATTTACTAACAGAATCTACGAAAACATACGACAATATTTGTGAGGCTTTTAAGTTAGAAGTGATGAGTATGGCCAGATGAACCCTAACGCGGCTCCCATAAATGGGGCGTGCACGTACCCGTTCTTCGCATTTTTTTTTATTATTAAAGAGCGTAAAGATTCTACGGGGTGGTCAGGGAAAAGTCAAATTGAAATCACAGAGGTGGAGGGTAGTTTTGAAGGGAAAATTCTTAATACATTTTCGTACAATCGACCCAACAATGCCCAGAGGGCGGAACGATCCAGAGGCGCCACCCTGTACCATGCTTCGAGGTGCCTGTTTCAAGAGTCGACGTGTAGCGTCTCCGTCTACGCGAAGTACAGGAAGCAAGCGGAGTTATTTTGCAAACAGATCAGCCTACAACCTTGGCGGTAACATAATATAGAAAGTAGGGCGCGACAAATCCTGTGCCGCCTATAAGTGCCAATAGATCGGCCGCCGCGGAAGGCCACATAAAGCAGAGAAAATAAGGATACTGCAAAAAAATATTTCGATTGACTGAGATTGCTTGTATTGGGCGATTTTATATAAGATGAAACGACAATGTCTGGTCGACAGTTTTTTTTTTCTTATTTATTAAAGATATATTTTGTTTGTAAAACCGCAAAGACATATTCAAACTTTTTTTTTTCAACACCACAAAATCACAAAGTCGCTGCTGGTACTCGCGCACGCTTTTTGAGGCTTGCTTGAAACCGTTCATTTGGATATTGAAAAGGAAAACTGTTGTAGGTTTATTATTTTTTGTGCGTAAACTGTACATAAAATAAAACGAGCTAAATATGTATTATATATTACAAAGCCATTTAGACCTTCAATATACGGATCTTAAAAGGCTGGAAATTCACCTTTTTAACATGATTTGGACACGTTTGTTCAATATTCGCATAAATATTTATAACATTTTCAAACGCTGACCTTTTGAAAACAAAGAAAGAATACACTGAGATGTAGACAGGTTACCGATTTTGTATAATTTGATATTCAGTTTAAAATGAAGGCAATCTTAACTTTGTTCGTCTCTTCACAGATCAAGGGTCATATTATGTCTAATCATGTCCCTCAAAAATGTTTTGCAATATTGTTTTTGTAGATGAATTTATAGAGCGCAAAATGTACAGAATTGCCGTAAACGGACAGAAAAAGAAATTGGACGTTGCCGATTTCAAACAAGGGCAAGAAAGGAGTTGAAAGATGTAGGTAGTCTGTGAAGAGGAAGCACTGTGACAGGAGTTCGTCAAATATTAGAATTTATACGGAAGATTACAGGTGAGTTTGAAGCACAAATGAACTATATTTAAATACAGATTTCTCGGATCAGTGAATTTCGGAGCCTACTTTTCGTTGGGAGGCTCGGCTGCTGATGACCAAGTTTAATAGTGATAAGAAAGAACATATGTTTAAAAATATACAGTTGAAACAAGTTTAATGAATCAAGATCCAGTGCTCACATTCGGCGCTTCTCGCGTGCATTCTTTCTGCCGGATGCTGACCTGAGTTGGTCACGGCGCTCTCCTGGCACTCCGATGAAAACATGTTTTTCCCGTTTTGCCTGTAGCGATCACTGTTCGTTTCTTCTCAGTGGCATCGCAAGGTCGCAACCGCTATCTGCTTTTCGCTGCCATTAGAGAATTCTGTTCCAAATATATACCTTTTCTGTGTTTTCTGTTCCTGCTAAAACAGATGTGGTTGCGGAGTGTCGAACCGTGTACACTGCGACAAATGACGGCACTGAATTGCGCGCACAACAGAAACAGACTCCCACTCCTTTGCTGTCATGTTCCTGAACTCTCTGACGTCAGCTTTCGCCAACTGGGTTAGTTTCACGTTTTGCAGTTTAGTGTTCAGTGGGGCCACCATCTATGACGGCGACTTGATCACCGAAGTGGTGGGCGGTCGTAGGTTGTACAACTTCACCTAGTGTTTTACATGACCCCCGATTCCATCGCAGGTCCCCCTGCCATGTCCTGTTCCGTAAAAAAATCCACTTCGCTGACGTGTACTTGTTGCTCTGCAACTCGTGAAGTTGGGATTGGTTCTTAACGTGGCTTGCTGGAGCATCAGCATGCACAAATTGGATTTCACGATTCTCCGAACCGTTGTCATATAAATTAAGTTACAGACAATCTCATCCAATCGCAATTCTTCTTTGTTTCATAACTTTTACTTTTCGATATATATATATATATATATATATATATATATATATATATATATGTATATACAAACATACATATATATATATATATATATATATGTATATACATACATACTTTTTGCGTTGTCCGGTTTTTAAAGGCGGCGCAGGTTCAGGTTCTACCGCGCCCTACCTCCTGCATTCTGTTGAATACAAGGTTGAAGGCTGATCTGTTTGCATAGTCGCGTCGGTTGATTCTTTGCGTGGCGTAGACGGAGACGCTACACGCCTGCTGTTCAAACAGGCACCGCGAAGCATGTTTCAGTGTGGCGCCTATCAGTCAATCCGGCCCCTCGACATTTTTACGCTTTTTAATAATAGTGAAATTGGTAAGAATGGTTATGTGCGCGCCCCATTTATGGCAAACGCGTTAGCGTCAATTTGGTCATATTTCTCTCTTCATAACTTCGACGCCAAACAAATATTCAATTGTGTTTTTGCAAATTCTGCGAGTACATGCTATAACGTTAATTCCGGGACCTCAAAAAAATTTTAAGGAGGGCCTTTTGCTTTTAAGTGATTTTCAAAATAATCCATAATTAGTTAAAGAATCCTGTGTGAGCTATTCTTGTAAATTTTTACCGTTTCCCAGGACAACATCATTCCATGCACAGATGATCTATGTAGAAGGAAACACACCGGCAAAGCTGGAAGAAGTGAGCTTTTATAGATACGGAAAAAAAAAAAGAAATCTATAATCTAGAGTGGATTCGCAATATGATGTATAATTATCGATTTTCTTTCTACAAATGACGACCCCAATACTCGGTGATCAATACTTTGTTGTGAATCTATCCTGTGCCTAATTTGTCAGTAAATATTTCGGGGCTCGTAGCCAGAACAGTTTTTTGTGGTGAAGCCGCCCGAAATTGTCAACTTCGTACGATACGCGAAACGTGCACGCGACGAAGAGGTTGCGTACTTTTTTTTGTTTTTTTCAAAAAACAAATTTTTATGGCAATGATTGGTTTGATTTTTTGGTCTTTAAGCCAGTGAAGTGTTTTTTTTTTCATTAAAATTAAAAATGGTCACTGAACGTGGCTGTTTGATCTTATTTGAAAACGTCCTACGGAAACTTTAAGAGCTAAAAATCTTTGACATCTTGACTGACTTCATTATCTTTTATATAAGAGCCGAATTCCTGGCGTGTAAATTGATATTTACTCCTTCGTCACTCTTTGAGTCTCGTCGGGAGTGCCCCTAGGGCTTGTTTTGATTTCAATATACAGTCTTTTCCCGCTTACTCTCGCCTCCGACCGCCATGTAGGCATATCCGGTACGGCCGACGAAAATATATTAAAACGTTTTAACCTGCAAATATTAAAAAAAATAAAGGGGACACCAAACGAGAATGCGTGACGGTTACGCTTATCTCCTAAATGCATTCTATTGGCGTGGCGACGGCGAAGCAATGTTTTCGCCCATACTGGAAGTGACAATATTTCAAGATGGCGGCGCATTTGTGAACAAAGGTTATATATATGAACAAAACGTTAGGGCGCGAAAAAGCTGATGAAGGTTTAACAGTTTATAAAAAAAAAAAAAAACGAGACTCGGGGAAAATTTTTTAACACAACACGAAGTCTGTATGTTGTGCTGTCCTTTTTTTCTCCCAGTCTCTAAGTTTTGTCAAAAATATTATATGGGTGGCTTATCTGAGCTCAGGTACGGATTGGGGGTCGAATTTTTAATATTGACGAAAAAATATATGTTTTTGGAAAAACCCTGCTGTGAGAGGGAGCGCAAACCGCAAGTTCGGGCGATTTTTTGTTGTCGAGTAATGGACATTTTAAGCAGCCGAGGCACTAACTGACCTTTCGCCTGTTGGAGGTGTCATGTTTCGCCCCTCTCTACTTTTTGCCTTTTTTTTGGTAGTGAAATGTAAATTTTTTGGCCAATCTCGGAATAGGGATTATTTATGTGCAATAATTTTATTTCGATTATTTATTTTAAATTTTGTTTTAAATATTGTCAAATTGTGTCCATTTCACAATATTTGTCAGAGTTTGACCAGCTCTTACGCGTGACCTGTTTAAGATATAGTAACATATTTAGTATTTCCGAAAAGCTAAGACCCTTTCCACTGAAAACAAATTTAATGTTGTGTGTAAAAAAAAAAGGCAGTGTGTTTTCGTAAAACAAGAACTTCTTCAACATTTTGCATACTGAAGGTTGATTTTGTTAAAAAAAAAAGAAAAAAAAACATTTCATTTCGCTGATTTTTTTTTTATAGCTAGCCATTGGGGTGCTTTATGAGGAAATATAAAATGAAAATGTAATATTTTGAACACACTTACTCTCTGATAAATAATTTTAACGCAAATATTTATATAAAATATAATTTGTAAAGTTTGCCAGTATGACGTTTTTGGACGATATTCGTCAAAGTTTACCAGCTCTTCCGCGTGACCTATATGAGGTATCTTAGCATATTTTGTGTTTTTAGAAATGTTTTAGTATACTCGTTCTTATGATAACAAACTTAATGTTGTGTATAAAAGTGAAAGGGCAGTATTTTCTCGTAAAGCAAGGACTATTAAAAAAAAATTGCAAATTGGAGGTAGATTTTATGAAGCACCTACCTTTTATTTGGCTATATCGTTTTCTCTAGCTACCTATTGCAGAGCTTTATAAAGTAAAAGAAAGAGAAAATGTAATATTTTGTTCGTATGGCGCCTATCAAAGCTTGCATCTTGGTTTTTGTTCACTTGTTGCCCAAAAATACACGTGACTCACAGAAATACACTAACTCATAATTAACGCCACTGAAATTTTCAGTAGCTACCTGTATATTCCTCTAATAAAAGAGAATGCAAACCGCAAAACATGCTAATAAAGCGTCTAACTCATAATATCTTTAATGCCTTTTTTTTAATTGCCTCTCTGCAACAATATTTGACAAAGTTCAGCAAGCTGTGCTGTGTGACCTAATCAATATACTTTTATTATGTTTACATCACCGTAAAGCTCAAATTAAGCTCTTTTTGTTGAGTATAATTTGAATCTTTTCCACTAAACTTATGACGCGGAACATTTGCCTGAAAACAAATACTTAGAAAGACTTGCAGATTTGAGGCCGATTTCCTAAACAAGCCCACCTTTTGTTTCTTTCATGTTTTATTCAGAGTTTGGTAATATAGTACTCTGTCAGGAACTACCAACATAAATTGTAATGTATTGTTTGTATTGCCGCTATTAGGATTCAAATCTCGTGCTACTAGAGTTTTGAAAGGGACCTTGCATAGACGCTTAGCTAAGCAGAAGCTTACCTAGGTTTGTATGTAATGTTAGTACTTACCTCCATATTTGGGCGTAAAAACCACTGAAGCAACAATATTATTCCTAATAATATTTATTAACTTGGCACTGGGGTGATTTGCAAGGTGTATGAGCTTCGCCCTCTGTATTGACGTAGAAGATACTCATCATCTAGACTCCCGGACAAACCTAAGTCAAGAGGAGAAAGTCTAAGTGACCCGGCATGAATCACTGAAAATAGAAATGAAACCTAAATACATGACTAACATATTCGAAGCTTTGCACACTATGGAATGCTCGTTATTTTACGAGAGCCCGTATGTGCACAAAACAAACCGTGCTCACTAAGCGTCAGATACAAAATCGTACATATGCATATGCACTGCATATCTGTTTGACAGAAGAAAATATGATTATTACATATCAAGTTCGGTATTTCAAACTCAAAGACGAAAGCAAAAGGCCCCAGCGGGATTCTCTAACGATCCGCATTATCCCGTATTGGGAGGAAGTAAGCGCTGATGCCCGTGCTGTGTATACGGACTTCTAGGTAACTTTTTTTTTAGTGCACTACTCCGAATTGCATTAATGTTTATGGTTGGATTTTGAGGTAACTGATAACAATAAACAGAAACCTTACTTAGGCCAAAAGTCTGCTCAGCAGGGCGCCTGTGTGAAGTCTCGTTCAAAAAGCGCATAGCCGAAGTTTCGAGTCTTAATAGCGGCCACAAACGCGAAATATTACAATTTCTGTTGGTAGTTCCTGGTAGACTACTTTATTACCCCACTGTGAATAAAGAGTAAAAGAAATAAAATGTGTTTTCTCTTTTTTGCATCGACTCCAAACTTGCTAGTTTTTTGATGTATTCGTTTTTCAGGCAGATCTTGCGCATGATATATTTATTGCAAAACATTGAAACCATACTCAAAAGAAAGCGCTTAATTGGAGCTTTACGGTGATGTAAACATGATAAAAATGTTCATTATGTCACAGGCACAACTTGCTCAACTTAGCCAAATATCATCGCAGAGAGGCGGTTTGACAATTAAAAAAAAAAAATTAAGCCTCTAAGACCTAGACGCTTAATTAGCATAAAAAAGGATATCTCCGGAATGTTTTCAAAGAAGTTATACCGATGCAGCATAAAAAGTAGGAAAAAGGGGTGGAGTGAAATATGGCACACCCGATAAGCTGAAAAAACGTCAGTTTCCACCTTGGCTGTTTCAACGGCCCGTAAGTTGAGAGCGAAAAATCCGACGAACTCGCCGTTTGCGTTTTCTTTTATTATAGGAATTGCGCGACAACATATATTTTTTTAAGAAAAATAAAAATTGGACCCAAAATTCATGCCTGAGTTTAGATGAAATCACCCATACATTTATTAACGGCATTACGAGCGTTGTTGATCCTGAAATTGCTTTTAAACAATTTGTGTACAGCCTCGTGAAATGAGTGGGTGACCAGAATAGATTGACTGATAAGAGAAAAACACATTACTCTGTCGCGGGAACTGGGAAATGCACTGAACATTAAAATGGCATCTCTTCTACAAGTCTGTAATAAGAAATCAGTTCTGAAATTTACATGATCTCTTGCGGTTGAGGTAATAAAATATTTATCGGCAGTTACATGTCACTGAAATCTTTGATTGAACGACCACGTTGATAACGTTTGGTCAAGCGCTTTTTGGGCACTTAGGGCATCTGACGTAAGCTTCCGAGAGCCGCAATGTGAGTGAAGCTGGCCATTTACAGGCTTTCGTCATAAGTTGCCTGGAATTTGCACCCTGCCTAATGGACCACCATATTCTCACAAACATATCTAAACATGAAAATCTTTGGTGGAACACAGTTAGGTTAATTTGCAGGCGGTATAAAAAAGAACTGATTGCGTGGCTTAAATATTTAGTTTATTAGGTCTTGAATTGCTTCAAGCAAGGCGCTCAGAAAAAGGAAAATATTTTGTGCCGTTATCCGAAAGGATTCGAACCGATGTCCGGTCATTACCGACAAAATACAAAGCTCAAAAATTCGGTATCTGTGAAGTAAAAAATGAAACACGCTTACAATTCTCTATGATGCCAAAATACAGAGCAGCTCTTCAGAAAAAGGAGGGCAGTGTATTGAGGGGAGGGTATGCCCCTCCTCCCCTCCTACCCCTCCCCTCTTCCTCTCCTGGTCCCCTCCGATTTAGCGTCAGGTTTCCGCTAAAGTTTCATTTAAATTAAGGGAAAATTTTTCCGCTAAAATTAGCGGGGAAATACTCGCTCTAAATTTAGCGGGAAATTTACCAACATTTTCCCGCTAAGTGACCAACATTTTCCCGTGAAGTCAGACGTGAGACGTGACGTGTGACGTCTCGAGGGTAGAATTTCTTTGTTAAATTTGACGGAAAAAGTTTTGGTTAAATTTTGTGGGAAACATTTTAGCTAAATCTTGCGTAAATCATTCCCTGCTAAATAAAGCAGAAATATTTTACCCTCGTGACGTCACACGTGACGGCACACGTCACGTGTGACGTGTAACGTCCAACATTTCCCGTGATGTCTCACGTCACACGTCACGTGTGACGTTAAGAGGGTAAAAGTTTCCCGCCAAATTTTGGGGAAAACTTCCCCGCAAAAGTTAGCGGGAAAACTTTCCCCTCGAGACGTCACACGCGAAAAATGCATTATGAAAAACGTATTGTAACACGCAGTTACTCCGACGCCTACGCCGACGTCGACGGCGAAGCCATTCAACCCGGAAACGGGCGCCTAATGGCTGCGCTCTAAAAAAAAAAAAGATAAGTTCCAATAACCGAATTTGAATTACCCGCCCGATCTGCGCAGTGCGCTGACGTCAAGGATTGAGCCGTCCTGCAACTCGAGTGTCTCTCACACCTCCATGTCATGTTCACCGGCGCCCGACGATCAACCACTCTGAGCGTTCCGCCTAACGCTGTAAGCTTACGACGCTTCACTTTCGAGTTTGAAGTTATTTTAGGTCTCTTTCAACGATCTCGAATTCTTTGAAATTATGTGAGGTAAAAGAGACGTGCAGTGGACTTTTGTGAGCGATGGTATTGACCATGTCGCGCCGGTTCTGCGTGAAGGGCAGCTCCGGCGGAGTGACAACCGAAACTCCGGTACGCAAACACCAAACCCAGTTGCTTTGACCGCTTGACAATCTCATGTTACAAGTCTTAGAGGTCGTCGGGAACCTGAAAAAGAGAACTTGGTCCGATTCAGGGATCATCCTAAAGGTACATCTGTCGAGCGCCACCATATTTTCCAAGAGAGGATAAAAGCCACGAAGCGACTTTACTCCGGATCTTGATATTCGGTATTTCAAAAAGAAGTGCCTTTGTGTGTTCTCAATTTCGCTAAAGGACATGCTCTGGAAGTGCCGCCTATATATTATAGACATATCGCTTACAAAGCTTCTAAATTTCCTAATTGATTAACACAGAGATCAGTAAGCGAGGAGTTTAAGAGCGGGAGGGAAGAACGCCAATAATAAAAAGACGCGCGCGCACCAGGGAAATTTGTTTTTCGCATTCTGGTACTCTTTTGCAGGGTTATGACCACAACTTCCATCGTTTTGACAACAAACAGAAATACGACGTTCGGGATGTGAGTGCCTTCTTAACTAAACTAAATATCTCTCTTTACAAGACATAATTGTCGCGAGAAAACTCTCGTTCAAACAACCGAAAAATGGTCTGGCGAGTTTCGCGCATATATTGATACATTTAAACTTTTGTTTCTTCCAAATCAATAACTACATACAACAAGTTGCCAAAATTACACTTAGTGGTACCGAAGAGGAAATATTCATTCCAAGTTTAAGATTTGCGCCTATTCAAAAAATGTTATAAGTAATAACCTTGATCTCTTCTATGTGATATACTGTTTCTGTGCTTTGTTAAATCGTTGTCTCTAATATTTTTAATTTTGCCTTTTTTATTGTACACTGTTTCTTAGACTCGGAAGAGTCTGCAATATTATTAAAGAAAAAATAAGTATCGTTTAATTAGAAATATACGAATAACTCTAAAAAACTTTGGACAATAGCATGGGGAGTGGCCACTCGGTGTCAATAACGTTATTTTTTATACTGAGAAACAAAAAAAAAAACTATATTACATCCATCTCGGTTTCTATAGACGCTTTCAGGGAGTCAGTTTCTTCGCGATGTGTGCTGCCCCGCAACCACCGGAGCTTTGTTGTCGCGTTCCTGTACGCTCCGCGTTGAAACCTTGTGCTTCATTTAGGTGTTTTTGATATTTCGGGCTTTCATTTATTCATTTGATATCTATATTTCCACATAGCTCTTGTATTTTCTTGTTTATGGTATGGATTCAGACTGCAAATGAATTGACGATGCAAGATTATGGCCTCGGCGTCAGAGAACATGTAAGTTCATCACATTCTTTTGTTTCTGTATCTAATCAAGGGCAGTCAACCCCATTGTGACACATGTAAATTTTAACTGACGCAGTAAGGCTATCGCAGTCATGCTTCTCGCAGCGTGTGCGAGCTTTAGACATCGTTTCCGTAAGTAAAAGTCGAACCACATGTAAGCGCTTTAGCGAGCGACGAGACGAACGATGGCGACAACGACAAGTCCGCGACGAAGATTTCTCACAGTCGCCCGTCGCTTCGCTCGGTTTTTAAATTTGTAGTAAACGTAGCTAATCGTCTTAGTCACTTGCTCCCGTCACTTTCATGCAGTTTGCCTCGTCGCGCGAATGAACGAACGACAGCAAAGCGGGTCGTCATCGCTTGTCTTATTTCTCGTTTTTTCGCCAAATAGCTTGCATACGGTTTATACTTAATATCGAGGCACCAATGGTTCAGTGTTGTGTGCATTGAAATTAATTAAGTATAAACCGCGTGTAACCGATTTGGCAATCGACGAGGCAAGCGACTACGGCGACCCGCTTCGCTGTCACTCGGTCCGTCGCACGACGAGGCAAACCACATAGAAGCGACGGGAGCAAGCGACCAAAACGACGAGCGACGTTTTCTAAAAATTCGAAAACCGAGCGACGCGACGGGCGACAGTGAGAAATCTTCGTCGCTGACTCTCGTCGTCGCCGTTGCTCGTCTCGCAGCTCGCTAAAGCGCTTACATGCGGTTCGGCTTTTACTTTCGGAAGCGTTGTCTAAATCGCGCACATGCAGCGAAAAGCACGACTGCGATAGCCTTACTGCGTAAGATGAAATTTTCATATGTCGCAATGGTGTTGACTGCCCTTTATTTGCGACAAAAACGAAATAAAGTGATGAACTTACATGTTCTCTGGAGCCTAGGCCATGATCTTGTATCGTCAATCCATTTGCTGTCCGATTCCATTCAATAAATAAGAAAATACAAGAGCTATGTTAAAATATAGATATCAAATGATTAAATGGAAGTCCGAAATATCAAAAAGACGCAAAGAAAACACAAGATTTCAACGCGGAACGTAAAAGAACGTGAAAACAAAGTCCCGGTGGTGGCCGGTGCAGCACACAACGCGGAGCAGCGGCCAGAAACTGAAGGTCGGCTATGGCGGCAGGGTCACGTGACGTCAAGATGGCGGCGCCCATGAAATGTTGCCTGAAAGGGTCTATAATAGCATAGAAAAACAGTTAGACACGAAAAATAAATAAACCCAACAAAGAAACATCTGGAAACACAGCTGATATTTTATTTCAAAAACGATGGTAGCGCAAAAAATATCAAGCACAGAGATACACACACGAAAAAGTGCTGACTCGCAACTGATGTTTATTGAAGAAACAAAGGAATATAGCAGAAGTTCAAAGAAGTATATAAAATCAAAACAAACCACGAAACAACGCAATAATTTATTTAGACGTCAAAATTAAGAAACAAAAAAAAAACTGTATTCAAAATAATTAGGTTACACTAACATATGCTTTCTTCTAATTGCCGTGGTCTTTTGCGCCACCTTTATTTATGTAATGCATAAACAACTATCCCGTCATATGGCCCTAGTGAAAGATCATTTTCACGAGAGCCCCTTTTTATATAGAACAAAGTAACCCCTCTCGACCTCTTCCTTCTCAGAGCATACATCCGTCAATCATATCATCTTCAAAGTGGAACAAAAGTACCAGCTACTCTAAAAGTGGGGTCGATAGCGGAAGCATCTGCATTGGAGGGAAGGAGAGGTGATTAAATTAAAACGTGATTTTCGGTATCAAAGGAAGCTGTAACTCCCTGTACATGTTGCGCTGGCGCTTTGTGTAAAGCACGAATGTTTGAGAAGAGGACCGATAGCTGAAACAAAATAAAACAAAGGGAACCTTATTTCTCTATGAGAAATATGGTTCCTGGTGAAATACACACTAGAGCTAGAAAGAGAACACGGATTTTTTTTTCTGGCTGAAAATCTTTTTGAGTGAAAGAAATACTTATAGGGGTGATGCAGCGATTTTTGTACTTTGAGAAAATACCGCTTAGAACAGATCCCTCACGTTAATAACTTGTGAGACACCCGTCCGATTTTCACCACACAATCAAAATCGCAGAAAAACAAATGAAAAGCAAGGTCCTTCTTTTTGTTTTAAATCGCAGCCAGAACAAGCGGCCACGTGATCTGGAGCCGATTCTAGGCTGCCGATGTTCATCGTAGCCACACGCTGGTGTTGGCAAGGCACGTTACACGGGCTGAATTCCAGATATTGTCATGGTTCGTCTATTCTCGTCATTACAGCGATTGGACACAGAAAACTACCCGAAGGCTTGTCCAGATATTAATTATCATGAGCCCAAACTGAGTGATCACACAATGCTGGGGGTCCAATCGATGAGCCGCATTCAAATATCGTCACTAGACATTATTGCAATCGCCCAGCTATGTAAATTTTTGTGAAGAAAATACTCCAGCTTGCTGCTGGCCTCCCGTGCCTCCCGGTATTGATGGAGGGATGGATGGAAGAATCCGGCTGAGTTCTTTATATCGGGCGGCAGCTTAAGCCACCTAGCCATTTTGTTTTACCATTTAAGCTTAGAATATTTAAATGTGAAAATTGTATTCACTCCGCACTGCAAAGAAAGTGAGGCTATAAAACCCCTTCCCATCAGTTAATAGGAAAATACATAGTTTTTTCTCGCTTTCTGCCACCATTCACTTAATCTTAATCTTTGCTTTGCCATCTCTACTGTCTCTACTGTCCACTCTTCCTTCGCTGTTTCTAAAACCCAATGACTTTATTAAATCTATGTTATCTTCGGTAGGCATAGCGTGAAGGCCTTTGCAGTAGAGTATCAAGTGCTCAGCCGTCTCGTCCTCCTCTCCACAAGCAGTGAACACTGTATTCATTTCCTGGTACTTCGCACTGTATGTTCTAGTTCGCAGAACACCCGTCCTCGCCTCAAACAACAATGAGCTACCCTAGAATTCTCATGAATGCTTTCTTTGGCAATAACTGTTGTGCTTAGTCTATAGCTTTCCCGAGCCGTCTTTGTCTGCGTTCCCTCTTGCCACCGATCTCTTTCTGGGGCTTTAACTTTATTCTTAACTGAGACCTACTCTTCCGTAACTGCACTATAGCCTACAAACTTTCCACTTAATTTCCTGGTACGCTGTCTCCACTTTGTGTCTATATTCCTGATGCATAAATAGATCAAAACATTTCGTGCCCATTGCTCTCCATCCATTTGCCTCAACCGATCCTCTAATTCTATGTTGGTCACAGCTTCCCTACTCTCAAATGACGCCCATCCCATGTCTCCTTGTACTCCCTAGTTTGGCGTTTTGCAATGTGCCCCCCAAAGCCAGCCTACCTATTCCACGCTGTTTTATTTCTAGTCCTGCATGCACTTCGTATTTCATGCATAGCACTGCGTTTCTGAAGGTCAAACCAGGCACCATGACCCCTTTCCAAATCTCTCTCACCACCTCATCCCTGTTGTAATTCTAAACAGCTCTACTTTTCATTACAGCTGCATTTCTGTTGCCCTTACCTATTATATACTTTCCATGCTCACTGAGATATTCTCCACCATCACATATTCCTACTACTATATACTTGTATTTGCTAGCTCTCTCAACTGTAATATTCTGTATCTTCAGCATCTTAACTTCATCATTGTTAAAAATCATGACTGCTAATTTTTCACTACTTAATTCTGAACATAATTCATCTCTTTCCCTACCACAGATACTCATTAATTCCTGCAACTATGTCCTTTGCTTAGTTATTAGTACGATATCATCCGCATACATCAATTCCCGTAAGGTTTGCTGAATTTTTTGGCCTAACTTACAGTACGAAAGGTGAAATCCAAGCAGACACTTTCTAGTCTATCCTTTAATCCTCTCAGATACAACATAAACAGCAAGGGCGATCACGGGCACCCCTGCCTAAGACCTCGTCTTATCACTATTTTCCCCGTTGCCTTTCCTTCCCATGTTACAATCACCTTATTATCTTTGTAAATGTTCCTTAATATTGATGTTAGTCCTTCATTTAGGTTTAGCTCTCCACAATGTCCCACAGGTTCCTTTGGTTCACCATTTCATAGGCACCCTTGATATCCAAAAATGACAGCCAGAGCTCTCTGTTTTCGTTTTGTGTTATTTCTATGCACTGTGCTAGAAAAAAATATACTGTCCTCCAACCACCTTTGTTTCCGAAACCCATTCTGTAACTCGCCCAGTATGCCATCGCAATCTACCCATTCCTCCACTCTGTTATATAAATCTACATTACCAACCTGTAAATAACTGGTGTCACGGTTTTGGGGCGATAATTCCTAATATCAGACTTATCTCTCTTTCCCCTATATATCATACTCCTCTTATTAACCCTCCATGTATCTGTAATATTCCCTTTTGTTATCATAGTGCTCACTACCTCCCTTAGTTTTGTCTTAGATTTAGGAGCCATAATTCTTCACCAGCTTGATTGGGATACCATCTGTGCCTGTCGACGTGCCACTAGGGACTCTTCGTTCCACCTTTTCCCATTCTCTTTGTCCAAAATCCGCGATCTCACAAGCTGGACTGCTACTTCTTCTGGTTTTTTCTATCTTACACATGTACCCATCTCCGAAATTTCTCCTCTATCACTGCTCCTATATGTCGTATCGCGTCATCTCAATCTAATTTATCTCCCTGATGCGACAGTATGAACCTCTGTCTAGCTTGCGTCGTTTCACCGACTTAGTTCAAGTGCTCCCAAAACTTCTTGGCTGCGTTTTTATCTATCTGGCTTACCATTTCTCATCCATTCCTTACCCTTTCTCTGAATTTTCGCATTGATCAAACTGGATGCCTCTCGGCGACATGTTATAAAAGTGTCCCATTTATTTTTACTTTCGTATCTGACTCCCCACTACGCTCGAAATGCCTGTGTTCTCTAGAAGCTTCCTGACATTTTTGTTTCGCTTGCTTCATTTCGTCCCACCACCTTTTTGGTCTATGGCCTTGCTTCTCCTTTCGTTTAACCTGAACGTTGTCTAGTTCCAGAGCAAAAAAGCCTAGTTAGGCTCTCATAGGTCCAATCTGTATAGCGTTGCCCTGAAATTGCTTCCTCTATTTTTTCAGCAACTACTTCCAACTCCTTGTCGCTGCATAAAGCTTGCTTTCAATTATGTTGTCTAGTTTCAGCATTTACTTATCTGGCGAAATTCAGCCCCTATTAAAAAAAACAGCACAAGCTGGTCCCAGCATCCCAGCTTCATGCTGGGTTATTGCTCCAGTACACACTGCTTGCAGTGGTCAAGCTGGTCCCAGCACAAGCTGGTCCCAGCATCCCAGCTTCATGCTGTCCCAGCATCCCAGCTCCATGCTGGTCCCAGCATACTAGCTTCATGCTGGGTTATTGCTCCAGCATGCGCAGCTTGCTGTGCTGTCCAAGCTGGTTGGATGCTGGGTGGTGCTGGGTGAATGCTGGGTTATGCTGGGTGAACTGGACACGCTGGGTAAGCTGGTGGACTTCGCCACCAGTTTAACCAGTTTAAATTATTACACAGGATAAACAACCCAAACTCTTCAGAAAAGCCAGCTCGGCATCTAATTCATTATTTTCTCATTCCTGGCTTGCTCACATGAGCTCAGATGCTACACATCCTCTGCGCTGACACAGTACTAACCGACGCAGAGACAGTTGTTCTGGGTGCAAAACGAACAATGCTATTCAAACTCGATCGCTTATCTGTGAACACGAAAAATACTAGGCACACGCCAAAAATAGGCAATAACAATAAAAAAATACTACACGAATAAGAGAAGCGAACCAGGCTCCCGCCAGTAATGGGGGCGAAGCAGCCTCTTGCGTAGTCGGCAGAGGCGAGAAAATCCGTGTGGCTTGGATGGAATTGGCGATACTCTTCGGCACCACCGTAATTCACGAGCACACATATGTTCGAAGAAACGAAATGACGGCTCAGTCGGGGCGTCCGACGTCCTCCCGCGCTGAACGAACTGCCGCTCGCTGTCACCTTAAATCCCACTTCGCTTGCACCTCCATTCAAGTAGTCTCCAAACAACGCGCACACAGCCGTCCCTTCGAAAATCTGCCCAAGATAGCCAAACGTGTTTCAAACCTTCCGTTCCTACCACACTCTCGCTCTCCCTTCTCTCGCACACAAAGGAACCTCGCAGCACTCCTGAAGAGCCCAGTAGTTTACTGAAAACGAGAGGACAAAGAACAGGACGGGGCCTCGTCCCAGTCGACCTTGGCGCACGCCCTCCCTGCAATGCCAGTTCGACAAACTCTAGCCGACCTTGGCGTACGCGCTCCCAGCAAGACCAGCATGACCAGCTCGAGCCAGCTTGGGCCAGATTCAGAACCAGCTCAAACCAGCTTCACACGCTTGAACCAGCTCAAGTACCAGCTCGAACCAGCTTGAACCAGCGAAATAATCGGGGTTTTCTTGGCCCTACTGTAAAAAAATCGGTGTTTTTTTCTGTGGTTTCTGATACGCACTTTAGCTATTTTATAAGTTATCTTGCACTGTTATCGGCCCCTCGTAAAAATTGGGGTCGTCTGTTCGACTATAAGGCTCTGTAGGTCGAAATGAAGTTTTGGGGTGTATTATATGGGACAAAGAGTGTAACGATACACCCTTTTACACCCATTTTTCTTGAGAGTACTAACCACCTGGAACCAGCTTCAGTACCCACTCGAACCAGCTCAAGTACCAGCTTGTCCAGCTGCACTGAGAGCTCGAACCAGCTTAAACCAGCTTGACCAGCTTCAACCAGCTTAAAAACCAGCTAAACCAGCTTGATTTTCTTGTCTTTTTTTCAAAAGGGGCTTAACACGTTTGTGATCAGTACAAAGACATTTGGAACCTTCTTCATCTATTTTCATTACTTGTAACTTACCATATATTTTGTGTGACATGAGTACGTAATCTATAGTTGAATGTAGATTGCCTGTTTCCCACGTTATGTGCCAGTCATACTTCTAAGAACGACAGAAAAGCCGAAGGCAGACGCAAGGTTAGGCCTGTTTATTCTGCAGCCAATGATTGTTTACCTTTTTAGACTGCATTCCGCCGGCATGCGTTTCCACCAGTTCTAGTAATATGCTTCCAGTTGAGTCCGGATACCCATCCAGACCCTCGATATGGGCATTCATGTCTCCCATAATAATTTTTTTAGAGCCTTCTCCTAGCTCACTAATGTCTCTTGATATGCAGTCAATCATTTTTCGGTTTTCCTATTTAACTCCGTTCCCGGTCCATAAGTAAACAACTCCAATAACTGATGATTCTCCAGCAACTTTTCCTTTCAGCCACAAATGTTCGGCGCACTCCTTTCTGATCCTTTGAAAGTTCATGTTCTTCTTAATAAATGCTCCAACTACACCTCCCTTCCTCGTTTCCTCCATTTTGTTGCATTCTTCCCACACATAGTCAGGGTTGCAAGGTGGCTGGTCCATGTCTCTGAGATGTGTTTTCACAAACCCATACACCACTAAATCCTCCTTTCTTAGTTGCTCCTCTACCTCTTCCCATTTTAACCTATTTCTACCACCCTTCATGTTAATATAACCAATGTCTCATCGTGCTGTTTCTTTATACCCGTTCTTACGTTTTCCCCTCGTTTTAACCCTGGGTGCCTCTCCTGACTTTGTTGGGTTTTCAGTTACTTCTGTGCCCCAGGGCCCTCGGTCCCCCCAAGAAAGCAGTCACCGTGCGGCTAATCCTATCCCCCAACCTGTGACGCATGGCCGCACTGTAGAGAATGCCATCTGCAAAAGGGGGGGAGCCAGCCTCGTACAGTTCCCTGTTTACTTACATTACGTCGTACCGAAGCAGTCGGCTCATACCCTTAATTACTCTGTTGGCTTCGACAACCCTCCTCTCGGTTACCCCGGAGTGCCCTCGACCTTCTGGAATGGTGCACACAACCACGTGCACATTCTCAGACTAGTCCCTCAGCTTACGCATTCCCACGCTTAGCTGCTCTCCGAGGTTCTGGCTCCTACCCTTGAGCACATCATTAAGCCCCGCATGAACTATTACTAGGTTCATTCCCCTCCCGGTTATCCCACACCCCCTCATATGCTGTTGTCATAGCATCCACCATATACTTCCCTGCCTGGACCTCTACCGATACCCTCTGGTCTCCCCTCACCCTGTTCTGTACACCCCTCTTAAACCCGTGCTACGTTAGAGCTCCCCACTTCCAGTACCCTAGATTCCCCTGGTACTTGCGCGCCCTTGTCTTGCGACTTATCTTCTGTCACCTGACTGCCCGACGCCTTCTGCTCGAAGGCGCTATTGAGTTGAGGGTCACTCAGCTCTCCAGCGTCGTTGAGCCGGCCAGCCAACAGGCTGGACTTCCGACCACCAGCGACCCCAGCCTGTAGACTGGTGGTTCGTCCCCTCTAGAACTGACACTTCCTCCTTTCTTCCCTCGCTACTGTCACTCGCTCGAATTACCCCTTCCAGGCGCTCTACCCCACTGTCACACTCGCTCTTACGCTCCTCTAAACCCGCCTTCCAAACTTTCCCCAGCTCTTTCGCCCGCTTCTCGAGGCCGATCCGCTGCTCCCTCTCATGATTAAGCTGCCTAGTCAGCTCCTCAACCTCGGCATGGAGAACCACCCGCTTCTCTCTTTCTGCTTAAAGGGGCCCAGCAACAACTTTATGACTGGTTTTTAATTTGCACCGAACCTGAGCACACTGAACGTAGTAACTTATAGAAACTTTTTTTTCTCAAATTCCGCTTTATTTTAAAAGTTATAGGCGAATTAGAATTTCAAAAACAAGCAAAAAATTACCTCCTTCATGACGTCCTAGGTCCTGGCTTGAGTGGCCGTGAACTAGAGTAGCGAGCTCATCGAGCGCTCACGGCTGCCGCACTCCGTGTCGGCGGCCCGAGAGGGCGCCACTAAAGCATGTGTTGGATAGGCTGTATGAAGCGGGCGGCCAGGGCGGCTCGCATTGCATTTGCTGCGCGATTAAAGACTAATTCGGCATAACACTTGATTGACACAAACGACAGCAAACACGGCATAAAAATTAGTTCAGAACGGGAGCCACTTCGCGCTGCTATACCACCAAATGGCCAAATCGCCAGCCAAGGCCGCGCCGAAAGCCTTCGGAACGCTCGGAACCGGTCGGATCCTCAAGCGGCTATACGACCGCAGCGCCGCCGCCTACATCCGGAACCTTTCTACGCTCGCCGTTCGTCGGAGCCTCATCCCACAAGCCTTTTCTAGTATGCGCCGTTTTTTCCGCCGCTTGGTGGCTGGTTTGTCGACGGGTCTTTTCTTGTTTCCGTACTTTATAAACTGCATTTGTTTTGTTTTTTTCTGATCTAAAATATCGCACAAAAACTAATTTCATACATAATTGAAACAGTTCGCGAAGCTTATATTTTGTATTTCGACAAAAAAAAAAAAAAAGCTTTTAGCGGCTCTGACCAGTAGTAAGCCCAGGCGCGCTTTCGGCAACGCGGGTCGCCCTCGTAGGCGGAGGAGGAGTTTTCCGGGTCGTCCGGTTAAAATATGACTTACTGATATTAAGTCACTCTCTCCGTGCCCGCTGGCTTGCCCGAACCCCAAGAAAGGTGGAAAGCGCAAAAATGGTAGAGGCGTAAATATAATTGCGGGGCCCTTTAATCTCGGCCTCAATCTCCCGAACTATGCCCTCCCATTCTCAAGTTACGTGCTTAAGCTTCACACTAAGCCGACACTCGAAACTCATCCCCGCCGCCTCCTCAAGACTCCCGAAACCCGTCTCCTCTAGGTAACACCACCTCCCACACCCCTCGCACTGCACCAACCCGCCCCTACCCTTGTCATGCCAACCCAAATCTAGACCCACGTCTAGATCGGGGACAAAACCGTCACTTCCCGCCAAAAATTCAAACAGAGCCTACTTTGCTAAACTAACTTCTAAGCCTCAACTAACCTCAACTGCTGTTGTTCAAACCTAATACTGCTACCGCATAGTCACTTCCAATCAACTCTCAAAAAAGAGAGAGAAAAGAAGAAAAACTGGTACTTAGCTTCGGATGCTCGAGGAGAACCAGGGAACACGCCCGCTCACCGCAACCGCCGCTCGCAGCTAGAGTGCCTCAATGTTGCTGGCTCCCGCCGTACCAGAGTGGAGACAACTCTGTCGTCTGCTAGCGGAGTCGCCATATTGCCGCCTTCTTCGCCCGCCGAGTCTATGTGGAAGATGGCTTATGCAGCCGTTTGTGAGCTCTCTACGCAACTAGTGAGCATTCTCACCTGTGAAATAGAGTGTGACCACTTCAAGACACGTAACGTCACGCGTTTAGTCAAATATGCGTTTGATTTCCCATTTAAAATTACGATTTAGTCCGCATACAACACAAATGTGCTCGCGAAAGTTCCATCGGCTGCTGCTGGCATTCTGGCCCAGTTCTTACAGATGGTCGATCTATGAAAGTACATTTGATACCAACTATATGCGCTATCATCTGCTGCAATACCTACCCGTGTTTGGCCTTGCATTGAATGAGGAAAATGAAAGCGATCAACGAGCGAGGTGCTGATATGAACATATACGTTCTGCTTTCTATCTCTTCTTATTCGACTATATTGTTATCGCGATAAGTTCTGGATTAGCATTCAGAGCTTCTGAAATAAGAGCTACTTAATAAGAGACATCCCATGAGGACCTGTTGAGGTTTTTTTGTTTGGTTTTTAATCGGAAGGAGCCAAATTTAGAAACCGAAACTAAGCTAACATCTCTGGAATTCTGAGTATACTTGGACGCGCTGTGCTTCCAAAAGCTATGAAACTGAAATGGGCCATTTGATGCAAGAAAAAACACTGAATAGGCGGCCGCTGTGCAGGGTTGAGAGGTAATTTGACAAGTAAACATTTATGTTTTTTCCATGGCTTATTTAGAATTTAAAAGTTTCTCACTTGTTGGTGCAGCTGTTCTAAAAACCTTACCAACTTACCTTTTCAAAACAAAAAAAAATTGCTTGCCTATTTTGTATTTTGTATAAAATATTCTGATTTCTGTCTGCGGAAGGTCTTTTGAGAATACAGGCCAGCAAACAAAATTTATAGACATCCTACTGCGGCCGTTTAGGGGAATTTAGGAGGAAAACTTAGATCCCTCTGGATTTCTGCGTGCACTTTTGTGTGCGCTGGTGCCTACTGGGCACCAGCGCACACAAAAGTGCACGCAGAAATCCAGAGGTATCTAAGTTTTCCTCCTATATTCCCCTAAATGGCCGCAGTAGGGTGTCTATAAATTTTGTTTGCTGGCCTGTATTCTCAAAAGACCTTCCGCAGACAGAAATCAGAATATTTTGTTTGTTACTATTACATTTTTGCTCATCTGTTTCCTTAAAATGCACTGATGCAAACAGAAATCAATAGATGTACGTTCAGTTTACAAATATCTTTAGGTAAGTAACATGTTATATTAGATAGGTTGAGCACTAAAATAAGAAACAGCATTACAATTAACATACACGCTCCCCTGTTTTCAATTAGAAAGTAATTCTCAACACAGAGTATCAGCACCTGCAACAGGGTTGTATTGAAGAACATTTTACAACATGCAAAAGTCTTACAAAGCAAGTTTAAAGTGGAGAGGATGGAGATCGTTATGGTGATGCACTCAGTACAGTATTCATTACAACACGTGTTTACTCGACATTTTGAAGGCAGTAATTAAAATTTAGAGTATTGTTTAGACAAGGGTCAGATTTAAGGATGAAGACCCGAGACTAGGGAAATGGAAATAAAAAAGGCAGAGAACGTAGAAATCTTA
The DNA here is from genome assembly GCF_016920785.2 of Ixodes scapularis. NCBI lineage: Eukaryota > Metazoa > Arthropoda > Arachnida > Ixodida > Ixodidae > Ixodes > Ixodes scapularis. The sequence goes on from NW_024609881.1 coordinate 33,071,025, forward strand.
AACACGAGGATTTATTTGACACAGCAGCTTGATATATACAAAAAAAAAAACAGGACTCACAGATGCCTGTAGTGGAAAACCCAGAAATAAAACACACTAAATCCAAAAGAATCAATTACACACAACCAAACACAGATTCCATAAAGTGATAACACACCTAAACGAACCAACTTACCAAAATAAGTAATAGTAAAAAAAATATATCTGGGATTGTACAACAATACAATACAAAAAACAGGACACATAGATGCCTGGATAGGAATCCACAGATATAGAATCCACATAAAATATAAAAAAATAATCAAACACGCACTTTCCACAAGAATGGTGGTAACATACATTAACAAACCAACTTACTGAAACATGCAGTAGTGCAAAAAAATCTGTGACTGCACAACACAGATGTACAAAAAAACAGGACTTGTAGGTGCATGCCTGGATAGGAAAACAAAGATGTAGAACACACACGCAAAATCCAAAAGGATCAATCTCACACAACCAAACAGATACATCCCACAAGAAAAACGACAACCTATCTAAATAAACCAACTTACAGGAACACGACCTGAAATACCACTTTCTAGCAATTAACTGTGCGGCAAAAGACCCGGCGATTTCAAGGAAACAAAGTTGGTACTCACGCCGCACACAGACGACGAACGGCTCAGCTCCCAGTCGTCCCGCTTTATCTGTACGAGCCACAGACGACTCCGTTCGGCGTTTGTTGGGACGCCGTACAGCTTCCACCCATTCCTCGAGTGATTCGAGCACTGCGGCACGCAGCAACCCGGTATTTGCAAAAGAACAAGCCAGTTCAGCAATCCCACATGTGCACCGGCGGCCGATCGGGGAGGCAAAATGGCGGCGGCGGCCGGGAGCGAGAGGGGGAAAACAAGAAAAAGCGGCACTTGCTCTCCCAAAAGATGTCCCCACTCTAGCTAGGCGCAGCCGGCAAGCAACATTGAGGCACTCTACTCGCAGCTGACTGATGGCGCCATCTATTGGGAAGTCGGGAAACTGTATCAGCCGCATTAGGGGACACCGCTTCTCGCACGCGCGCTCCGGGTGACGCGGTGGTAAAAAGTGAAAGCCGTTTACAACTCCCTGTAACGCCGAATTAGCGCGCGGCCCTACTGAAAAAAACCATTTGGCGCCTATATGAAAATAAACGGGTCCATACGGGTGACAGTTTAACCATACCGGTCACCAGTTTGTCAAAGGGGTCGCCCGTACGGCTCAAAGGGGTCCCCCGTATGAACCATAACGGTCACCTATTTAAACAAACAGGTCACTCCTTTGGCAGACGGGTCGCTCGTCTGGGCAAATGGGTCGCTCGTTTGGGCAGATGGGTGACTCGTTTGGGCAAAGTTGTCGCACGTTTGCTCAAACCGGTGACCATGTTGCAAACTGCACCGGTTTAATCAAACGGCTTTCCGGAGCCCGTTTGATACTGAACGTACAGATCGGCGGCGTGGGCACGCCTAGCGTTTCAGCCGTGGCAGCCAATGTTTCCGGAAGGCTGGGAGCGCCGGTTCATCGATTTCGGATCGTCCGGGTAATGCAAGTAATTATATTTATATTTCAATTGCGCTTATGTTCGCTTATACTGCAACTAAAACTAACATCTTTTTGTTTGTTTTTTGTTTTACGTAAACGCGCGACGTTGGTAAGCCGATATTTTTGACAGAACTTTAAGACTTTGTCCATCTTTGTTGCCTTAATTTACTTATTCAGCTCGAATCTCTCTCGCAGAAGACGCGACCGCGTGAAAGAATGTACGTCTAGACTCCGTTTCACTTTAATTCAAGACGCAGCGAAGGTATCACGCGCACACGCGGCTGCAAGAACATCGAGCATTGCGAGAGCACGCCCGCCGTTGCAGCAGTCAAACTACGAGCTTGCGCTGAGCACTTTCTTCGCTCGGGCGCAAGCCGAGCTTCTGGCCGCCCCGCCGCCATTTCCAAGGTTCAAGCGCGCTAAAATGCGCGCGCGTGTTTTTTTTTTTTTTTCGAGGTTACAAAAACACATTTTTCTGGAATGCCTGGGGAGAGGGAGAGGGCCTGTCCCTGTGGTCCTCGCCCACTCCCTCCTCTCTTGTCACCTGTCACGTGACCCGTACCCCCGCGTGAGCTACACGCTGATAAGCATCAAGATCCGGAAGGGTGCGCCGAGCAGCCGCTTTTTTCTTTGTCTGCTTGTTGTCAGTTGCAGCTCGAACTTACCGCGTCCACCTGCTTCGATCTGTCGCCTAACCCTGCGGTCTTATAAGGATGTCTCTCAACAACGTATTGGATGTGCACCAAAGCTATGAGTGTTCGAAAAGTCCTACTTCTATATCGGCAACAAGCGATTCTTCGAAGAAGTCAGGAATTCTTGCGATTTGGTTGGGTTCGGCAACTGACAGCTTGTGCGCCACATCGTGTTGAAGCTTCCAAGAAGCCGTTCCCTCTCCTTTGTGTTTGTGTGGTTGTCCTGCTTTGACCGTGTCGACAACTATCACGGATTACATCTTTCAAGTCCGCTATTTTTATGGTAAGTGCACTGCAACCTACTTCTTGGCAACGATTGACCGTTCTTCTACTCGTACTCTTCCAGATTATCTATATAATTATGCAGCCACTATTCTCGCGGCAGCCACTATTCTCGCGGCAGCCGGGCGAATAATTTCCCGAAAGTCTACCTCCATAGTCTAGAATTACCTCGGTTCTTCTTTGGTTTGCTATCTTCTCAGTTGTATAAAAGCTTAGAGTGCCTCTCACATTTCGCAGGTCGCTTGCACGTTTGTACTTGTCTACAGAAGACGTAATAAACTTTGAGGAGAATTGAAAACAATATTTTGTGTCTGTTTTCCTGTCCATTTGCAAGCACCTACGTGAGCACATTTGTTCTACGTGTTTCCTCCATGTTATAAATAGGTTTATCAGTTTCGGAACGTCTTAAATAAGTTTAATATAACCAACCTACCAGACGATCCCCGTTTAGGGCTAGCGCATAATTTCCCGATTCGAATGGCACGTTCAAACGTGTGGTCACGTGCAAGGTCGAACGGCCACCTGTATCAAACGGGCGCCTGTATCAAATGGGTACCGTTTCGAGCGGGTACCGTTTCAAACGGCTACCCGTATCCCATAATCACGTTTGATCCAAACGGGTCCACAAGTTTGCACCCGTTTGATTAACCAGTTTGCCACCCGTTTGAATTTCAAATGTTTTTTTTTCAGTATGGAGCTCTTGAGGAGGAGGAGGGAAGGGTACTGGGGGGGGGGGTCACGTGACGATGCCGATGACGTCATCAGTGACGATGCGGATGCCGGTGACGTCATCAGTGATGATGACGATGCGGATGCCAGTGACGTCACTGATGACGTCATCAGCGATGATGACGATGCGGATGCCGGTGACGTCACTGATGACGTCATCAGCGACGATGACGATGCCGGTGACGTCATTAGTGATGATGACGATGCGGATGCCGGTCACGTCATCAGTAATGTCACTGATGACGTCATCAGTGATGATGACGATGCGGATGCCGGTGACGTCATCAGTGATGATGACGATGCGGATGCCGGTGACGTTATCAGTGACGTCACTGATGACGTCATCGGGGGTCACGTGACTTGGGGAGCCACGTGACCTTGGGCGTCACGTGACCTTGGGGAGTCACGTGAACCCCGATGACCCTTGGGGAGGGGTCACGTGACCTTGGGATGACCTCACCTTTTGGCTGAGAAGCAGCGCACTCTATGTTAGCCATGTGCAACCAGCCCGTCTCGTCGACTCTTTGAACCTAATTCCGAAAGGTCTTCCACAGACGGTAGTGCTTCCGCACAGCTACCCCCCGCATAGAATAGCCCCAGCGGATCCTTTGACTCGGTGAATTTGGGGTATATAATTGGGTTGTGGGGATATTTATACAGCATGTAGTTGGTCAGCCATTTAAAGTTGCGACGAGTCACACGCTGTAGATGAGCAATTTAGCCAGTGCAGTGCAACCGCTAGCCTGGGGTCTTTAACGTGCACCACGCAGTAGTGATACACGACCGCACGCCGGTACGATGCTCATCCAGATAGAGGCGGGCAGGGGTGGGGCTCGAACCCAGGATCCCTGGGTTCTGCAGCGCGAGCTTTCGCTCCACGCGCGTCGAGCTGGGTGTGCGCTTCAGCCCACTCGGCCACCGATCCCCCCTGAATTTGGGGTAGACAGAGCGCAAGTAGCAGGGCGACTGTCTAAACGTGATGCACAGCTGACCTTTCCTTGAAGCGCATTTGAGGCAGTCATCAAACGTGCCCACTTACGCCTGCGGATCCAGACAGCTTCCCGTTTTTTTAATATTGCAATGTCGTATGAATCAAGAACGTCTAACTTCCAAGGTGAGTCTCTGGTGGCGCACAGTCGAATTGCGTGAGCGTCCAGAGCCGTTTCCAGTTTAATAAAATCGTCCATGATTGGTTGTGGAGTGCGAGCAACCAGCCACGAAGTCAGTTGTCCTTTGAAGAACGCCGAAGGGAAGAGGGTACACGGGGTCCACGCAAGGACGACAAAGGGGCGACTTGTTCCGAAGCGGGCAGAGGTTTTCAAATCACAGGATGTCGAATGGAACGCCGCAACAAGAAAAAGTATGATGTCATTGGCCACGGTTGTCACAGATGTGGTGGCACCTTTTAAATCGGTACCAACCAGCGTAACGAAGCAAAATGCGAGACATAGCACCATGGAAGTTAGCGACAGTTTCCACCCTGAGAGGGCATATCCTGCAGTGATTGGAATAGTGCTTGATTCCTTTACGCAGAACGTGAATGCTCCGATATTGTTGACTAAAGGTAGATCAAAATCTGTAAGCAGTTCACCATATATTTTCTGAAAGAACATGTATATATCAATTTCCCCGGCCCGGTACTCGGTCAAATCACTCTAAGCCGAGAAAGTTGTCTTCACTAATGCTGCATTGAGCAGCGCCAGTGCCTCTTGCATTATTTTCTTTTCGTACTTTCGCAAGTGGTGAAGACTTGAGATACACCAAGCAACACCCTGCAGGCTATTTTTACCGGCTTCCCAGAGAACGATACGAAACTGCGCGGCGAACTCCCCCTTGATAACATTTCAAGAGTGATCAGTTTCGAGTCGTTGATATTCACGGGACTGATTGGCCCCCATTGCAATGGTTACCATTCCAGATTTCTGGAATTTCGCCGAAGGAACGCAACAACAAAGCTGCATCTGCTGAGTACGAAACAAGTAAGAGGAATGTAGGCATGTCTCGAAATACCCGAACACTAGCCATTTTGTTGCATACCAACACCTGTAGTGTTTGGGCACCGGGTCGATGCAGGCTTCTGGTGTCCTCCGATGACGGTATCTCATAAGGAGGGTCTAAACTCCGTACACAGCGTTGTCTTCAATGAGGGTTCTTAGTTTGCCCCCGTGCCCGCACCACCGTGCCCCTTTCACATCGAGGCTTTTCTGCCATGTAGTGTCTTGGGCGTCCCGAGATCCACCGCAGCAGACGAAAGTGGCATCCTGGCCCAAGCGAGTCCAGTTGTGAACGAATAAATTAGATTCTTGAGCTGATTCACCATTTCAGATCGCCACTGACATTTAGAGAGCGTTAGCTACTGCAAGCAGACAGAGAATGCCTCTCAAAGATTGGAGCAGCATATCGGCAGCAGCGTGGCCAACTTCTGAGCTAACCCCTGGTTCGCTCAGTTGGTAGAGCGCTCCACTTGTAATGGAGAGGTCCCGGGTTCGATACCCGGACCAGGCGGATTTTTTCGGTCGCTCACCAGTCACCTAGCTGTGTTTGGAGATTTATGTTTGTCCTTTGTCCCTCTTGTTCCCCTTCTCCAGGGATTACTTTCGTCATTCTGACTGAGCTTGATACTAAATTTTCACGAACTAATTTATCATGTGTTCAGAATACCTGACAGCGCCCATCTTTTATACTCGGATATACTTGTCTTCTACTCAGGTCAAATGGAGTCAACTAATAGTCCTTGGACACGCAGGAAACAAGATGCCGTCCGGTGTTCAAATTAGTGCGCGCACCTTGGGTGGGCTGGGTACCTTCTGGTGAGGACCGGTGAAATGGAAACTCCAAAAACACTTTAATCCCCTTCTTGATCTCTAATTATGATATAGCGTGATACACTCCGGTGAATATGCTGTCAATGCCCGAAGTCATCATTCCGAGAATGTCGAGAGACGCGATTCTTGAGTGTGTTCCAATCGTTTGGTATAGAATATTTATATGCTCATTTCGAAAGCAAGATTATAATGGATAATGTGGCCCTTCTTCAAAGGTTTTTTGTGCTGCTTCATGAAGACAGTTTCAGTTCTTATCAGATCTCAGCACGCAGGTGCGGGAAAATGCCATAACACACTAATGACGGCCAAGTTTCGATTTATATTATATGAATATTATGATATACGGCGCGGCGCTGAGTGTATCCCCAATTACATATATGCCATTTTTAATGCATCATCGTATGAATGTACGTTTCGCATCGGCTAGAGTAGCGCTCGTGTCATTCCATATTTAGGTCATATAATTTTTCCACCGTGCATAACTATCACTCAGTACCAGGTACATTCACGAGTCGCAAACGTTCAGAATACGTGGCGTGCCAAAGCGCCTGCCACTTTTTTTATTGAACAAAATTGTCAAACCTTCAGCAAAGCTTTTGCCGCAGTGTATCCACTGTTAAGCTGCTACTTTGGAGTTCTCATGATTTTGCACTTACGTTCAATAACAAGTAAGTTATCGACGCAGAAGTCTCTGGCTTCGCCAAAACAGTTTAAAATAGTTAGAGATTAAAATTATATAGAAGCTTTAAACGATTAGGATTTACATCAACTCTGTAGATTTCATTATACTTTTTATTTAGAGAACTGTGCTCATTACATCTAAATTCAAAATCACTCCTCCGTCACTCTTACAGTCTTGTAGGGAGTGCCTGAATGGTCGGGTTGGGAATCAAGTTATTTTTTTTTATGCAATAACAAAATTACATGGGTGGTGGCCCCGAAATTAGTCCTAAGGGTGATTTCAGATAAGATCGACCAAAGGGTGGCTGGTCGACATTTTTAAATCAACTGATGTTTTTATATGACATTGTCTAGTGTCTGGTATAAACGAATCCACACTTAGTTTTGACCAGAAAAAAAATTTGGAGACAAGAAAAATCGTAACTCAGGGAGAGGTGGACAGTTGCAATAACGCGCACTGATGGAGGGGGCAAGTATGAAAGTGAATAATTAAAACAATAAAATTAGGAGAATTTTAAAACTTTTTACAAACAAACTATGGGTACAACTTGCTTGTAATATAAAGTAATAATATTTATTAAAAATTTATTTAGTTTTCTAAAAATTGCCAAACATGCCTGCTCGAACGACAAATGGCAAACTTTGGAAATCTGTATCTCATGAAATAATTTAATCATTATTACATAACTTGCAGACATTATTTTACTAATATATGGCTATTATTGAAAAAATAAATAAGGTATCTGAGTGACGCAATAGTTACAATATATTTAGGCAAACATGGGAAAAAAATCAAACAAAGAAAAATTCCAATGCGAATAAAAAAAAAACACCACCTTCGATTTTTTTTTAAATTTGGGTACCCTGTTATACCCTATTTCGGAATTCATTTCTATTAAAAACATGTTGCATAATTGCACTGTGAAAGAAGAAACAACTCCCCAAAGTAGGGTCCTTTTTGAAAGCCTACACTTAGCAGTGTCCTATACAAGAAGTGACTCTGAGTTCCAGTTTCATGAAACTTGCACAAATCTTTTGTATACATTTATTCAGATGAGGTCATTGATAAAAAGAGCGATCGGTCACACAGTAAAAGGGAGGAGAAACTATATACAGCATTTTACATAAGCGTACAAAGTGGTATCATATTAGAGACTAATGATTTGAGAAAAGATGATGCAGTGTGAAGTTGTACCTTCCGGTATATTTTACATCTAGAGTAAAATAAATAACTTTACTTCCACACACAAAAACAAAGCTATAATAGTAAGATATTTAGGTTGGCTGTGTATTTACGATTACAAACAATTTCAGGTGACGGATGCCATAGTGCCTAACTGGAGCAGCTTCGATGCTCTCGGTGTATGAATGAATCGTGGCAAGCCGATATATTTTATCCTGCTCGAGGATAACATTTTGGGATTTTTTTATAGTGATCAGATAAAAAGTATTAGTAACCACCAACAAAAACAGTAGGTTAAGTACCCCGTGAAGAAAAATGTGATAAATAAGATGTCCCTGCATTCAAAATGAGCAGTCCTTGGGAAATCAAATTCGGCACTTTACGCTAAGGTTTTCCTCGCTGTACCCATTTAATAAAGTTGCTTCCAAGCAGATCCGACTGTCCGTGCTACATATACGTCACAGGTCCCTTCTGTTGATGACTTGCTGAGCCGCCACGCGTGCCAAGACTGAATGCCAGGGAAGGCGCGCACCGTCAGCCACTCTTCTTTTTTTTGTTCACGATACCGAACAACCTCATTTTCGTCCAGATATACAAGATGCACGCCTTTCAGTTTCTTTGATAGAACGCTCAGAATTGTCCTGGCCGTCTGAATTGCGCTTACTGAACGTTCTCTCAGGTTGTTCAGCGTGGCCTGGTGCTTCACGAGTCCGCCAACTCCGTCACATGCATTTTTCCCATGTCGAGATGCAGAAAATAACCACTGGGCTTGTGGGCAATCGTCCTTTGCAAATTGGTGAAGCTGGTAGCGATTCTTGAAATGACTGGCGGCGCCGTCACTTACGTACGTCACGTACGAGTATACCGCAACGTTGTCTTCAACCCACTCCTTCACTTTTTCTAGAGCCAAGCAAGCGTGAGCGGCGTCGTGACACAGGTCCTCACTGATGATGGCAAAGCTGTTTGTAGATTTTCTTGTCGTCACTACACATGTAAATATCGAAACTTGTTTTTTTTTTTTTTTTTTCCAGTGATATGCTTGCACTTCGTCAGGAAGCACGATGGTCCAGTTTTCAGCAAAGTCAAAATGAAAGACAATGCTCCCGCGTTGTATGCACTGTTTTTCATCGTAGATCGCTTTACCTTGCGTTTGCCGGATATGGTTGTGAAGTACCCAACTTCCAACCGTCACTTGGATGACTTTTAGGAAAGTCTCAGGTTCCAAAGCTTTTTCACAAGGTCGCCGGACTCCTATGTTGAAGCACAATCTCTTCATCCTCCGGGATATCAAGTTCCTGGAGTGTAAGAAACTGGCCTTTTGGGCAGTGATCACAGTCTCCTTGAAGGCACAGTTCTGTTGCTGGGTCGCACAGAAATGCCGAGTTCATTTCACCAGTGTTGAACGTTGAGCCTGTAACGTTCTCTAGAGCGGCAATACAAAGATAGTAATTGGCGCAGCGCACACAAACGCACACTTCCTGTTGTGGAATACATTGGACCCATCTAGGGTGCAACGAATAAAATTTCGTTAGCCCAACGCCGGAATCGGGATGCTTGTCTTTGTATATACGGAAGGCCTCTCGTATTGAGCGTGTCATGAAGCGCTTTGGCACGAACGTTTTCTCTCCGTTGAGCATGACAGAGATGACGTCCTTCTGGTTGGGACTTTGGCGCGAACATTGTAGCTCGTCTTTCGCGAAGTACTCTAGGGCAGCAGACAGCTAGGTTCTCAGGGCTCACCTTGCACCTCGTGTAAGGATCCGGCTCATACCACACGCCATGCTTTTCCTTGAGTTTTCGGGATTTACTGATGAGGTACATTGAGGCCTGTGGAATCATCTTTTGAACCTCATTCTTCGTCAGTGTTGACGGCAGGAGTGTAGCAGTTGACAACGTTCCCGGAGAGAGGTGGCGGTTTCAAAGGCCTGCCGAAAGTTGTCCACCCACTCAGTGCATGTGGAGCCTGTTGGTTCGGACGACCCCGATGGTGCGTCCCTGTCGTACGCGATACGTAGCCTTGAGCGTATATTCTTGACAGCAACCTGCTCCAGTTCTGTCTGCTTTCTCTTGACATAGGCAGGCCTGTCCCGACTTCTTACGACGCTTGGTTGTCTCAGCGGCGACACATCTTTAGGTAGTATGCTGCGATTTAGATCTTCAATTGCTTCTTCAGCTGGCACAAATATGTCAGGGCACTGCTCTGAGCTTCGCATCGAGATCTCCTTAGTGATGTGCATGAAGCAATGGTAGCACAGGTAGTCCGTCGCACTCACTTTGGTGGAACAGTCAGGCGGAAGAATTTGCTTCAACGAGTTTAGGTCCAACTCGCCAACACTTCGAAAATTCCGCTGCTTTGGTATATTCTTTTTGTGTTTGCAAAAGTAATCTGCACAAAACACTCGTTTGGAGCTCCAGGACGTCTTCATAATGTACACATAAATAATAGAAATTAAACCCCAACTGATGGCATATAATTGCCAAGTGAAAGAACTACTGGGTCCACAAGTGACAAGTCCGAGGCTGAGGAGCTCACTCACTGCAAACGTACATTTGAAAAGAGAGGTCACAACTGAGGCTGTCGGCAGAGCTTGATCCACGTCAAAGGAAGAAAAAGGGAAAGTCTCCAGACAAAAAATTGTGGTCAGCGGCCTTCAAAAAAGACTTTCCGGAATTGCACTGTCGTCCCTCCACGCGCTGATATGAAAGCACCCGAGCTTTTACCACGTGGTTCATGACACAGCCTGAGCCATGTCGGCGACCGGTTCGCGAGGGGTTGGCGGTGGGGTTACGTTGATGGTCACTCGGATTAGCCCTTGCTGTACTGAGCTACCACCTGCAGTGCCTTATCGCCGGCTGGTGTCAACAACGAGAACGCACACACCCTGTCTACACCAAAACTACAAGCGTTCACCGCACACGCGTCGCCGCCGCTTTTAAGCTTTTGTGAAATTGCTGTCTTTTGCCGCGGAGAACCGCCTTATCTTAACTACGCGCGCCTGAAATCCTTCCAGGCGGGCGTACACAATATCAAGCGTTTCGAGAAATGCCCGTGGAGTAGAACTATGGGAAAATTCGGAGCCCGCGATGTCGATATCGTCGCCGTTGTGTTAGTACGCCGTCGCGTACTGCAGTCCCCCGTTGGGGGAGGGGGGAGGGGGCGGTCTTACTACGATAACATGGCGACAGCGTTTACACTCTATGTATTTACGCGAGGCTCGAGTATTTGGGGATAATGCTGCCGGTTGGTGTGCCCCTTTGTGCCTGATATTATCGCCCGTGACGCCAGCGAGTGAGATGGCGACAGGCATGACTGCTCAGTAAACAGGCGTCGGCGGCCATGTTTTGCTGGTTGAAGCTGACCCCCTTGTCCTTGACAGCGAGCGGGGAAATGCGAAAAAAAGATTGTATCGGCCGTTTTGCCAGAACTAGTGACGAGTGTCGTCTGCGGTTTCCGGCAACTATTTTGCCATAATCGTGAGCTTAGCGAGGAAATGATTTTTGCTAGCCACAGAACACTACCACGCAGAAAGGGAATGCTTGAACATGTTTTTGTTCTGGATATATATCAGGGATATATATGAGAGAGAGAGAGAGAGAGAGATGAAGGTAGAGCGGAAGAGGGAATAGCATATAGTGTCGCAGGAGAATAAAGTAAACAAAGTTCCTAGTGGCCGATGGCTGCATGATCTTTTCTCGGATCACTATTCCGTAATATGATACCTCTTTGTACACAGTAGTTTCTCCTTAATTTAAGTGTGTGAACGATTTCTTTAGTTATCATTGTCCTCATCTGAATAAAAATATATAAAAGATGTGTGTTGGTTTCATGAAACTGGAACTCAGAGTCAGTTCTTGTATAAAACACTGCTAAGCGTAGGCTTTGAAAAAAGACCCTACTTTGGGGAGTTGTATCTTCTTTCTCAATAAAATGATGCAACATGTTTTTAATGGAAATGAATGCCGAAATAGAGCATAACAGGTTACCTAAATTTAAAAAAAAATCGAGGGTAATGTTTTTTTTTATTCGCATCGGAATTTTTCTTTGTTTGACTTTTTTTCCATGTTTGACTAAATATATCCTAACTATTGTATCACACAGATACCATAGTTATTTTTTAAATATTAGCTATATATTAGTAGAATAATATCTGCAAATTATATCATAATGATTAAATTATTTCATGAGATACAGACCTCCAAATTTTGCCATTTGTCGTTCGAGCAGGCATGTTTGTCAATTTTTAGAAAAATAAATATATTTTAAATAAATATGATTACTTTATATTACAAGCAAGCTATACCCATAGTTTGCGCCTAAAACGTATTAGAGTTCTCCTAATGTTATCGCTTTAGTTATTCACTCTCAAACGGGCCCCCTCCATCAGTGCGCGTTAATGCAACCGTCCACCACCTCATGCCTTACGATTTTTCCTGTCCCCAAGTATTTTTTCTAGTCAAAACTAAGTTTGGATTCGTTCACACCAGACACTAGAGAATAACATATAAAAACATCAGTTGATTTGAAAATGTCGACTAGCCATCCTTTGGTCGATCTTATCTGAAATCACCCTATGAACTTCTTTCTGAAGTGGGAGGCGAGAAAAAACCCATAATGTGTGTATGTATGTGAAAAAAGGGGGGGGGGGGGTGGACAAGCTTCTAATTCAAACCCCACAAAAAAAAAAGAAGAAAAAAAGGTTTTCTTTTTTTTTTTTCTTTTGTGCGTTGCGTCGGCGTCGCGGCGTCTGCGGAAAGAGGGGAAGGGTGCCGCGATGGCCCTGGAGTACATTTTTTTTTAAATATTTTCTTGCCGTACTTTTTTGTTTATTATATTGGACTGTCGCGCCAGCAAAGTTACCGGCTTTTTTTTTCTTTTTTTTTTCGGCGCCGGTCATGTTTTTGTTTTTCGAGATTTTCTTTATGATGTTTATTATGCTCTTTGTTTTCTGTAGCTGATTGAATATCTTTTTTTCTGTGTGGTACATCTGCGTAAAATATATAAACAGAAGTTTGCTTTTTCTTCTTTTTTTTTTTTCTTAGGCGCTTTAGCGCTAGGTTGAGTATGGGCGTTAAATGACTGACCGTTAAAAATATTGTTTTCAGAGTGAGGCAATGGCAACAAACGTCGACATGAAGGGAATCAGACGGAGGTTCTCCTCGGATTTCTCGTGTACAGAGCTCTACCGGGACACTCTGCACGTTGGAACGCACCACCCTGAGTGATGAGTCTACTGCGGCCACTCGCACACGGCCCACAATGAACTCGGTAATTATGAACTTTTTGTATTCTGGTATGTAGGTAGGCTCTATTTAAGTTCTGTTGGCATATGCGTTGTTTCTGAAAAAAAGAATAAATGAATGACTTGCGCCGAAATGTCTACAGAAATATATATTTTTTTTATTTGATTATGTTGCTTTTTAAAACATGCATTAGATCTCTTCTGCAGCTTCGAGCCGCAAACGCAATCCCTGCCTTCCAAACCACATGGGACTTCTAATGTTCATCTACTTCTAAATGCGTTTTCGTCTTGTTTTGGTAATACAAAAACGATTCGCGTAAATTACTTAGAGCAGCAGTCCATACTCGTACCAAATATTAACAGTAGCAGAAGTTACGTCATAAGCTAATGTCACTCGCTATTTCATCGTATACAGATTGGGCTCCGAATCTTTGAACTGTTTGCACTTTAATTTCGCATTTGTTTCCTACCGCCTGCTTGAAAACAGGTGAAAGCGCTTCATTACCTTCATTCTAATTCCAACTCTCTGTATATAAAGGAAAACAATATGGTCTTTCATTCAACTAAAGGTGGGTGGATACACAGCTTCGGTTCCATAACACGATCGTCACCATGCTGAAGAAACTGGAGGAGGTAAAAGGGGCCTTCTGCGGAGACAACCCAACAACATTCTTGAACATGAAGACCATTCTCCGGTCTCGATTGGCCAGAAGTCCTCTCATCGCCTATGGTATGTGAAAAAGCGAAGGCAAAAATAGAAATGTATGTTTGACGCTGACGCTTTTTTTTTTTTTAACAATTGCTGCTTGCAGGACGATTTTATCCCTGACGAAAAAGTTCCAGGACCCAAGACTTTCTTCGGTTCGGAGAAACGGATCGTTTCTGGGAACTGGTCAGTGAAACTCTCCGCTAGCAAGACTATGGAGGGGGCACCAGTCATGTGCTTACGGGTGTATTACATAACGGGACTCTCCTACCCTGTGGCATGTGGACAAACCCTTGGACTCCTTTAGGGTCTGCTCGTTGAAAATGAAGTGTTTTGATTCAGTTTATGTCGGAGAAGCTCAGAAAATTGCTTATGGCCGCTCGAAAACAACAGGAATTCCGAGCTTCTGCTGATGACAAGAGACGCCGAATAATTCGTTTTTAATGCTATGAAGTAGGTAACTACGCTCCAAAAAAAGCACAGGAATCTACTTTCCCTAACAGCACTTGGAAAGTCAATCACCGTAACTCATGGAAGCAGCTCAGCGAATCACGATGCCGAAACATAAGATTGGACAAAAAAACCCAGTCTGAGTTGTGACATTAAGCAATGCAAAACGTCACGCTTGTTGTGGTTAGTGTCGCAACTCATTGTTTTGGTATAATCATATGTTTCGGCATCTGCATTCGCTGAGCTGCCTCCGAGAGTTATGGTGATTGTCTTTCCAAGTGTTGTGCGGGAAGGTAGACGCACGGGCTTTTTTTAGAATGTACTTATTTTTTGTGTTATCTGCTAAAAGAAAAAGTTTTTTTTTTCAGCACGATTGTATTGTTATTGTTTATGATAGGCAAAAGGAGTAACTTTGCAGCACGAAATATTCTGTGTGATTGTTTCCAAGAAACGCCAATTTCTGGCGTCGTTCTAACGTCTTTTTTATCCGTAAAGCTACCAGAACATCGTTATAAAATTACTATTTTGACAAAGACATTTCAAAATATTTTCTTGTGTCATGGCAAATAAAACACGTGTTTACTCTTAAAGATTGTTACTGTTTTATTTAACACATTGATTCCGCTTATCAAACATAATACAGATCAAATTTCAATTCTGTTACGCAGCACAGAATAACTTTGGTTAAACAATATCAGCGAAAGTGCGAGAACTGCATCACTGCAGTGCAGCATGTCAGCTGACAGTCCAAACACGAAGGAGCAGAAATTCTACGATACAATAAAGAGACAACCTAAAGTCGGGGTCACGCTGCTTATACACCATACAAAATACATTCTGCAGACATGTTCCGGAACGAGTCACCGCGACATCCGTGCTTTGTATACCACGTGACAAAGCAACCTCTTGATTCGGTTGCCTCGTGGCGAACGAGGCTCGCATGTCGCGGCGACTCGTTCCGGAACATGTCTGCAGAATGTATTTTGTATGACGTATAGGCAGCGTTACCCCGACTTAAGGGGGACTATACCCCTGCATTTTAAGCGGGCCACCGTCTCTCCAAATTTAAGGGGGAAAATATCTAAAAAATGTCCCTCTTGCCAAGAGACTCTGACCTCAAATTTAAGGGAGACGCCGTATCGCCTACTTTAAGAGGGCTGGTGTCTCACTTAATTAAAAGCGAGAATCTCCATGTAATATTAAGAGGCCTGTCGCCCCCCTTAAAGTTAAGTGGGAAAAAATCGAAGAAATGTCCCTCTTACTAAGTGGGACAGGGCTTAGAGTGTAGGCGACACAATTTAAATGATGCGCAACTGCAGCGCACGACATGTTTCTTATGCAACGCGGTATTACTGTAGTACAGACGTGAAAATCGCAACGTTGTGTAGTGAACTGTTTCCAATCTGTTTCTAAAGTAACATTGATCAGCACGACAAAGGCACAGCGTTAGGCTACTGTTTCGAATTCTATGCTGCCTAAGAAACCGTGCACTAAAAGTCGGAAAAAGGTTGAAGGTACAACGTTTTCTAGGCGGCATAATTTAAATGTTGCGCGACTGCAGCGCGCGACATGTTGCTTAAGCAACGTAGTATCAGTGTAGTACAGACGTGAAAATCGCAAAGATGTGTAGTGAACTGTCTCCAATTTGTTTCTCATGCAACTTTGATCGACACGACAAAGACACAGCTTAAATCCGCTCATTAATCACACCGGCGTTCGAAACGCGAATGCTTAGCAGATCCTCCCGTTTTCTCCATCGAATCGCGAGCAATTGCACTGAATCTTTAAAGGGATATCGAACCAAAGAATTTAGTGCCCATAATAAGTGGCGCACGTTCTTTCCACCAGCCAGCAGCCGCCGGTGTGCGCGAGCACACGCAACAAAAATGACGTCACAGGCCTCCATTCGCGGTTGAGATGACAGTGAAATGCATGGGCTTCGGACTAAAGGAGAATAAAGACAGGCTTTTCATTTCTACAAGTGAAAGCTACGTGCTTGTTATACCAATTCATCGCTTACTTTTCACACCAGGCACCACTGTGTAGATGAAAAACTTGTCTTTATTCTCCTTTGGTCCGAAGCCTATACATTTCACTGTCATCTCAACCACGAATGGGGGTCTGTGACGTCATTTTTGTTGCCTGTGCTCGCGCACACCGGCGGCTGCTGGCTCGTGGAAAGAACGTGCGCCACTTATTATGGACACCAAATTTTTGGGTTCAGTATCCCTTTAAAGGGATACTGAATCGAAACTTAAAATATACACGAAACACCTAGAGATAAGTCCAATGGAATCAGATAAACCAGTAATTGATAATCGCATAGTCATATTTCAAGCGGATGACTGTATTTTTCGTTCTAAATGCCTGGATTTCGGCGAGCGCTTCAAAACCAGCTGTCGAAGAGCGCGATGCACCTCGGGAGATCCGGCGCGGTCTTGACGTCATCATGCCTCGGAGGGCCAAGCATACCGTATAGTTTTGAGTCTTGCCATTTGGTGGCGTCAGCGTGTTAGAATCTCGCATAGTCGAAGTACCCGAGGGCTATAGCATATTGCAGAGCCGGCGGAGCGGCTGGAGCGGCTTCGAGTGAATGGTCGCCGACCAACGCCGCTACATCACCAGGCCATGATGGCCAAGAAGCGATTCTGCCTAGAGTCGTATTTGTACGACCCGTCTGCCTTGTCTTCGTCGTCCGTAACAGGTAACAGAGCTTACTCACAAAACGATCTTACAGCAAAACCTCAGAAAAGTTCCGTATTCACGAAGCGAAATTATCGCAAGTTTTTCGCAGGCTACGATGAGATCCTACGACCACGATTACGACAGCTACAAAGCTTTACGCACTTTTTATGATCAAATTGACATCGCCGGCAACATCGCTCGCTTACGTTGTCGCGACGACCAACGTGCATTTCTATGTGCTCTCTGTGCGCGTCCCAACGAGAGGAAAAAAAAGGAATTGAAACTGAACGACGCGGCGGAGACAAACGCTAGAACCACGGATACCTGAAAAAGCTACAACGACAAGAACCCACCGACCAAGCGACCACCGAAGACGTACGCTAGTACACTCTAAGCCCTGTCCCACTTAGTAAGAGGGACATTTCTTCGATTTTTTCCCACTTAATTTTAAGGGGGGCGACAGACCTCTTAATATTACATGGAGATTCTCCCTCTTAATTAAGTGAGACACCACCCCTCTTAAAGTAAGCGAGACGGCGTCTCCCTTAAATTTGAGGTCAGAGTCCCTTGCTAAGAGGGACATTTTTAGATATTTTCTTCCTTAAATTTGGAGGGACGGTGGCCCGCTTAAAATGCAGGGGTATAGTCCCCCTTAAGTCGTGGTCACGCTGCTTATACATCATACAAAACACATTCTGCAGACATGTTCCGGAACGAGTCGCCGCGACATCCGTGCCTCGTACGCCACGAGGCAACCAACTCAAGAGGTTGCTTTGTCACGTGGCATACAAAGCACGGATGTCGCGGTGACTCGGTTTGGAACATGTCTGCAGAATGGATTTTGTATGATGTATAAGCAGCGTGACCCCGACTTTAGGTTATCTCTCTTATTGGATCGTAGAATTTCTGCTCCTTCGTGTTTGGACTGTCGGGTGACATGCTGCACTGCAGTGATACAGTTCTCGCTCTTTCGCTGATATTGTTTAACCAAAGTTATTCTGTGCTGAGTAACAGAATTGAAATTTTATCTGTATATTATGTTTGAAAAACGGAATCAATGTGTTAAATAAAACAGTAACAATCTTTAAGGGTAAACACGTGTTTTATTTGCCATGACACAAGAAAATATTTTGAAATGTCTTTATCAAAATAGTAATTTTATACCGATGTTCTGGTAGCTTTTACGGATAAAAAAAAGGCGTTAGAACGACGCCAGAAATCGGAGGTTCTTGGAAACTATCACAAAATAATTCCGTGCTGCAAAGTGACTCCTATTGCCTATCATAAACAGCAACATAACAATCGTGTTGAATTTTTTTTTTTTTTTTAGGGGGTAACGTAAAAAAAATAAGTATATATTTTTTTCCCCCACAACACTTGGAAAGAAAATCAGCATAACTCTCGGAGGCAGCTCAGCGAATGCAGATGCCGAAACATATGATATTATACAAAAAAAAAAAAAAAATGAATTGCGACACTAAGCACAACAAGCGTGACGTTTTAAAATTTTTTGGTCTAATCTTATGTTTCGGCATCGTGATTCGCTGAGCTGCTTCCGTGAGTTAAGGTGATTGACTTTCCAAGTGCTGTTCCGGAAAGTAGATTCCTGTGCTTTTTTTAGAGCGTAGTTACCTACTTCATAGCATTAAAACGAATTATTCGGCGTCTCTTGCCATCAGCAGAAGCTCAGAATTTATGTTGTTTTTGAACGGCCATGAGCAATTGTCTGAGCTTCTCTGACATAAACTGAATCGAAACACTTTATTTTCAACGAGCAGACTCTAGAGGAGTCCAAGGGTTTGTCCATATGCCATAGGGTGAAAGAGTCCCGTTATGTAATACACCCATAAGCACATGACTAGTGCCCCCTCCGTAGTCGTGCTAGCGGAGAGTTTCACTGACCAGTTCCCAGAAACGATTCGTTTCTCCGAACCGAAGAAAGTCTTGGGTCCTGGAACTTTTTCGTCAGGGGTAAAATCGTCCTGCAAGCAGCAATTGTTAAAAAAAAAATGCGTCAGCGTCAAACTTACATTTCTATTTTTGCATTCGCTTTTTCACATCCTATAGGTGATGAGAGAACTTCTGGCCAATCGAGACCGGAGGATGGTTACAACGTTCAAGAATGTTGTCGGGTTGTCTCCGCAAAAGGCCCCTTTTACCTCCTCCAGTTTTCCCAGCATGGTGACGATCGTGTTATGGAACCGAAGCTGTGCATCCACCTTTAGCTGAATGAAAGACCATATTGTTTTCCTTTAGATGCAGAGAGTGGGAATTAGAATGAAGGTAATGAAGCGCTTTCACCTGTTTTCAAGCAGTCGGTAGGAAACAAATGCGAAAATAAAGTGCAAACTGCTCAAAGATTCGGAACCCAATTTGTATACGATGAAATAGCGAGTGACATTAGCTTATGACGTAACTTCTGCTACTATTGATATTTGGTACGAGAATAGACTGCTGTTCTAAGTAATTTACGAGAATCGTTTTTGTGTTAGCAAGACAAAACGAAAACGCATTTAGTAGTAGATGAACATTAGAAGCCCCGCCCCATGTGCTTTGAAAAGCATGGATTGCATTTGCGGCTCGAAGCTGCAGAAGAGATGTAATGCATGTTTTAGAAAGCAACATAATCGAATAAAAAATTATATTTCTGTAGACATTTCGCCGCTAGCCATTCATTTATTCTTTTTTTCGGAAGCAACGCATATGCCAACAGAACGTGAATAGAGCCTACCTACATACCAGAATACAAAAAGTTCATAATTACCGAGTTCGTTGTGGGCCGTGTGCGGGTGGCCGCAGTAGGCTCACCACTCAGGGTGTTGCGTTCCACCGTGCAGAGGGTCCCGGTAGAGCTCTTTACACGAGCAATCCGAGCAGAACCTCCGTCTGATTCCCTTCATGTCAACGTTCGCTGCCATTGCCTCACTCTGAAAACAAGATTTTTAACGGTCAGTCATTTAACGCCCATAGTCAACCTAGCCCTAAAGCGCCTAAGAAAAAAAAAAGAATAGAAAAAGAAGTTCTGTTTATATATTTTTCGCAGATGTACCACACAGAAAAAAAAATATTCAACCAGCTACAGAAAACAAAGAGCATAATAGACATCATGAATAAAACCTCCAAAAACAAAAGCATGGTCAACGCCGAAAAAAAAAAAAAAAAAAAAAACGGTAGCTTTGCCGACGCGACCGTCAAAATATAACGAACAAAAAAGTACGCAAAAAAAATATTTAAAAAAAAGTACTTTCGGGCCACCGCTCCACCCTGCCCCTTTCCGCAGACACCGCGACGCCGACGCAACGCGAACGCGCGAAGGAAAAAAACCTTTATTTTTTTTTTTTTGTGGGGTTTGAATTAAAAGCTCGTTTACCTCCCCCCCCCCCCTTTCACATACATGCACACACATTATGGGTTTTTGCTCGCCTCCCACTTGAGAAAAAAGTTCATAATCACTGCAACGCTAACGATGTCTACAACATGACGTTGCTGTGTAAATTGCTGTATTGAATTCTGAAGGCGAACAAACGCAAAATCGCCTACGTAGTTTCCGTCAATCAAACGCTCTCGAGCGGTCAACTTCAAGCATTTAGAGTGCACACCGAGAAACAAATCGGCGAGCCAAGCTTACAAACACTGACAGCCCCAGCTAGGGTGCCTTTATGTTGGCTATGCCTTAGGGAGGGCGATGCCATCCTTTGTAGTACCCGATGCCGACAGTGTGCGCTCACGGATAAAATAAAAGGAAATTGCCGGTAATAAAATGCCGGCGTAACAGTGCCAAAGTTAGCAGCTCGAGCTGGGAGAAGAACGAACGCGCGTTCAAAATTAAAAAGTAGACAAAAGCGTCGGACAGAAAATGGTCTGATATCACCAGCCTAGGACATACGCGTACACATTGGGACACCCTAGCCCGCTAAAAGTGTTTTGTAGGAAAGACAGCCCAGCGGCTCACGGCAGGGCAAACGATTAGCGACGCTTTGTCCTTAGCTGAACGAGCAGATCCAGGAAGCGACCGCGTCCGCGGACTACAGCTGAACACTCTCTCTCTACATGCAAAGGTCGTGCATCTCACAGCCAGCGTGAAAATATTGATGGCTCGTTATTCCCACCCGCAATGCACCCAAAACAAAAGCGTCAATATGACAGGATTACTCACCCGAAGGAAGTCAAACGAGCAGCATGACGCTTGCTGCTCTCCGCCAACGACCGTTTCCAGCTCTCCGTGAATTGGCGCGAAGCCTCAGCACCATCCGAACTCTTTGCCGTGGATTAGTGCGCCTGCCCCTCTCCTCCTGACCGAACTACATTGGTCCAGTTAAGAGGGACCTGTCCCCTCTTAATATGAAGGGAGACGCGTGAATCTTTCTGTCGGTCTTTCCTGTTCAGAGGGACCAACGAAACGGTTTCCTTGGTCTCTCTTAATATGTTGGTGTCCCTCTAGATGTTGCTATTTTATTTTTCAATTTCCCTCTTAAAAAGAGCTGTCCCCCTGAAAGCATTGTTGTCCCCTCTAAAATCAGAGGGACAACGTTTTTTATGAGAGACCGGTTTTAGAGTGTAGGCTTAGCAAAATTCTTCGACGATCCGTGGCAAGACCAGACGATCGGCTGGCTTGATGAATGGAATACGCCCACGCGGCCTCTCTGGACCCTCTTCGTATGAATAGTTTGAACCCTGACCTATAATTTGGGGTAAGAAGGCCAGTCTTTCCCCTCGTCGTACCCCTAGCTTGTTTTCTGGTGCAGCGGTGACGAACGATCTCGTCGAAAAGGGACACTCTCCTCAATTCAATCTCCTTTTTTTTGTGTGTGTGTGTTATAGAGCTCAAATAAAAACCATATGGATTGCCTTCGCAACTTGTGTGCGTACACGTTTCTTAGATGTCCATTTTATTTCGACAAGATACGCCAAAACATGTCGAGTGAGAGCAGTTTTTGGGAGCGATTCAATGCTGGTCCAATCTTTCTCTGCCGAGCGTCTCGTCAGCATCGAGTTGCGATTGTCTAAAGGCCCAACGGTTCATAAAATCGGTTTTCGAAGCGGTTACCAAGAACGCAATGCCAGTGCGGTTCTGCTCAGCGCGAACAGGTATTTACGTGGATCTTGCTAGCTGACACTCTTCTACTTCAAACGCATCTTCCTGGATGTTGGCTCTCTCCCGCATCCCCAAAAAGCGCCGCAGGGATTTGTTTACATGCGCGCCGCTTTGCACAGCCGTACGGGTCGTCTAGTTTTAGCAACGATGGTAGTTTTGTTGACTTCTTAGCGATCGAGTTCGTTATCAGTTGCGGTCGACGAAGGCGGCTATCTCGTGATCAGGAAAGATGGGCATGCGGGCCCGTTTAAACAGACATTTCGTAGCGTGAATATTACATCGAACGAACACAATCTCCAAACCACCCCAAAGAAGCGTTGCCGGAAAGACCCCCCGATACTAAAACGAACGGTGGCCAACTCTACTGTTGCTTTCTTCAGCAAAGCGCCTCGGTACTACGTTCAGGCCTAAGTAATGCCTACGAGTGACCGTATTTCCCGTTGTGGCGCTGCTCTTATGGGCATGTTGTCGTCACGACATTCCATCGAAGCTTCACAGACATCCACGAGGTGGTTTTTGGTTATTGTTTTATTCAGTTTAAAATTCGTTTTCTCGCGTTATCCTGCGGAATATTGGTATTGGTGAAGTCCTATTTTAACCCTCTTTATGTTCAAGCAAAGAGATGGGCTCTAGAATTTGGTTTCCGTACACCTTTAAGCAAATTCTTCCACAAACGCGACTCAACCGCCGGTGTGAATGGGCCTGCACGGCTTCGAGCTCCATGTTGCCTAACAAACCGTGTACCAACGTTACTATAAAATCACTCTCTTACGATGCGATGCACCAAGGTCGGGACGCTCTACCTGAAAGAAATCACCGCTGAGGCAGGGTTGTATAAAAACAATATTAATTGTGCTGCAAAACCTTGAAGCTAAAGATATTAGAAAAGATCACGCGCACGTCATTTGGTACTAAACTCTAATAAAATTTACAAAAAAAAAAGCTTTTTCTGTTTGTTCTTACGCAAAAACATGCTTTCTGCAAGCTGAAGGTGACCACAGTAAAAAAAAAAAGAAGAAAAAAGATTAAGAGTGGCAAAATGATCGTATTTAGCTCGGTCTCTGTAGACGCCAGGGGCCCAGGTTTCAGCGGTGTTTTTCCCATCTGAGTGTTCTTGCAACGTTGCCGTGTAGTAAAATTCGGGAAATGGCTGAAGGTACAACGCTGGCTAGTCCATTCGCTACCAAAGCTGGCGCATCCCCGGTCGCGCCTGCAGAGACCTAATTGCCAAAGCCGGCGAGTCGCCGGGCTGTACACATTTGTGGTTTCAAATTTAACTAGTGGATGGCGCGCTATAACTACTTACACTTGCAGAGTTTGAAAATATTACCACCGCACGGGTTATGGATCTTTTCTGCTAATTCGTGCATGTTTACCATTGCGACATGGGGGAGAACGCCACAGCCAAAAATATCCCGATCTCTATCAACCCACGGCCGTAGATGACAACAGGAGATTGGCCGTTGTATTAAATTTTCAATCAATGATTTCACATGTCCAACAAACTTTCACCATGTCGAATACGCTGTCGTCCATCTCCGACGCCATACTTGCCAGCGAGTTGCAATGTCGCAACCGGTTTGCAGTGCGCGCGGCACCCGGGTTTGAAAGCATTTGAGAGAAAGGGCACTGCAGCATTGCCGCAATGTACTGTTCAAGGCTAAGCTGAAGTGGTGATGATGATAGCGTTTGTTTCGCTTGCAAACGTGAGTTCCGTCTGCCATAGTATGACGCAGCTTCTCTCTTCGCTTGAGACTATAAGATACGCTAGATGGACAATTTGGTCATTGCAGCACAAATGGAAATTTTATAATGGTCACACGGACGCAAGCTTGCACGACGTTGATTCATATCAAACCAGATATGACATCCGTAAAAAATATATGTTGAGAACGTGTTTCTGCGTAAATTTTTAGTCGCCAGTTGGAAGAACCATCATGTTTTGAAGGTTGTTCCACAAGGAGCTATCTTTCGGAGAAAATAATTTTGACGCCTCACAGCAGAGACGTAGTCAGCTTCCGTCTTTAATAACTGGTTGATAATGATTAACACAGCTAGCCGGCTCCGGTTCTGGTGTGCCAGCAAAGATGGAAAGCGGGACGAGAGGGAGCGAAATTCGCAAAGCTCGGGGGCACCCGCATGCAGACAAAGCCAAGCACAACCGGCCGCGCGTTATCAGCGTTGCCAGATATCAGAATTCTCAACACGCGATGTAGATGTTGACGAAAATACTACAAAATAAAAATTAAACGAAAGAGTAAGTAAATAAAATGGGTTTGATTGTAAGAAGAAACACTTTTTTTATTTTTCCATGGAAAATAAAAATGCTTTTGAACACTCTGAAATGTGCTGAATACGAAACAGCGTACCGCGCAGGATCATGTGATAGTTCGACCGACCCTCATTGAGCGAGAGCCGCTTCGACGCCTCGGCGCGCGCGTCTTGTTCTGGGTCGGCTAGAAGTTTTGGCTAAAAACCAAACGCTCCTGCGAAAACGCGCGCCTGCGCGCAGGAAATGACGTCAGTTTGACGCCGACGCGCCTGAATCCAGAGCAAAAAGCGCATCCGGTCTGCGCTTCAGCCGGTTTCGGGAACTTGCCGAGTTGCGAAGTTTGCCGGTTCGGAAACATTTAGACAAATCTGCTTCGTAATATTTGACGTGTGGTCTTCCTAGGCGTTACTGAAGAGGACTGCATTGTTTTCTTTAATACCAAAAATGAAGCGGAGTTGCCCTTTCAGAAAATGTCTCTCGCGCCCCTCCTCTTCTCACCCTATCCCAAGAGTCACGTGACGTCAGGGGCTTCTTTTGTGTTGCTTTTCTTCTAGGGATAATCCTCAAAAAGCGCAGAATGAGCGGCTAGCTGCGAGCGCGACAACGACCTTGAGACTTCCAGGCGTCTTCCCCTCATCGTCGCGGGCACGCTCAATCCGCGAGACTGAGGACGCCAGTGCGGCCCAACGCAGACCCGAAACCGCTCGGTCGGTGGAGATCGAGGGGCCCCGGTGTGCTGGGGTCGTTGCAGCAGCCGCCCTCTGGCATCGCGCGGCTGCTGGAACTATTCCCGCGTCTGCACAAGGATTGGCTTGCGCAATAAAGGGTTCAGGTCGTCGATAATACATTTCTTTCCGAGACATATAAATCAAGTTGCTTTCTCTAATCTCGTCATTACTGTCCGAAACATAGATCTCCCTCATAGGTTGTTCATCCCATTTTGAATTATTTTGCGAATTTATTCGTCCTTACCTCTGCTCGATGTTTGTTTTATAACTTGATAAAGACCTTTAAATATTGGCGCGGGCTTCCGCGATCAACGCTTTACCGAATTTATCAAATATTCGACAAGACTGGCGTCAGGAAGGTGGAAGAAGCAAGCCGCAATTTTGGCTTCTAACAAAGACGGTGCAGCCATGAAATAAGTCTTTGCTTCACCTGTATCCACAACGCCTCATCATTTGCACGATCATAATTTCTTAGTAACATAGGTGTATACCACATTTTACTCATAGTTACTATAGATGTGGCCCGACAGGCTTTCTCGTTATCGACTTTTGAATGACCGGTGGCTCTCCTGAGTGAGAATGAATATTATTATCTCCCCACAACAACCACACCTTTCTCTCTCCCCCACCCCCCCTTTCTCGAATCGGGCAGATATCAGGCCACTTCAGGAAGCAGTCTGCACAAAGGGTTTTCGGCTACTCGTTCTCAACACATTCGAACTTGGCAGTAAAAACATCGCATGAACGTCGCGTAATTATTTGCAACCTAAATAATGTGGCTCTACTGTTAGGACTCAATCAATTTCATCATCAATCATTATTTGTTATGATTTCATGGTGAAAGTATGTTCGTCGTGATGCCACAGAAGTGTTCGATTCAAATTTCAAAGGGAGAAAAAGGTCCTCGTATTTATTTTGCGGAAATAGTCGCTCCTGTGACGCTCCAGTGCGTAAGGTCAAAGCACCCGAGGCAGTGCGTAATACTTTACAAACTGTCGTTGACGATACAACATTTGTGGGAAATGCATAAAACTGTTTACACCATATATTGTAGCACCCTAAACAAAGGCATACCTACCCGCAAAAAAATGTCGCAATTGTCGCAAAAAACAAAACAAAACACATATTAGCTTGCAAAAGTTGTTGCCTCCTTCCCTCCCTTCCCTTCCCTTCCCCCCCTCCCCCCCCCCCCCCCCCTCCCGCCGCTCTCTCTTCATCTTTTTCCCCGCGCCACCACAAAGAACAGCGGCCCAGCCAACGAATTTCTACCAAAGCCTCGCTTCTTGGAGAAAGGACTCAATATATGGTAGTGAATCTGTCAGGGGGTTTGTAGAAATAATAGGCGACTGTTGAATCTAACCTTTTGCACAAATCATGCCCAAGATATTTCCATTTTCCTTCCACGTGATTAGAAGGCAAGACGGTGGGCGAATTCATGCGCACTAACATGCTGCCTCTAAGAGAGAGTGCCAGATTTATAGTGCATGTCAATTTACATGTAGATAGTTTAATCACTGTACACAAACATTCTCGGCCTGGAGGATCACATGGAAGCATAGCGGAAAGCAGCTTGCTGGAAATAGAAGTCTCTATTGAATGGAACTGGTGTGAAAAATTATTACGTATTTTTGTCTTATTTCTGGGCGAAAATAAAAACCGCGTTTAGAAATCGAACATTGTGAGATTTGAGGAGCGCCGAAAGGACATAAAAAACCGGGACAACCACAACAATACGGGGCGCCTTGCGGCACTCAGCTTGTCCTGGTTTCTTGTTTTTCCGGAGCCTTTCAAAAGTGGATGAAAAATTATGAACTGGCTGACCCGACTTACCACATTAGAGCAGTTCATTTTCATTACGACAGGCTCTCTTCATAAGTCCTGCATAGTTCAGCTTGTACCGGTCCGTTTTTATTTTCGGTTCCTTTCAAAAAGTGAGCTCTAAGCCACTGGACAAATCTACCACATTCATAATTTGCGAAAGCGAAGAAGTGGAAATGCGACAAAAGGAAAGACAAGGGGGCCAAAATCTTTTACAAGAAACACACAATATTCTCTACAGTTTTTTCTAACAATTTGGTATGAAGTTATATTTGGATGCCTGCATGATTCGTTTATGAAATAAAGCGAAACTTTGCACCGGATCATTCTACGTGTATGTCCACTACCATTCGATGATATCATGTTTTCGACTCCGTATCTCCGATCCTTTTGACACCGGAAATGCCTCCCAGCGGTGTTGTGCCCGTTACCGAAAATGGGTAGCGGACATTTCGCCCAACGTCATTTCATCGAAAGCCGTTTCGTCGAATGAACGGACATTTCATCGAACGCCGTTTCAACAAATCGCTAAGGGCCGTTTCATCGAATCGCTAAGGGCCGTTTCATCGAATTTCTCTGTTATGGCTCTGTACCGAGTTTTGGGGCATATCAGTGCTTTATAGGTGTTTCACTTTGCATTTGTTTAGACCAAGGTAGTCACTTGTAAAATTGTTTTGAAGGTGGTGTCAAATTACTAAAAATAAAAACAATTTCCATAGAAAGAAATAAAAACAATTGGGTATGCGACTTACTGAAAGGCTTTACTCATGTACATACATGACTGAAACCACGACACTGGAAATAAAGGACAGGCACTTGAAACAAATTTAAATGTCTGTGCTCTCTCTCTTTGTCTCATTTTTGATTGTTTCATGTGACATGGAGAGTGGTCATTGTTTCATACAGCCTTTCTTCTCGAAGCAGGATATGTTCACGATGGAACTTATCTCGTCACGGGACCCAGTGATATAAAAACAGAAACAAAAGAAGAAAAAAAAATCAGAGAGAATTAGATGAAGTGTTCAAAAATTAAAGTAAATTTTAAAATATTACACACTGTAATGTTGTTCGATGAAAAGGTGTTCGATGAAACGGCTTTTATTAAACGGCGTTCGAGGAAACGGCGTTCGATGAAACGGTGTTCGATGAAACGGCTTCGATGAAACGGCATTCGATGAAACGGCATTCGATGAAATGTACGGACGTAGAGAACAATCAACGAAATAGCGTTACTCGTTAGCTTGGAAAAAAGCTAACGCGTTACAGAGCTCTGTTTCAATTTTGTAAATGTAACGAAATACCTGTGTTGTTACTTGTCATGACTAACGGACGTTGCCTTTACGTTAGTTTGTCGTTACTTTGTGTTTCACTGTTAGTATATGACAGATGTTAGTATATGACTGTGGAGTCTCAACCACAAACGTGCCTATAAGATTGTCGAACACTTCTTGAGAAACGTGAGTTTGATGCATACGGTCGATCTTCCTCTGCTTCTTCAAGGGTGTGTTGGGAAAGTGGTTTGTGGCTTCGGTCTTTCGTTTCTCTGAAATTACCGCGAACCCTGTCAGCTTCTGCGAATACAGGAACTGGCGGAAAAGAAAACAATTAGGACTGGTGCGAAGCACCGCTGTTAATTTCTAGTTATCAGTCGTGTGGAACAACGAAAGATTAACTAAACTGCATCACGAATTAGTATAGAAAAAACTGTCTAAATAAACCGCAACCTTAAACATATCTCACATAGGCGTGTTTATATGTAACTTCTATGATTAATTTATTTTTCTTCTGAATTATACAACTAACTACACTAAGCCGTTTTTGAAGGCTTTTTTCGCTAGGTTACATTAATGAGCATCGTGAGATGTAGTTGAAAAACTGCGACTAACAAAACTATCTCGAAAGGAAGGTGCGTTCTTTTGGCTAAGAAGGCTTAACGACGACATTTTAACGAAAAAAGGTAAGTGACATTGAATAATAACTCTTAATGTGCTTTTTTCAAATTAGAGTTCGACGTCCTGGATGTGCTCAGCAGTTTGAGTTTCAGCATACAGAGCAGACATTTAAACAGCAAATTGTCTGACTTCGTTTCGGTCAGTTTAAACATAACACTTAAGGCTCAACTCCACGGGACGAATACGCAGCGAAATATCGACGAATTTAGCCTGGCGGCTTTTGCTCTGCGCGTGGCATCAGCACAGTTGGTGCTACGTCAAGCGGCAAGCGAGCGTGCCGTCGGGCGGCGTTCGTCAGTTATTTGTCGCAGAATTCGCTCCACGGAGTTTAGCCTTTAGCCCGGGCCATAATAACAAAGTTTCGGTGGTCGTTGCCATCTTGCACGAAAAGTGAGTGCGAGATGTCAGTAAAAAGGGCTTTTATAACAAGCGTTCCAAAGCGGCCTTGTTGGTTAGAGGCAGAAATTGCATGACAAAGGCAAGTGTACAATACACGGAGTGCTCACAAACAACATACCTTATAGCCACACCGGTTTTAGTCACAGTCCGGTTTAGGCTACACAAGCAACGAAAATAGGACACCGATCGCTTAAGTCGTAAGATAACCCATAATAGTGACCAAAGAAGATTATTGGTGATTATAAACGAAGTAAAGCGCGGGCCATACTTTGGTTCTTATTACATGCGTACTCGTAGTATCTTTACGTGTATGTATGGTTGAAAAAGGTGGCGAGCGTTTATAAGCCCTTTAGCCAGATTTGTGCCCGTTACTTCAAAAAAGTAATTAATTACAGTTACAATTACTTGGCTAAAAAGCAGTCTTGGGTCGTACCGCGTTACTAGTAACGCGTTACTTTAACTTCGTTACTTTTTTGGTAACTTGTAACTGTAACGAGTTACTCTTTAAAAATGTAACTTCTAACTGTACTTCTATTACTTTTTCTGAGGTAACGATGTAAGTAACGACGTTCGTTTTGTCATTACTTTCCAGTTTTTTATGTATAATATATCACTGAACGAGTACAATTTAGCCACTCTTTGCGCTCTCCAAATTGTTCTGACATTTCGAGTGTCAAGTTATCTTCTGCACAAATTAACTTCGGAATACGTTCTTTCTCGCCAGTCACAACCCGAATATAGCCATTTGTAGGTTTGGTGAAAAAAAAAAGTAGTTATTTTTAGCACGCGCTTGTACTTTGTGACTAAACACTTACATCTTAGTATCCTAAAGAACTATCTCTTCTGCGATTGTTCTTTTTTCTGCGCAAACGCTTTTTAATCGGGTGAATCAAACGTGAAACAATACGCGCGGAGGGCACTGCGCATGCTTCGTATTTTAATTTGCGCCATTACTCCGGTCACCGGTGTAGTGTTAACAGTCGAGGAAAATTTTACTGCTGTTTGCGCGGGGTTTGTTTTTAGCTTGCCGGGTACGAACTGAAATTTGTCCAAAGACTCTATGAAACCAGCGCAACCATCAACGAGCCATCAATGTGCTAGTGCTACCAAGGATATGAATGTTGATAAGAACAAAGAACTAAAATGGCCGGCGTACAGAGTGTATTTTTCTGTGGTCGATGTGGTTACTAACGACTAGACCGCAGAAAACGGCACTATATTGCCTCAACGCCTACCCGGCAATCAAAAACCTGTTCCGGCGAAACAACACAGCAATCCCATCCAGCGCGTTAGACGAGCGCCTGTTCAGCAAGGGGACGAGTTCGTTATCAAACAAGGGATACTTTCAGACACTAATTTTGAGGAGCACCTGCTGCTAAGTTACAACATAAAGTAAAAAGCACACTTTTGTTTTTAATTTTATGGAAATAAACTTGGTGAAAAGTGTGGTCTAGTTTTTCCTAAATGGTTTGTGTCATAGAAAAGTAACGTCGTTACTTTTTAAAAGTAACTGTAACTGTACCGAGTTACTTTTTTGCTGCGGTAATTGTAACGGTAACTTCGCTACTTTTTTTTCTGAAAGTAACTGTAACTGTAACGAATTACTTTTTAAAAGTAACTTACCCAAGACTGCTAAAAAGTAATAGATAAAAGTTAAAAATTACTCCCCGTGAAAAGTAATCGATTAATTACTTCGTTACATTACTCGATTACTTTTCCGTTACTCCGAAGGAACACGAAAAATACACACTATAGACTGCGTGTTTGAAGGTGAAAATCTTGGGCCCCATCAAAATTAAAACAAAAATAAACATATTCATTACTTTCTACCCAATATCTTAGGTCAATAATTTTAGGAGAACGCATATATAAAGTTTTAAAAAGCTTGAACAGGTGCTCAAGATGCGACGAATGCACTTGGGCGGTGGAGGCACGCACACCATTCGAATTAATCCGAGTTCAGAATCGGCGAGCTTCCAGATGTGGTTTTTCTATGTTTGCTGCATGCTGCCTAAATATGGGCTGGTTTACCTACTAAAACGGACTGGCTGTGAGACCAAGATGCGGTACTTGGCTCTCGGTACATCTCAAAGGCTCCTCCTTGATGAAGGTTGTTATCCGGCCGAATGACCCACTTGATCTTCTTTCTTGATCACCAAACTTATCAGAACCAAGACGTCACACGAAATATTAATGCACAATCTCTCAGCTGAACTGACTTTCCCGCCTAGAAATTATTTAAGAGAGCCAAACTTTCAGTGAACAGCATACTTCCATGTCTTTCACGCGTTTACACTACAGGCGGCTTCACAACTCCAGTGTCCAAATGAGTCACCGTTTATTCTCAAAAAACTGGGGCTATGTTTCCTTTCCCTAAAATGTCGGTCTAAGTTCCCGCAGGCTCGACCCGCTGTCGAGAACCCAAGCCGTTTTGTTGTGCTCCCCGACTAGCATATTGCCTGCTGTCGAAAGTTACTGTTTAAACTGACAGCTGGGTTGGCGCTAGATTTTTCTTTGTTCCAATGAACTGCCGCCATCACGTCTCGTGTTTTTGCCCTACGCATCCGCTAGTGCAGTGGTCGGCAACCAGCGGCCCGCGGGCCGGATCCGGCCCGCGAGGCAGTATTATGCGGCCCCCAGCGCCCCCCTTCCCCCCCCCCCCCCCCCCAAAAAAAAAAAGAAAGAAAAAAAACGCGGTCAGCTAAGAAAAGAGATAAAGTTGACTAATTCGCTGCCCATTGCCTGCCATTGCCCAACAACCTCCACAATGTTTTGCGACTCAAAGTTAGTAGCTTGAATGTAAATGTCCGCAGTTTGGCGAGCGCAGTTCAACACCAGGAGTCTCACTGAGAGGAGTCTCTAGGATTTCGTGGAACTGTTGTATCTCGTGACGTGTGTCGTGAAATAAAGAAACTGTTCATTTTCGGTTTATATACGTCAATATGAGTTCGTGCAAGGGCATTTTTTTATTTCTTAAATTAACCCCCCCCCCCCCCCTTCCCCCCCGCTGCTTGCCGTCCGGCCCGTCCCGCCTTGGCTTCGCAGCGACTTGGCCCGCTGCGCCAAAAGGTTGCCGACCACTGCGCTAGTGCAAAGTCAAGTGAAAAAAGCCACATAGCTGGTTGGCCCAGTTAGTATTCAGCTTGCACAGCGCTGTCAAAGATGTGCAGGGTCGAGGTCTCAATAGCCTCTCTGTTCGCGGGGTGAGCGTGGTATAGGCGGAAAAACCCAAAACCAAAGCACGGTTTCGTTTAAAAAAAGTTATTTTGGGGGAACAAGGCGCGGAGGAGTGGGGAGGGAAGAAGGAGGGTAGAGGCGGGGGAAGGAGGGAAGGGAGCGGACGTATGCGCTACGGTCACCCTGTCCACGGCCCCACTCGACACGAACCCCACGCCGCGGCTTTATGGTCCATCCGTTTTCTGCTCTTTTGTAAGCTCCGAGCAGTCCGTTCGTTTTCCAAGAAGTCGAAGCCTGTTGCCTTTCTGTAGAGTGTCGAAACCTCCCAGCCTGGGTGACCGTACGAACGAGTCGAGAAACGGTCTCTGGCTGGGCTGTCGTGCTTTCCGTGAATTCCTGTCCCTCACCAGCACCTCACGAGAGTCTCGTTACCATGCCAAAAGCGCGAATGCGGTTGCATGGCCCTTCTTCCACTCTGGTTCTCCCCCTGACGGGACGGAAGAATTGTAACGAGTAATTTCAGTAATTCGTTACTGAAAAATTAACGAGATTACATTACAAATTACATTTTCAAAAAAGTGACGGATTAATCACTAAATTACAAGAAATGTAATTAATTACAAGTAATCCCGTTACTTATAAAGGATTACTTTCCAGTCTCTCTTTATCCTAAGTTTGTCTTTCATGTCCAAAAACGTTTTTTTCTTTTTCACGCCGGTAGCGGCAAAGTGAGGGCGAAGCAGACGAAAGCCATCACTATTACTGCTACGAAATTTGTCTCTTTATTTAGAGAAATGGTATAGTAGCCTTGACAGGCAACCAGGAACTGCGAGAAGGATTACGCGGGCGCAGCATCCAGCATATTTCGGTCTTTGAATGCCAGGAAGTTGGGGGCTAACCCCGATACAAAGAAGGTGCCGTCCGTGGTGGTTACGCAGTCTTTTGTCTAGTTTTAAGGCGCTATGGGAGAAAGGATGACCAGAGGATTTAGCGGGAGGCGACCTTCTGAACGGGCGTCGTCGTTACCCAGCGAGCGACCCCACCTTTGTACCACGGCGGCAGGGATTCTAAAAGATGGTGACGTCTTTCTGGTAACGGACGCTTTTCAACCCTGCGATAAGTTTGCCACTTATTTTGGTTCAAAGCGTGGGAACGTCAATGCTTCCAGATTTAGCGTTTATCCTTTCTGTTTTTGACAGAAAGAGAATATATTTATTTTGAAGAGAAAGTCTTGACCAGCTGGAGTAACTAGGAACGATTCGGCAGAATCGTTCGAGCGGCGGCAGACTGCTGCCTTCTGAGCGGATGTCTCTTACCAGCGAGACGGCTTCTCCTTCAAGGCATGGCGACAGTGGCCTTAGTAGTTTCGATACAAAGACTGCAACAAGGACGCTCAAGAAATCGAGAAAGCGATAATCACGCGTCTTTTGGTCCCGGTTGTTGGGACGTTGAAAGTGTCTTCCGAGGGAGTTTGAAATGAAGTCGTTTATACATAGCTTTGTTGGGGTTTCTTTGCCAATTTTTGTAGTGCGCAGAATAAAAATTAGTTTGCTTTCGAACCACCATGCTGCCATTTTTAATCAGAAGTAACGAGTAATGGCTAACGTAATTTTATAGCAGATACCGTAAAATATTAAGGACATTGCTTTACTGTTAAGAAGATATTCCCCTTTAAACAACAGTCCCCACCGCCTGGGAAGAACGTAAGTGGGCTAACGAGACGCCTCTGGGTTTTGCGTCACGCCTGCATTTCAAGGGTCAGACTTGCCGCTCATTGAAACTGGAAGCGGATCCGCGTTCACAAGGCGGTTGCGAACGCGGTTCTAAAAAGATCCAGTAAATTGCACGCGCACTCGATGACATCATGCGCGCGTGCAATTGTACTGGATCTTTATACAACCGCGTTCGCAACCGCTTTGCGAACGCGGATCCGCTTCCAGTGTGAATGAGCGGTTACTGGTTCCCGACACCCACACGATTGACGGCTTCGCCCAGGTATTTGAATGTTTATTGATACGGAGATGAAGGGGAAGAGCTCGACGGCTTGCGTCCATAGTGCGTTCTGGCTCGCGTTCTAGCTTGCAGTCAGATAAAAAGCCCACCGCTGAGAACCACCCTGTGTACGGAGTCTAAAACACGATAATCATCAATTGGGAGTGTACGTAGACTTATAATTATCCGATAAAATGTTCCGCTTGATTCCTAAACGAATAATGCCGGCGTCAAAGTATACCTTCATATCAAATTGTTAGAACTGTAGGGAAGATTGTGTGTTTCTTGAAAAAAGATTTCGGTCCCTCCCATCCGGTCCGCTTTTCTATAGGCCTCAAATAACGCGGACGAATCTTTCCTTTTGTCGCAATTCCATTTGGCTGCTTCCGCAAATTATGAATGTTGTAGATTGGTCCAGTGGCTTAGTGCTCACTTTTTGAATGGAACCGAAAATAAAAACGGACCAATACAAGCTGAATTATGCAAGACACTTCAAGATAGCCTATCATAGTGAAAATGAACTCCTCTAATGTGGTAAGTAGGGTCAGCCAGTTCATAATTTTTTATCCACTTTTGAAAGACTCCTGAAACACAGGAGTCATGCGGTTTAGAGAAGCTCGTTTTAGCGAACACCGTTTTACCGACCCCAGTTCATCGAATGCCCTTATAGAGAAACCAAGTTTAGAGAAAATGGCGATGTGCCTCCTTTTAGCGAATTTGGTCGCCGCGATCGGCGTGTGCGGATAATTCTGGTGAGTTAACATTTTTGTAATGAGCCGGCGCGGACTGCCGGCCGCGAAGCGTCGGGAGCGCAGCGGGGGGCTTGGGTTAACACGCGCACCAGTGATACACGCGCGAAGTAGAAAACCATTTTTTCATTAGCGTCCCCTTTTCGATCAACGGCACTTCTCTAAACTGAGGCTCTGCTTTCTCTAAACTATGCTTCGATAAACCGTGCCCGTTCTCTAAAACGTGCTTCGACGAAATGGCATTCTATCAACCGTAGTAAACCCCTGAAAAACAAGAACCAGGTCAAGTTGAGTCCGGGTTTTTTATGTCCTTTCGGCGCTCCTCTAAACGCACAGTGTTCGGTTTCCAAACGCTGTTTCTATTTTGACACGGAAATAAGGCAAAAATACGCAATATTTATTCGTACCGGGGCAATGGAATTTAGTCTTCTATTTCCGGCAATCTGCTTCCCGCCATGCTTCCATCATGACACGGGATCTGTCGGCGGCTTTGTGATTGATTTGGGAGAACCGGGGTGTCCTCGCGATGTCGCGGTGTATGTGTGTTGACAGGAGACCGTTCGGCAACTTTGAGCTGACGCCGTCTGAGTTTATCGTTGGCTGGAATGTACGGGGGCCTGACGAAAGGAAGAGGGAAGGGGGTTGGGCTTTTGGGAAAATGAAGAAGAAAAGCGGAGGCATGCGGTTTAGAGAAGCTCGCTTTAGCGAACGCCGTTTTACCAACCCCAGTTTATCGAACCTCTTTATAGAGAACCCAGTTTAAAGAAAATGGCAATGAGCTTCCTTATAGCGAATTCGGCCGCCACGAAGCGGCGTGTGCGGGTAAATCATTTGAGTTAACATTTTTGTAATGCCCCGCCTTAGACTTCCGCCGCTTTGCGGAGGAAGCGCTGCAGGGGGCTTGGCTTAGCACGTGCACCAGTGATACACGCGAGAAGTAGGAAAGCCTTTTTTAAATATTGTTCCCTTTTTGATAAACGGCGTTTCTCTAAATTGAGTCTCTTCTTTCTCTAAACCGTGTTTCGATAAAACGAGCCCGTTCTCTAAAACGTGCTTCGATGAATTGGCATTCGATCAACTGTAGTAAACCCAAGAAAAGAGGGTGACAAAGGGCAGCGAGTGACGTATCAGTTTGTCCTGTGAAATGAAGTTTTTAGCTGAGGAAGTGGCTGAGTGGCTAACTAGGGTGCCTACATGTTTCCGCCGCTCCGCTGTTTAGGGTGGAGACAACGTTTGTGATACCTGTGGCCGACAAAGCGGTGTTGCCTACCTCGTCACATGGCAACCTGCGCTGTTTTCGTCGACCTTTTTGTTACACTCGCCGGTCCTGTGCTCGGACCACGCCGCTAATTGTCGTCAGCGCTAGGGAGCGCCCACCGCTCTAGTTCCAACGGCGAGGCCCCGGCGTCCGATGCCGGTCTGCTGCGTTTTATTTTGTCGCGGAAATTCGCGTTTCGTTAAAAGCAACGCACAATTCCTGCTCGCAACTTCCAAATATGAAACACCCGAATAAAGAGAGCGACAGCCACCACGACCGCCATCCTGCTGAGTCTCCGGCTCCTCTCGTGAAGGGAAACGGCAGTGGTCTCACAGTGTTGCCGGTGTTTTGAGACCACAGGCATTCAACGTCGTTTACGTTTAGCGAAATAAGAACTGGAAAAAATTGACGGTGGGAGAGCATCTCTGAAAGGGTAACAAGAAGCTAGCGCCACTCTAAAGCGGAGCAAAAACTTTGCAGGCACCGCAGGTCTAACCCGTCTCAGCTGAAGGCTTCATAAACAGTACAAAGCAAGCCAATTTTTTTCTTCGTTTGAGACTTCGCCTGTTTTGTTCAGTGTTTTGTCTTTCGTTCGTTACCCCCCCCCCCCCCCCCCCCCCACTCTCTAGTTTGCAACTATGCTCAATTTATTTCTCACGTACGTAAATCGGGGAATCAGGGAGTGACTGAATGATTCCGCGCCGGGCTGCTGGCCGTACCATTATGTAGATGACTACCTAATCATGCATGAAGAGCAGACAGACTTTGAGACTATCCTGCAGGCCTTCTCGTCGGGTCCCGCAGACCTCGTCTTTAAAAAGGAGGACACCTCCGACGGAACTCTCCAATTCTTAGACCGGTACTTAGACCTGCGTTTGGCGATCCATCCCTGGGGAATCTGCTGGGAGTTTAGGCAAGGGACGGAAGAAGCCAGTTCTGCATTTCGCTAGCGCTCACTCCAAGACCGTTAATTAAACCAGGGCTTGTAAGATCCCTTATGACGTCAGCGCGTTCTAGATTTTGCCCCCGTTATGCGGAGAATATTGTCCGGCTGCAGACGTGGAGTTTGAGGAAGGCTGGCTTTCCCGACGACTTGCTGAACAACTAGCTCAAGAGGATAAGTTTCGCCCCTCCTACTTCAACACCGGCACCCAGGCCAGGGAAGGGAAAAGTGGCCGTCATTGGTTAAATACACAACACAGCGCATCGGCTAAAAGCGCTCGCGTCTAGATTCGAAGTAGGGGTGGCGTTCCGCTGCAAATTCAAACTCAGTTAACAAAATGGCTAATTGCACTCCCCTAAGTAAGACCTGCTCTAAGATGCGCGGGCATCAGTTCGTCCCCTGTAAACAAGAGAGGGTCTACTCTATCCCGTTCCCCTGCGGTGGAGAAAGCATAGGCCGGACTGGCAGGTGTATCAACGACCGCCTGCGGGAGCAGACAAGCGCGGAGAGGCATTATGGGACACGCTGTCGGAAACAACGGACGGATGGAGATTCCTTGCTCTCTTATGTCATGATGTAGCCGAAGAAAAGATGGAGGCGAGGAAAGGCAGCGCGTTGCCTTCTGGGTTGGGAAACTCACTCTTGAAACCTGGGAAGCTAGAGTCCACTGGGACTGAAAGGTAACGCAACCATTGTCTGAAATGGGGAAGAGAACTTTCTCCTAGTCCGTGCCCTT
Source organism: Ixodes scapularis (assembly GCF_016920785.2). Taxonomy (NCBI): domain Eukaryota; kingdom Metazoa; phylum Arthropoda; class Arachnida; order Ixodida; family Ixodidae; genus Ixodes; species Ixodes scapularis. The sequence continues at coordinate 33,109,174 of NW_024609881.1, forward strand.
TCCTTCTCAAAATTTCTCTTTTCCCTCGCTTCAATTGGATCGGGCGCGACACGTAACCGTTGCGTTCTTATGACCCCGCGCGATTCGCTGGTCTGCTAGACACCAACGCCATCATGGGCGAGGCGTAGCGGTGGCTCCTTTGCTTACGGTCCGGCCGTTTTCTTTTTTTTTTCCTTTCTTTTTTACCAGGACCTCGACGACAACGCGATGCCATTATGCAGTGCTAAGGATTGCACAAAAAGCATTGCGAAAGAAGACCGTTTTTGCCGTCCCGACGGGAAAAGAAAATCTTCAGCGACGAAGATATTGCGTTTTAGTAAATAGTTTTGGCTCTCCCGCTACGCTACGCGCTAGAGCGACGACGCTACTGCGAATGCGCATTGCTAGCGGAAACACTGCGGAGCTGCGGAGGCTAGCAGAGACGCGCTATCGGACCAAAATAGCGAGGTGCGTAGCGCGGCGTGCTAGCGTGGGTCGTGAGACGAGTCTTGGCGGGATAAGGGCTGGGAAAGCCAGCGAGGGACGCAATTGAAGATGATCGCCACGCCGCGCCAGTCCGGTCTGTGTGCTTCGCAATCGTGGTTCTGAGGGGTGGGTTACATCTTGCTGCTGCAAGAACTAGCCGCGACAAATCCGTTCCACGACTGCAACAGGTAGCAATTTATGGCTAACGTCAAGGTGTCTAAATAGTAGGAGGGGGTGCCTTGCAATAGTTGTGAAGCCTAGTCATCAAAAGTTTAAACGATTTTGTGGCCAACTTGACCGTCGATTCCAGTGGCGTAGGGGGGGGGGGGGAGTTTGGGAGGTCAGAACCCCACCCCCCCCCCCCCCGATATTCCGGGGGGGGGGGGGGGGCACTCGAGAGCCGGAGACCGCTTCCAGCCCGTATCTGTCGGTTCTCCTGCCTCCTTTTTCACCATTTTGACATGCTGAAAAACGCGAGGATCTTTCGCATTGTTTTCTGATTTCACATGTGGGACTTCGCGTATTGTATCGTCGACGTGTGGCGATTGAATCTTCTTTTTCCGGCGTGTTTTTCTGTCACAAAAACCGGCCAGGTCCCGCCGGGCCACGCGTATTGTAAAGGGCGCCGCGTCGGCTGCCTGCGGGGCCATATGGTCGCGACTCGCCGCGGCTGGTGTGACACTCCCTGGTTGGCACTAGTTAGCACCTCGCCGGTCCCGACTGGGACCCTAACTTGACTTGTTTATGGCCTCTGCGACTCCCATTCGGGGGACGCTTTTGCTCGATGCTTGGGCGCTACCACTTCTTAGAATCCGGAATTGAGTTTGCCAGATGCCCCAGTTGAGCGTTTTTGGTGTTGACTTTGTTTGGAGCTGGGGGCAACGAGTGTCTTCGCCGCAGTGACGATCATTTTGTGTGTTTGTGTGTGTGAGTGTTTCGCGATTGTAGGGGAGCTGGTGTGTTTTGTTTACTTTATTAGCAAAGAGCGCCGTTCGGTTGAAACTGGGAAACGGCGCGGCAGTCGACTTGGGAGGTTCGAGAGCGCAACCCGCTCTTCCTATCGGCTCCGGGTGTAACCTCGGGCACCGCGGTAAAGGGGAATACCCGTCTGGACACGGAACGTTACCTGCTCCTGTGATGCTACTCTGCATGCGGTCTTCCTCTGCCGGAATACCCCATTGCGTCGACCGTCCGTGACGCGACAGCGTCTGAAGCTAACAACCACCGCCTCTGGCGCACCGCGGCCACGTCGAGACAGAATCCATCCCAAGCAACCGACCTCAGGTGCTCCCACGCCTCTGCGAGCCTCGTCGTGCCGGACTGCGCCAAAGTGCGGGTTACCCACCGGATTGCGGCACAACCTTCGTCCGTGAAATTCCAGAAAAAAATTGGGAAGTAAAGCAAAGTGTCAGGAAACCGCGGACGACGTGGCAACTCCAAGACCATGGAGAGGAAAAGTAAAAGCCGGGGCCTGCGGCCTGCATACACTATCATGGAGATCTCCTCTCTTCCCCTGTGTAAGGACGGCAGGAAAGATTCCCTTCGAGAGGTAATAGCTTTTAGACCCCGCCAGCCTTGGTGCTTTCCAATGGACTTCTTTCAAAACCGACGCGCCCCGTCGCGGCGAAATACCACGCAGTGCACTCTGGGAACTAGTTGGCCACCCAGTTTCGGTTTCGACTGAGCAGCTTATTCATGTCATGCTATCACGCCGCGACCGAACGCGCTGCTCGCGTTTTCGATTATCTGACTTTTTACGAATGTACAATACACTCATCCTCGAACGATACAAAACGAAGACCGGGGCACTTTCCTTGGTTCCCGAAACTCCGGATATTGTGCGTGCGTATGCAAACGTAGTAAGACGTCGCCTAGTCACCCCACCCCACGAGTGCATCTTTGAGTTCGGATTTCAATAATCCCGTCTAGTACCAGTGAACTACAACTGAAATTGGTAACCTTGAGCCTTACACGTATTTTGTTTGCCAAACGTCAGCTTCTTGTTACATCATTGGGCGAAAAGCAAGCCGTATCCTCACAGGAGTATCAAAGCTGAGCCCAGCGTTGACGCATGAAGTTTTAAAGAAACGCAATAAATTCGACTTCGCTACTGCACAAAAGTTACTATGATGTCTTCCTCGTGTCACTATATATCTCCCACTCAAATTTTATGCTGATAGAAGATAGATGCTGATAGATCTCGGCGTTTTCGCAAACGCTGAGATCGGCTAGCTACGACGGAGGCCCTTAACAAACGTCCCCTACTCCTCGCTAAGCCTTTTTGGACGAGCTTTTACTGACGTCCAAGATCTGTGCCTGAACGGTGTGTCTGAAATTATCTCGGCATACCCAGTCAGGAAGAAAGCAAACATATAACAAATATTATGGCCATTAGCAACCGTCAAATGCGCTTTGAATAATTTCGTTCGTTTGGCACACCGCATAGGGGTTCATGCCCGTCCGGCGCACTTCCGGCGAACGGTGCGGCATTCCTCACACAAGTGCTCGACTTTTGCTTTCTTAAAACGGTTTGTATGTGGGAATGAGCCAATATGGTTGCAGGATAACTTCATGCGGATACGCGATGTTGAATATTAGTGGAATGCAAGCGGGTGGGGACTTCACTTCGTACTGTGCTGCGGGTCAGTACAGATAAGAGATAAGATGTGTGTTAAAATTCAGCTTCTCAATTTCGCCTCCGAGATTTACCTCGCATACTCAGGCGTATTAAGAAAAACAGTAATTGCAAAAAGTTATATATCGTCTATGGACGTACGAAACAAACAAACTTACTGACCAACAACACTATATGTAAAGGCGCGATCTCGATGTATGCATACTTATTGGTTGCTACAGCTTATTGACTGGTACACAAGCAAGATCCCCGAGCTTTGCAGCGTCGAGATTCCCAGCACTGGCTCGTTCACATACCTCGAAACCCTAACAGAAACGCTCAAGCACAGAAATACAACAAGCATATGTTAAGACAACCTATACGTCTCGGGCTTGTGCTAAAGCTTCGAGATCTGGCCATTTAGGTTACTTTAGAGACAACAAATGACGCTCTCTGGACCAGAAAACATGAGATAACGGCCGCTAATAGTGCAGACTCTGTGTATGATCTCTTGTCGACGTGTCGATCGAAACCGAAACCATGCCACTCTCCTCCCTGGCCAACTGGTTCCCAGAGTGCAACGCGCGCCATGTTGCATGCAGGGCTTTATGGAAGTAATCTATTAGGGGCTCCCCGGATGTCTCATCCAGCTTCGACGACTTTTCGGAAGGCGGCATCGGTCTTTGTGCTCTGTGCCACGAACCCCGCTAACCGCAGAGCATGGCATAGCTCAGAGCAAGTCGCCGTCCCCCGAGCGGAGGTGAGAAGACTCAGAAGAGCCCTTGCGGGCAAGGTCACTGGGTCGGGAGATGGGGAATGCCCAGGAGCGGTAATTGAACCCACAAACTCTGTCTGTCCGATGGAACGCTTCAGCGGCTAAGGCGCTGTCTGGACCAGCAGTGGTTGTGAACTCCTGGTTAATTTTTTTCGCAAATTGTTTCCCCCTTGTCCTAAATAGAAAAATCAAAAAGTCGCCCTCTCCGCCCTTCACTTTATATTTCAAAACTCGCAAGCCCTGGCGTAACTCTACAGTCAAGATCGGAAGAGTGGTTCCCGCTTGCAGCGTCGTCAAATAAATCTACGTCTTTTTAAGCAATCGCATTTGAATGCATTTACAGGGTGTCCCAGCTATCTCCCAAGTAAGCTGAAAAAAAAAAAAACGGAATGCTCTAGGCGAATGAAACTAACTGTTTGCTTTTAGCAGTCGTCTTGACAAAGACAGTGGAAAGGGGGGGGTGTCGACCCCCCCCCCCCCCCCCCCCGAAATAAAATCCTGGCTACGCCACTGGGTGCGCGTGACCTGCAGACTTGTACCGTACGGATTACAAGTAATCAAATTTCTTGTAATCACGAAAATAAACCCTGGAGAAGGGGAACAAGAGGGACAAAGGACAAACCCAAATCTCCAAACACAGCTCAGCTAGGTGACTGGTGCGCGACTGAAAAAATCCGCCTGGCCCGGGTATCGAGCCCCGGACCTCTCCATTACAGGTGGAGAGGTCCCGGGTTCGATACCCAGACCAGGCGGATTTTTGAACACAACGTATAACTTGTCGTGACAAGTTATATGTTGTGTTTCGAAAAGCACGGTGAAAGCTTCGAGTCATCGCACCGGTGCAAAAGCATTTCACGACCACGTGATTTCTCAATCCGCTATTGAGTTGAGGATTAAAGCTAAGGAGGAATGAAAACTAATTTCATGACTCCTTTAAGCGTATTACAATATGAATATAAAGGCAAAGGGGGGGGGGGGGGTGTATTACGTGAGTGGGATGCTCTGCTAATCTTTGAGGATGTCACTTTCAGCTGAGTCATTAGGTGGTTATTTTTTGTCTCAGCGGCATGGTAGCCTGATAGTGCTCATAACGGCGCGGACGGTGATATCGCACCACTTACCCAATTAGAGAACTACAAGCAGCCGTAAAGCACGTGAATAATAGGCAGCTTCATGATACTCCTAAAACATATGATTTCGGGAACAATTCTTTTTAAAATAAATGCCACCAAAACGGCGGTCGTCGCACAGAGCTGCGCCTAAAGGCTAGCCCACATGGCGCGTTTTTCTCCGCGTCTGCGTCGCGTCTGCGCCTGCGTTTTGACGTCACTTCCGGCGCCGGGTAGAAGCGCAGCGTTTTTAGGCGCATTCCGGCGTATCTGGAGGAGCCAGATATTTTGGGTCTAGGCGTCGCGTCTCCCGCTGCGTCCAGAAGGCAACAACCAATGAACGGCCGTGTTCACTAGTTGCAAGGAGCGTTTGAGTTTCCGCCACTGTAGGACTGTAGTTTTCGGCACAGACCTTGCGACAATGGTTATAATAATAATAATCAATCAATCAATCAATCAATCAATCAATCAATCAATGTTTATTAAAGTGTCCAGGAACAACCAATCGGTCTTAGTGCTGGCACACTAAAACAAATGAGCAAAAACACACACATACAAACACGCGTACACACGAGTGCAGAAGGAGAACGTAATTCTCCAGTCTGAGAATAAAAATATTAACAAGTATGAAAAACACTCAGATTAACAAGGGAAATCAAAAGCACAAAAGAGAGACATCACCAGGTGTGAGAGCAAAAAGCAAATACTACATCAACGCTTCAACTGATCAGTCCTTTTCCTGCAAGAGGAAGATTTGAACAGCATTTCCGAGCTTGCTCCCGCATGAGTTAAAGATATCCATTGTGTCAGAGTAGCGATTATAACACTCCGCCGATCTTTGGATTGGGTTTAAGTTGCTAGAATGTCGAGCTATATAAAAAGATGATTGGAGCCGTGTAGGCACACGTGGAACTCTGAGGCTCACTTCGGACAGAAGGCTGGGAGAGTTAATCGAGCCGTGCAGGGTCTTAAACAAAAACAACAAATCTGCCTTCACCCGACGCTGCTGGAGGCTCAACAAGTTGACAAGTTGCGAGTTACACACACCGTTCAGACAAGGATCACCATTCTCAAGGTAACGATATTTAAAGATAGAAATAAATTTGTTTTGGACTCGCTCGACAGATGAACTGTTAGTTTTGGAAATGCCGTTCCAAACAACCGAGGCGTACTCTAGCTGGGATCTAACTAAGGAACAATACAGCGTAAAAAAAGCGGACGGGCTTTTGAACTCCTTCGTTATGCGAGACACGGCACCTAACGTGCGCAAGGCCGATTGAACCACTTTGATGACGTGAGTGTCAAATCTCAAGGTTGAATCAAAGACAACTCCAAGGTCCCTCAGTTCACTTACACGTGACAGCAGTTCGCCATGATAACTATATGGAAAGAATATATCATGGGTCTTGCGAGAATATGTCATTATTTTTGTTTTAGAATGATTCAAACGGAGGTCATTGTCTAAACACCAACGACCGAAGGAATATGCGTCATTCTGAAGCGCGATGCAATCCTCTAAGGTCGATATTTTTTTGTAAAGTTTTATATCATCAGCGTACTGCAGAAATGAAGAATTTAATATAACTCGAGAGACATCATTTACAAAAATATTAAAAAGGAGGGGGCCCAAGACAGATCCCTGAGGCACTCCAGAGCTTGCCTTGTACAAGGATGAGGTAGTATTGTTGACGCGGACTTAGGCATGCCTATCAGACAAATAGCTTTTTAACAAATTGTATACCGAACCACATACTCCGTACGAAGAAACCTTGCATAAGAGGATGTTGTGGTTGACTACGTCGAATGCCTTACTCAGGTCGAAATAAAAAAGTCAAGCTGACCTCTATTACAAACTACTTCAGAGGCAGCAGACATAAAAGATACGAGATCGGTGGATGTCGATCTGCCGGACATGAAACCATGCTGATTAGGAATGACTATACTACGAAACTTGAAGAAGAGAAATTGATGAATTACCATTTCAAAGAGTTTGGAAAAAGAAGAGAGAAGAGAAATCGGTCTGTAATTAAGAACATCACCACTATTTCCAGATTTCAGTACCGGAACAACCTTTGCCAGTTTCCAGTCGTCAGGGAATATCCCTGACGTCAAGGAGTTATTGAAAATTGTGCACAGTATAGGCGTAAGTAATTCATGATAAGCCTTAACAATTGCAGCGGGTATCCTGTCATGACCTGCAGACAATGTGGGTTTCATTTTCTTAATACATAGCCTAACACATTCCTCATCGACAACCACAGAACCTAATGAGTCGCCAAAAACGTCCGAGTGAGGCAAAATAGATGAGGAGCAGTTATTATTATTAATGTAAACTGACGCAAAGTGATCAGCAAACAACTCAGACATGCCCTTCGCACTGTCGCTATGCTGATTCAAGACGACTTCGGACTCAATATTCTTCCCCAAGCGCGATTTAGCGTACCTCCAAAATTTCTTGGGATTTTTAACAAGATCTGATTCCACCGAGTCAGAATGCGCCTGGCGATCACGGTTTAAAATTTTCTTACATCGCTTTCTGCAAATTTTAAATTCAACTTCCCACTTTGGAAGACCACTTTTCTTAAACCTCCTGTGCAAAAAATCTTTCCGTTTTAAAAGCGTTCTGAGTTCACGAGAGAACCAGATAGGGAAGCGAGATTTTTTAGACGTTTTAAGAGGGATATACATGTCCATATCCTCCTGAACAACAGTTGTGAGGAGATATACTTGGCCGTTGATATCAGACGACTCCAGGATAGAAGCCCAGTCAACACCCGAAAGATGGTGATACATTCCAGTGTAGTCCCCCGCTGAATACTTATATGATGTGTGTGGGGAAGGACCATTAGAGGGACTGAGGACCGGAGGATCAAAAATAGAAAGAAATACATCAAGAGCAGGGTGATAGCTATCCTCAGGAACCATAGAAAGTTCACTTCGAGCCACATGTATACCGTCCGTGTTTGAAAAGCATAAATCTAAAGCATTACCTTGGTCGTTTAGAATGTTATTGTGCTGTCTAAGATTTAAAAAGGAAGTAAAGTTGAGGAGATAGTTGCACTTTTGTTTACAATAAAAGTTGCCAGTAAGGACATTGAATTGTGTCCAGTTAATCCCTGGAGCGTTAAAATCCCCCAAGATTAAGATATTGCTCCCCTGTGAATCATTAATAGTATTTTCAATGTCAGCAAGACATCTTTGGAAATCATCTGGTGTCGTCTGAGGAGGAAGGTAAAACAGACCTATTAAAATACGTTCTCTGCTAGAACACTCAATTTCAACCCACAGAGACTCAGGAAATCTCTCCAGATCCTCACGTCTTCGTGAACTATATTGTTTGTTAACCGCGACCAATACAATAATAATAATAATAATAATAATATTAATAATATTATAATAATAATAAATTTTTATTGGAACACGCATTTAACAAGGCAGATACACGGGCCTATCAAAGCCAGAAGCGGCTTGTGGGACAGCACCCTACAATTCATGCTTGATAGAGTCCCCACAGACAAGAAGTTCACAGCTGAAATTCAACTACAGATGCAGAACAATGTTGGTGATGATGGTCATTCCAACATATGCAAACAGAAACATGCAGTCACAACTTCTCCCTAATACCTTGAAGTGATTCTTTCAATTTTTTTAAAGAGTCCACAGCATAGATATCATCTGGTAAATTGTTGAAAATAAATGGAACGTAAACATTTCGCACTCTTTTTCCGTACTTTGTTTCTACGAAAGGCACTTCAAACCGCTCAACACGCCGAAGAGGTCTACATAAGACACGAGGTACCTTAAAAGTATCGCTCCAGAAGTATTTTAGAACAACCGTGTGTACAAGTAAAGGATAAAAACAAAGGCAAACCCAAGCATGTTAGCATTTCTTCTTCAGTTTGTGACGTTCCACCGTACATTATGCTTTTAAATATTCCTTTTAAAACTGAGTCAATTTTTTTGCCCCATAGTCCTGGGCTGTGACCAAAAATAGTTATTCCGTAGCGTAATACACTGTATGCTAAAGCGTGAGTTATTGTCTGTTTGGTTGAAATGGGTATTAGAGATTTGGCATTATACAGAAAACAGGATACTTTTCGCAGTTTTCTACACAGTTGTGATAAATGGGCTTTCCACGACAAGTCACTCTCAAATTGTATTCCTAGATAGTTAACTTGATCCACATAAGACACAGGACGACAATCGCAAGGTGTGCACCGAGATGTATGCATATAAAGTGGATAATCGGTAGTTATAAGTTTAAGTGGGTTATGAAAGCAAACAAGCTTAGTTTTATGTATATTGATCGTGAGACAATTAGCTCTAAACCAGTCATGTAGGTGACAAGTGTCGTCTTGGAGTAAAGTGATTCCTGCAACATAATCAAGGTGTTGCGATAGCAATACCGTGTCATCAGCGTATTGAAATAATTTACACGAGGAAACTGCCCTGGACATATCGTTTACAAAGATGTTAAAAAGGAGAGGTGACAGAACGGATCCCTGAGGAACCCCAGCTTTTAAGCTAACTTTGGAGCTACGGATATTCGCTATGGAAACTAGTTGTGTCCTTCCCGACAAAAAGTTCTGAAGTAGTGAAAGGAATGGGCCGTGGAATCCAATGTTTTGCAATTTAGTTAGTAAAATATTATGACTCACGGTATCGAATGCCTTTGCCACATCAATAAAAAGTGCGCAAGCAACCTGATGCTTCTCAAATGTATGATTCAATTCATCAGCAAAATCTTCTAGAAGTGGCTGGGTCCCACGTCCACTGACAAACCCATATTGAGTTGGCGATAGAATGTTAAAGCGATCAAGAAACCCTGTCATAGATTGAAGGATATGCTTTTCTAAGATCTGGACTATACAGGATAAAATAGAAATTGGGCGGTAATTGTCAAGCTTCTTTCGATCTCCTCCTTTAAATAAAGGCTTTACAAGTGCAGTTTTTAAATCATCTGGGATAATCCCGGATGAAATAAAACCATTTAGCATATAAAGAAGCACGTGTTTTATAGAATTATAATTGCGTTGCAGGTCTTCTGCACTGATGCCATCTATGCCAGGCGCCTTGTTTGTTTTGAAACTGAAAAGCCAAGTTCGTAGATCAAGCTCGGTCATTTGAGGAAGGAAAGCGGAGGAAAATAATAATAATAATAATAATAATAATAATAATAATAATAATAAATTTGTATTCAGGAACATTCATAAATTCATACAGGAGTGCGGGGGCAATCAAAGCCAACGGTGGCTTGTGTGACGCCGCCCAAAAAAAATGAAAAAAGAAAGAGACAGAGGTTGAATGTCCAAGAACACAGTCAGTAAAAAATTAGCTCAAAGAAAGCAGAAAACGGGAAAGAAAACGATCATAAAGCAGTTAGGAGTGCACAAGACAGGATGACTAATATATACACAAATGCAAACGTAGTAAATATAGACACAATTGTGAAACGACCAAGAACAAAGTCAGTACAAAAATTCGCAAGAATAAAGCAACGTGGACGTGAAAAACAAGAATAAAGCAGTTAGGAGTGCACAAAACATGAATAATATGTACACAAATACATACGCAACTAAATATAAACATTATGTAATCTCTCCTCCAGAAAGATGAACTTTCATACTTTTCTTCAGCTGGCTCAAAGAATTAGCCTGCAGAATTTCAGAGTGCAAATTGTTAAATGTCTCAGGCACATAATATTCGCGCGTATTCTTACCATATCGAGTACGGACAAAAGGGACTTTAAATGTTTCTTGAAAACGAAGGGAACGAGTAGGTACGTTTTTTCTCTTGAAATCATCAGACCAGAAGTAACGTTGGACAACAGTTCGAGTAAAAAGACTTCTGAGACATGGGAATTGCAGGAAATTAAACAGGTCACTGTCGTCAGGTATTTGCAAGCCGTAAGATACACTTTTCAAAATATTTTTTTAAAATGCTATCTATTTTACCATGCCACTGGGTAGAACAGTTCCCAAACACTGTAATCCCATACCTTAACACGCTATATGCCAGTGTGTGGGCGATTATTTTACGTACAGAAAACGGCATAAGCGATTTGGTGTTATATAAAAGACAGCTTACACTCCTTAGCTTTGCACAAAGTGACACGAATTGAGCACTCCAAGTTAGGCCGCAGTCAAATAAAATTCCAAGGTACTTGACAGATTCAACATATTCCAATGAAACACACTTGCATGGTACACATTTTGAGTGATGTAAAACAAAAGGGAAATCCAGACGCACGTATTTAAGGGGATTATGGAAACAGATAAGTTTAGTCTTATTTACGTTAACATCCATAAGGTTTCGCTGAAACCAGTCCATGACTGTAGTCGCAGCACACTGTAGTGAGCGGGCGGCATTTTCAAAATTAAGATGTCGAGTGACTATTACGGTATCGTCCGCATATTGATAAAGCTTGGCTTCAGAGAGAGATGTTGAAATATCATTAACGAACAGATTAAATAGAAGTGGAGACAAAATTGAGCCCTGGGGTACCCCTGCTCTTAGCATTGTTCGCGGACTGCGGGACTCAGCTGCAATTACAAGCTGTGAGCGATTTAATAGGTAATTGGACAGAAAAGAAAAAAACGGCCCACGAAAGCCGTAGCTATGCAGCTTTCTCAAGAGGACTGAATGGCTGACCGTATCAAACGCCTTCGATACGTCTAAAAAAAGGGCACAGCTTACAAGATTTCTTTCAAAACCGGAAAAGAGTAAATCAGGAAAGTCTTCCAGCAGAGGTTGAGTACCTTTTCCCCGAATAAAACCAAACTGACTAGGTGAGAGAACATTATGCACGTCTAGAAAGGATGACATAACTTGGAATACGTGTTTTTCTAGGATTTGAACAATAATTGGTAATATAGAAATTGGGCGGTAATTTTCAATCTTATTCGCTCCACCTCCTTTGTATAAGGGCCTTACAATAGCAGTTTTTAGTTCATCTGGAAGAACGCAACTCTCAATAAAGCCATTCAGCATATGAAGCAATACATGCTTGATAACCTCATAATTTCTGCGGAGATCGGAAACTCGGATGCCGTCAATGCCTGGAGATTTGGAAGACTTGAAACTAAACAGTAACGAGTGCAGGTCGACATCATTAAGCGGTGGAAGAAACGCAGAAGCTGCGACGACATTGTTGAAAGTGATGGAAGAATCTCTACTTTTACCAGAAAAGGTCGCAAAAAAACTGTTGAAATCTCTTACAACAGTTGAAAGATTTGGACCAAAGTTTTTTTTCAAAACGTTATCAACAGAACTTGTAGAAGGGTTGCCACGAAACTCATTGACGAGAATCCAAGTCTGTGTCATGTTCGAGCGAGACTCTGAAAATTTTTTATGAAAATACTTTCGCTTTGCCGAGCGAATCATAGCATTTACCATGTTTCTGCAAATTTGATAGTTCGATTTAAGTACAGTATTACTAGGCGAACGCCTATATCGAGCCCACAAGTTATTCTTTTCCGCTATTGCCGCCAAAATGTCTGCATTCAACCAGTAGTGATTAGGCCGACGTCTTTTAACGCAGATTTCTTTTCTTGAGGAAACGTAAAATATATTAATGACATGAGCGAACTTTTGGTATATGTCCGTGGAACTAACTGATTGAAGAAACCCATTCCAGTCGAAAGAAGAAACAAGACGATCAAATTTAGCGGTGTCAATAACAGATGTTCTAGTGCCCAGTAAGCTATTTTGCGGGGAAGGGTTAACATTGGACCACCGACATGAAATAAAGTAATGATCTGCAAGCTTTTGTGTGATAATTGCTGACTGGACTCTTTGTGAACAAGTTCGGAGATTGATATGAGACGACCAACCGACCCGAGAGAATTTCTTCACGGGTCGGAGCATTTATCAAGCTGCTAATCCCGTTACCAGAGAGAGTGTTGAGGTAAGTGCATACTGAGGGCTTTGAGGGGGTCAAAATGTCGATGTTAAAATCGCCGAGGATGCATAATTGATCGTAAGTGGACAACTGCCGAAGAGCACCATCTAGTTCATCCAAAAAATCGCGTACGTGTTCTGATGGAGGCCTATATATTGCTAAAAAACATATAGAGCTAAGTTCATTTGTGATATTGAGCGCAATACATTCGGCGTGATTGAACGTAACCGTTAGGTTATTGATGGACCAGTTGTCACGAACATAGACTGCAATCCCACCCCCTCTGCCACATGGCCGAGTGGTAAACGTACTGTTATAGTTTGGCATAGAAAACTGACTTGTCATTTCTGCTGCAATATTAATTTCGGAGAGAACAAAAACGTCAACTGAAGTGTTGATATCACTACATATTACTTTGAATTCATTCCAATGTTTTCGAAGGCTCCTGATATTAACATGAACTACTGTGCAGGATGAGTCTAGAGAATCTTCAAAAAAATTACGAAGTCTGTGAAAATCTGACGCTCGAGCAAAATTCATTGGGGGCTTTTACAATGCTGTCAATGTCCGTTATCTGGTTGACACGAATGAGGTCAGAACCCTCACTCTTCTTGGCAAATATTTTTCCCCTTTTCACCCATACGAATTTGTAGCCCTGAGCCTTGCCTTTCTGTCTTGCTAGCCAAAACAGCTCCTTGTTCGCTCGGGTCAGGTTATCATTGAAGTAAAGCCGTGGGATGCCCCCTGTTTGACTCAGCAAACGAAGGGCACCACGCTCAGCCATCCAGGCTTCCTTCAGACTGACTGAAGGAATAATAATAATAATAATAATAATAATAATAATAATAATAATAATAATAATAATAGTAATAATAATAAATTTGTATTCAGGAACATTCATAAATTCATACAGGAGTGCGGGGGCAATCAAAGCCAACAATGGCTTGTGTGACGCCGCCCAAAAAAAAAATGAAAAAAGAAAGAGACAGAGGTTGAATGTCCAAGAACACAGCCAGTAAAAAATTAGCACAAAGAAAGCAGAAAACGGGAAAGAAAACGATCATAAAGCAGTTAGGAGTGCACAAGGCAGGATGTCTAATATATACACAAATGCAAATGTAGTAAATATAGACACAATTGTGAAACGACCAAGAACAAAGTCAGTACAAAAATTCGCAAAAATAAAGCAACGTGGACGTGAGAAACAAGAATAAAGCAGTTAGGAGTGCACAAAACATGAATAATATGTACACAAATACATACGCAACTAAATATAAACATTATGTAATCTCTCCTCCAGAAAGATGAACTTTCATACTTTTCTTCAGCTGGCTCAAAGAATTAGCCTGCAGAATTTCAGAGTGCAAATTGTTACATGTCTCAGGCACATAATATTCGCGCGTATTTTTACCATATCGAGTACGGACAAAAGGGACTTTAAATGTTTCTTAATAATAATAATAATAATAATAATATAATATAATAATATTTTATTCCAGGATTTGATTTTTTTCATTAAATTAGACTCGGGTCTGTCGAAGCCAGGGTTGGCTTGTGTGACACGACCCAGCAATGATGTTAGCCAATGTGAGTGGTAGACGGGCGTTCTTCGTATTGCTAATAGCAGTCAGTTTAGAAGTTCAGAAATAGTTCACAAATGGCAGTCAGTATCGATATTTGAAATAGTTCACAAATGGCAGTCAGTATAGATATTTTAAATAATTCACAAATGGCAAAATAAGAAGCACAGAGATGATTGCTATAACTACACTATACCATCCTTCATGACAAAGTAATATTTAAACACATGGATAAATCAATGTACACTTTCAAAAAGTAACAAAAAAAGTAAATGTTTGCAAAAAAAAAAAACGGATATGTGTATACAGGCATATATCACACAAAGATGCACAGAGGCATATATATATACACAAATTTAGATCTACAGATGCGTTCACGGATACACAAATATACAGTACTCACAGCATAGACACGGATAAAGACACAAACAAATGCCTATGTGGATTCAGCACCAACTGAAGAAAGGTCCAAAGAGTTCAAAATGTTATTCGCAAAAAAAAAATGCATACATGTATTCTAGCACATTTTTTTCAGGTGCTTTTTTAAAGATCGTAGAGAATCGAGTTGATTAAAAACGTCTGGTAATTTGTTGAAGATGTCAGGCACGTAAAATGAACGTAGACTCTTTCCGTAGTTGGTGTATATTCGAGGAATTATAAAGCGTTCACTATTTCTTATAGAGCGCTGAACAAAATGAGGCGTTTTAAACGGGCTATTCCAATAATGCTTTAGGATGACACATCGTTGAAAAAGAGGAGGAAAACGCGGTAGGCCCACTGATGCGAATACGTCACCATCCTGTATTAATTTGGGATCATAGGCAACGTTTTTGGCGATGCTCTTAAGAATGGCATCTATTTTTGTTCTCCAAAGAGCTGAACAGTTTGCGAAGATTGTAATTCCGTATCGCAGAGCTCCATACGCGGTAGCATTAACGACCATTTTTCTGACGGAGATTGGGAGGAAGGTTTTGATGAGATATAATAAACATGATATATTTCGTAGTCTCTTAGCCAAATAATCCAAGTGTGTATTCCATGTTAAATCGCTATCGAAATAAATGCCCAAGTATTTTACTGTATCTACGTATGGTATAGGCGTACAGCTGCAAGAGACACAAGACGATGAATGTAATATAAAAGGTATGTCTATGCATGTCCGCTTGAGTGGGTTACGGAAACAGACAAGTTTTGTTTTTTGCACATTCACAGATATTCGATTTGCTTCAAACCAGTTCATGACTCTTGTAGAATTTATTTGTAGCATGTTGATTGCACAGCGCAGGCTGATATGAGTAGATAGCAACAATATGTCATCTGCATATTGGTAAACTGTACATCCTGATGTGGATCGGGCGAGATCGTTCACGTAAAGATTAAACAGCAAGGGGGACAGGACCGAGCCTTGTGGTACTCCCTTCTGTAGGTATACTTTGGCGCTTGTTTTGTTGCAAACCAATACTTGTTGCGATCTGTCAGTCAGAAAGTTTTGAAGCAACGGAAAAAATGGACCCCGAAATCCGTAATTGCAAAGTTTCTCCAGCAGTATTTGGTGATTGATAGAATCAAACGCTTTTGACACATCAAGAAAGAGTGCGCATGTAAACTGATTATTATCGAATGAGGTGTGTAAAGTATCAGACATATTGTCAAGTGCCGAGATGGTGCTGCGGCCTACGATAAAGCCGTATTGGTTAGGTGATAGAATATCGTATTTGTCAAGGAAGGCGCTCATTGTTTTGAAAAATTTGTTTTTCGAGAACCAATGCCAAACAAGGAAGAATAAATATGGGACGATAGTTTTTTACAATGTCACGTGCACCATTTTTATAAAGAGGACTGACAATTGCGCTTTGGAAATTTTCGGGGAAAACTCCGGTGTCTATAATTCCGTTTAGTATGTGGAGGAGAACACGTTTTAAGACATTAAAATTGCGAAGCAAGTCGGTAAGTTTAATATTATATATACCAGGAGACTTATGGGGCCTAAAGCTAAACAACAACATATGAAGATCTTGTTCAGTCATGTTTGGGAGAAAGGCAGAATTTGGGCAGGGTTTTTCCAGATTTACCGCCGAAACATTTACATCGTCAGATATGCCGGAGACTGAAGCAAAAAACTATTGAAATTATCCGCCACAGAAAGCATATTGGAATTAAAGTTTTTTTCAATAACCTCATCGATAGAGTTTCGCGTATTGCCGCCTTTTACTTCATTTACAAGAGACCAGGTTTTTGCAATATTAGTACGTGCGTCGAAGAGCTTACGTTGGTAGTGTTTCCGTTTCGCATAGCGTATGAGAGCGGTTACTCGATTTCTCTGGCTTGCGTATTGTAATTTTATATCTTGGGAATTTGGTGACCGGCGATAACGCGTCCATAAGATATCTTTAAGTTTAATTTCCGATATAATATTTGCTGTCAACCAAAGATGTTGCGGTCTTCGTTTTTTTGTCTTAATGACTTTTATACTCTTCTCCGTAAAATGCGCAAAGGCATCAACTAACTTTGTGTAGGCAGCCTGACAGTTCGCGGTGGTTACTAACTGTTCCCAATCATATGAGGATATTAACTTGTCGAAAACGTGACTGTCCATAATAGCAATCTGGTTTGAAGGCTTCTTGTTTTCTTCCGATGCAATACCACAGTCTATTTGGCATGCCACAAAATAATGATCAGCCAGCTTTTGTGAGATGACTGCAGATTTCACAGACGCCCCTGAACTCCTGATGTCAATATGATCGAGGCACGAAAAAACAAGCTTTCCCTTTGTAAACTCTTCTCTCGTAGGTACGTTAATAATAGGAGAAATACCGTGGTTAGAAAGAAGCGTAAGGTAGTCACACACGTTCGATCGTGTGGATTTCAGTATGTCAATATTGAAATCGCCCACAAGGCAAATGATCTCACTCTGGCCGATGTTAGCGATGTTTGCGTCAAGCTCATCTAGAAATGATTTAACATTGCTTGATGGAGGCCTATAAAACGCCAGAACCAATGTTGAAATTTGGCTATCGCACATTTTTATGGATAAGTACTCAGCGTGATTGAACGAGAACTTCAACTCAGCACAAGACCACCTCTCTTTAACGTAAATGGCTATGCCACCTCCGCGAGATGAGTCACGTGTACAAAAAAAGGACTGATATCCACACAAAGAAAATAGTTCCTTGTATGTATCATGAATATTTATCTCAGTTAGAACAAAAACATCTACGATGTGTTTAATGTTACGAATAACAACTTGGAACTCGTCCCAGTATTTCTTGATGCTCCTAATATTTACATGTACTATCGTTACTGCTCTATTAACGAGTGGAAAAAAATTGCTTAGCGAAGAAAGATCAGTAAGTTGTCGAGAATCGTTCATATAGGAACAGCAAGGGGTTAGCGATTAAACAATTTTCTCAAGGTCTCCAGCCTTAGAGACATAATCAATCAATCAATCAATCAATCAATCAATCAATGTTTTTATTCGTGCCCGGGAACAACCTTGCGGTCTTGGTACAGGTGCACTGTGTTAACATGTAAGGCAGAACAGGGTATAAAGCAATAGTACGGACAACACAAACAACGGACAAGCCCTAGAAAAATACACTTAAAAATTATAAAAAGTAAACACAAAGTCACAACACACGATAAGCTTAATGGTACTACCGCCAACACCAATTGCTAGAAAGAAAGAAAAAAAATGCATTAAAAGTGGGGAATTTCGGCGTGAACGCCGCAAGTTAGTGCATACAGTTCAAATTTAAGTGATGGCCTTTAACGTTTTTACAAACTGCAGCGTGTTATTGTTAAATATGTCGAGTGTTTCAGAAAAAGAAGAATTATAAGTATGCCCAAGTCTGGACACAGGATCGTGGAGGTTGAGTAGACGCCTGTTGCAGAAGGACGCATTTTGCCTTGTTGTTTTTAGAGGAATTTTTAAGAGTACTCTTGACGTCAATACCGTGCAATCAGTGACGGCGTGGACAAGTTTGTATAAAAATAAGATATCGGCAAGTTCTCTCCTACGAAGCAGGGTAGGTAGTGCCACGCTACGCTGAACAGGGACAGGGACATCAGTAGTGGTGGGCACAATGCGCGCTGAGCAACGATGTCTATAGATGGAAAGAAACTTGTTCTGAACCCGTTCTATTTTCGAGGAATTTGTGGCACAAATTCCATTCCATACAACAGAAGCGTATTCAAGCTGTGGTCGACACAATGCACTGTAGAGTATAAGAAATGTGCAGGGGTTAATAAACTCTTTAGTGATGCGGCACGCACTCCCGAGCGTGCGTAGAGCTGCGTTCACGATGTGATCCACATGACTGGAGAAGATTAAGGTGCTGTCAAACACTACGCCAAGATCTTTGATTCTGTTCATACGTTCCAAAAGGTCTGTCTGAATAACATATGGGAATACAATGTTATGTGTCTTACGAGTGTACGACACGACTTTCGTTTTAGAGCTATTTATCTTTAGGTCATTCTCCCGGCACCATTCTTCAAAAGCATCAACATCTCTCTGTAGCAAAACACAGTCTCGGTCTTCTCGTACCTCCATAAACATATTAATATCATCTGCGTACTGAAGAAATGAAGAGTGACGAATCACAGTCGAAACATCATTAACAAAAACTGAAAACAGAAGAGGTCCGAGAACGGAGCCCTGAGGCACACCCGTTGTCGCCTCGTAAGTAGCAGAAAAATTATTATTCGAGCTAACAAAGCACTTCCGGTCACGCAAATAACTTTCGAGCAATGAAAGCAATGAGTTGTGAATATCTAGCTTTGACAGTTTAGCCAGTAACATCTCATGATTAACAATGTCAAACGCTTTACTCAAGTCAAAGTAAATCACATCAAGCTGGCCTCTGTTAGCGACGGCGTGAGCAGCGGTTGACATAAAACAGGCGAGATTAGTTGTGGTCGAGCGACCCGCCATAAATCCATGTTGGTTAGGGATAAGATAACGCTTGAGATTGAATGACAATATTTTGTGTAGTGCCACTTCGAGGAGCTTCGAAAATGTGCAAAGAAGAGATATAGGTCTGTAGTTCGACACATTTGTTTTTGGACCGGACTTATGCACAGGTACAACAAGTGCCGTTTTCATAATAATAATAATAATAATAATAATAATAATATAATAATAATAATAATAATAATAATAATAATAATAATAATAATTTATTGCTGGTGCTTTAAGTATATCAACGTACAATAACGGGACCATCAAAGCCATAAAGGCTTGTAAGACTAGTCCCTAAAATATTAAATTCAATACACATCTAGATCAAAAGAAGAAAAGGCCGAGAGTCGGAACGCATGACAAAAGGGAATATGTACAAGCAGAGAGCCAGAACACGTGACAAAAGGGAATATGTACAAGTAGAGAGCCAGAACACTTGACAGAGGGGAATATGTACAGGCAGAGCACTATACGGCAGAATGCACATAGTTCACGAAAAGTGAAGGGAGCAAAATAAGATAGCATCGGCACATAAATACATCATTTCATTTCTGAACAGAATGCGTTTAGTTGGCGTTTCAAACCTCCTCGAGATGTGACATCAATTAGCGCAGAGGGAAGGCTGCTAAAAATGTGAGGTACGTAATATAGGCGGATGCATTTCCCAAAGTGTGTACTGATGCGCATCGGTTTAAATGGTGTCGGATCTCGAAGGGCACGACATACATTGTTGGGGGTTTTAAAAGTGCTATCCCAGTAGTGTCTGAGTATTACAGTTTGCCAAAATAGTGCTCGAAATGTAGGTAGAGAGAGGTCATTAAACAGGTTATCAGATGATTGTAGACTCGAGCCATATGCTACACTTCGCAAAATGCCTCTAAGTAAAGAGTTCACTCTAGAGTCTAATTCGTCCGTACATTGTCCGAAAACAGTTATCCCATACCGAAGTAAGCTATACACGAGCCCATGCACCAGTAGTTTTCTCGTTGACATCGGAAGAAATATGCGCAGGTTGTAGAGGGTGCAGGAGACGGCTCGTAGCTTGTTAAAAATGTAGGAAAGGTGAGAGTTCCACGATAGATCACAATCAAAGTGAATTCCTAAATATTTTGTGGTGTTGACATAGTCGATCGGCACACACTTGCAGGATACACAGTTTGACGCGTGCAAAAACAGGGGTTTGTCTAAGAGAATCGATTTTAGCGGACTACGAAAGCATATCAGCTGCGTTTTTTTAGCATTGATCCGAATGACATTCTCCGAAAACCAGTCCATCACCCGTAGTACATCTAATTGGAGCAAATCAACAGCCTCACGATAACGCATATGTCTGGACAACAAAAGTGTGTCATCGGCGTATTGGAACACTTTACAGTACTTTATCGCCTGCGGAAGGTCGTTGACATAAATGTTAAACAAAAGAGGTGATAATATGGAGCCCTGAGGAACGCCAGCCCTAAGGGGCATTTTTGCGCTATGAATGTTACATATGAGGACGAGCTGCGTGCGATTTAACAAAAAATTCTCGAGCAATGCATAAAAGGGGCCTCTGAAACCAAGACTGTATAGTTTACTTAAAAGAACTTTATGGGACACCGAGTCGAAAGCCTTAGACACGTCCAGAAAAAGCGCACATGTGAAAAGGTTGTGTTCGAATGCACTATGAAGAAAGTCGGAAAAATCTTCGAGCAATGCTTGTGTGCCCTTTCCCGCAATAAATCCGTACTGCTGTGGCGACAGTAAATCATATTTATCTAAAAAAGCTGTCATTACCAAGAAAACGTGTTTTTCTAAGAGCTTTGCCAATGAAGGCAGGATGGAGATGGGACGATAACTGTCAACTCTACCATGGTCTCCATTTTTATATAAGGGCCTGACGATTGCTGTTTTAAGATCGTTAGGAATATTACCGGATGTTATAATACCGTTTAATATATTCAAAATTAGACTCTTCAGTGACTTATAATTTCTACGCAAATCAGCCATCCGCATATTATCAATACCGGGAGATAAGCCAGGCTTGAAACTACAGAGCATACTATATAGTCTTTCCTCAGTTATTTCAGGTAGAAAGGCAGATGAAGCGTTTTTCGAAGTTACCGCAGAGCGACAGTAGTCACTGTCTCGTGAGACACTTGAAGTATTTCCGAAATGAATATTAAATGCATTAGCCGTGGAATGCTGGTTACCAGGAAAATACTTTGCAATCGTCTCATCGACAGAGTGTTTCGCTTTGTGTTCAGCTCGCAGTTTGTTAACGACAGACCAGGTGACGCGGGAATCGGAACGCGCGCCAACCAGCTTCTGTAATTAGTTTATCGAATAAGTGTCGATCGATAACTTCTATTTGTCGTGTTTCAAGGCCAACGTATTTAGAAGGGGTATTTGAAATTAACTTAACCGCGGTGAAGTAGTGATCAGCAAGTTTTTGCGAAATTACAGCAGATTTAACTATAAGTCCGTAGGCCCGTACATTGATGTGGTCAAGACAGGCAGAAACAAAACGCCCATTAAAAAATTCTTCTCTGGTAGGAGCCTGTATAGTACAGTCAAGACCGAATTCTGAAAGAATATTGAGGTAGTCACACACGGTTGTCTTTGCAGGTTTTAGAGTGTCAATGTTTATGTCGCCGAGTACACAAAACTGTTCTGCGATACTGAATTCAGCCAGATTTGATCTCAGTTCTTCTAAGAAATAATAATAATAATAATAATAATAATAATAATAATAATAATAATAATAATAATAATAATAATAATAATTTTATTGCACAAATATAAATACAATATATACAAATGCGGGTCCGTCAAAAGCCAATAGCGGCTTGTGGGACTGGACCCGGCAGCGGCGTAGAAAATACCAAAACTATTCACATGAAAACAAAACAAAAGCCATGAATTATTTGAAATGCAAAAAAGAAAAAAAAAATATATTAAAAAATCTGAAAAAATAAGAATACAAGCGAAGAAAACCGAACACCAAGAAGGATCTCTTAAAAAGAAACAAGGTCACTATAACTCTGAAAGAACAACTATAACACTACAATACTGAATGATACAAATAAAGAAAACCGTACATCATCTAGAATGTCTTAGAGCTACGAAGACAAGGTCAATCAAAAAAGCAAAAACACGACAAAAAGAAAAATAGTACTTAGCAATCACTTGAAGGAGCTAATGTAGGGACAAGAATAAGTATTTAAAAGTTTAGCATATTGTTTTTAGCTGTCTCTTTAATTGACGTTTTGAGTTCAACTCTAAGAAGGAATCAGGAAGGGCATTAAAAAGTTCAGGCACATAAAACGAGCGTAATCGTTTTCCGTACTTGGTATAAACACGAGGAATGATAAAGCGTTCACAGTTCCTTAGAATACGCTCGGAAACACGGGGGGTCTTAAAGGTGGTAATCCAATAATGCTTCATAATGACACTTCTTTTAAAAAGAGCTGAAAAACGCGGCAAGCGCAAAGATAAAAACAGTTCGTCACTTGGAGTATCGAGAGGAGCGTAAGCTACGCCCCTCAGAATTCCCCTCAATATGCTATCAATTTTATTTTGCCAAATCATCGAACAGTTTGCGTAGACTGTGATACCGTAACGTAAAACACCATAGGCTAAAGAGTTGACCACCATCTTTCGAACAGAAAAAGGAAGAAATGATTTTGTGGAATATAACATGCATGATACACTTCGGAGCCTTTTAGCAACATAGCTAAGATGCGAGTTCCAGGACATGTCACTATCAAAATATAACCCCAAGTATTTCGCTGTGAAAACATATTCAATAGGCGCGCAGTTGCAGCTAGCACACTTTGACGTGTGGAGCACAAATGGAAAATCAAGGCATTTATGTTTCAATGGACTGCAGAAACACATCAGTTTTGTTTTTTGAACGTTAATTTTGATGAGATTCGTTTGAAACCAGTCCATTACCTTTGTAGCATTAACTTGTAACAGGTTAAGTGCACTGCGCAAATTTATATGGCGGGAAAGTAACAAAGTATCATCTGCGTATTGAAAGATGTCACCACCTGACATCGCCTTAGCAAGATCGTTCACATACAGATTAAACAGTAGAGGAGACAACACAGAACCTTGAGGAACTCCGGCTTTAAGAAATACTTTGGCGCTCTGGGTATTGTTAACAGAAACCCGCTGTGTCCGGTTCGTCAGAAAGTCTTCAAGTATATTAAAGAAAGGACCCCTAAACCCGTAGTCAAACAACTTTTTGATTAATATTTTGTGACTAATGGAATCGAACGCCTTAGAAACATCTAAAAAAAGAGCGCAGGCATATTTGTTGTTTTCCAAAGTGTCGTGTAGCTTATCCACAAAATCTTCGAGAAGTGAATCCGTGCCACGTCCCGGGATAAAACCATGCTGAGACGGCGAAAAAAGATCAAACTTTTCCAGGAACGCTGTCATTGCTTTTAAAAGGTGCTTCTCAAGTATCAAAGATAAACACGAGAGAATAGATATCAGTCTGTAACTTTCTACGCTATCATGCTTTCCTCCTTTGTAAAGCGGTCTGACAATGGCACTTTTTAGCCCAACTGGAATGACCCCTGAGCTGATAGTCCCATTCATTACGTAAAGCAGAATACCAGACAGAACGTCGAAATTTCGCCGTAAGTCGCTGATGCGAATATTATCTGCTCCGGGAGCCTTGCTAGGCTTAAAACTAAATACAAGATTACGCAGGTCCTGTGGTGTCATGCTTGGCAAGAACGCTGAGGCCGAACAAGAGCGGTTCAAGTTAATAGGAATGATATTTTTGTCGTTTGATACACCTGACACGGAAGCAAAGAAGCAATTAAAAGTGTCAGTAACCGATTGTAAGTCGGTTCCGAAATGCTTGGTAATTGCGTCATCTATCGAAGACTTGTTTGAAACTCCTTTAACCTCATTTACCAAGGCCCAGGTTTTATAAATATCAAAACGTGATCTATAAAACTTATTTTGAAAGTGCTGACGTTTTTTGCAGCGAATTATGGCATTTACACGATTTCTACAACTTTGGTATTGCAAACGGAATTCATTATCATTCGGGAAACGGCGGCATCGTGCCCATAACATATCTTTCTCTTTGATCACAGATAAGACGTCTGTGGTAAGCCAAGGTTGATTCTGCCTGCGTTTTCTTACAGTTATTGTTTTTACGCTCATGGATTTGAAATCCGACAAAATATCAATTAGCTTAAGATACGCATCCTGGTGATTAAAATTTTCAATAAGTGTATTCCAATTATAAGAAGAAATTAATCTATCAAACTGACGGGAATCCACGATTGTTGTTTCTTTTTGCTGTTGTATAGGTTTTTCTGAAATACCACAAAAGTTAATGCGACACGCTACGAAGTAATGATCCGCCAATTTTCGCAAGATTACTGCCGATGTTACAGGTATACCAGAGTTTCTAACGTTTATATGATCAAGGCAAGACGAAACCAATTTATCGGACAGGTGTTCCTCTCGTGTTGGTACATTTATTATGCATTCGATGCCGTAGTTAGCGAGAATATTTAAATAGTCACATACGAATGATCTTGAAGGCTTCATTACGTCAATATTTAGGTCACCCACGATGCAAAGTTTACTGGTAGACGCTATACTTTCTAAATTAGTATTTAACTCCTCTAGAAATTTGTTCACATTTTCTGAAGGTGGCCTATACACCGAAAATAGAAATATTTCGAAATTATTTTTAGTTAACTTCAGCGAGAGACACTCGGCATGATTAAAGGAGACCGCTAAATCTACTACTGACCATGTTTTGTTTACATACACGGCTATTCCTCCTCCCCTCCCTGCGTCACGCGTCAAAAAGAAGCTGTCAAATCCCGGTAAAGAAAACTGATCCTGTGAAACGAAAACCTCCCGAACATTTATTTCGGTTAAAACGAAAACGTCGACAGAGTTCTCGACTGCTCGAGCAATCAACTGAAATTCATCCCAATATTTTCTAATGCTTCTTAGGTTAACATGTAGTACAGTGAGCGCACTAGCACTAGGCGGGAAAAGGTCAAGAAACGAAGGAAAGCCAGAAAGTACTACTGGGTTTTCCATTATCATACTATTTTTTGTAAATCCCTAGTGCCAGAGATGCGCACTGCCGTCGAGTTTTCGTCCTTTTTTGCAAAGATAGTAGCGTTCTTTACCCAAACAAATTTGTAGGATTTGTCCCTGCCTTTGGTTCTGGCTTGCCAGAACAGGTCCTTGTTTGTTCTTGTCAGGTTGTCGTTGAAATAAATCTTTGAACGGAACTCTGACCGAGGTAGCGTTGCCAACTTCTTACGCGCATTCATCCAGCGGTCCTTCGTTGGAACCGAGGTGAACTGAACCAGTATGGGAGGGGCTCCCTCGCGCCTAGAGCGCAAGCGGTGACAGACTACCACATCGGCGGGGTTAAAATCCGCGATGTTCAGTTTGTGTGCAAGGTCGGTGATGGTGGCCCCCAAGTCTTCCTCACTCACGTAAGAAATACCATGTATTTCCATATTGCATCGTCGGCTATACTGTTCCGTCGAGTTTATGTTTGTTTGTAGTTGATCGATCATAACGGTTTGCTCAGACACGGTGGCCTGTAGTGCTCCAACTTCGGTTCTCAGTAACTTAACTTCTTTATCATTTTCTGTCACAAGTTTCATGGTAGATTCATACTTCTTCACAGATTCTTGGAGGCTCCTGATTGTTTCTTTCATCGCATCTACTGATGGCTTCAGGGCAAGGAGCTCTTCTACTTTGGCAGGAAGATCTGAGAGTCGATCAACGTTTGCCTTTAGTGAATGAAGAATTTCGAGCTTAGCGTTTATTTCGTCTAGCGTCGTAGGGACTATTTCGCTAGCAGCTGGTGTCAAAAGTTCACTGGAACCTCCGACACTCGTCCTGATTTCACGATTCCTGCACGTACGGCAGTTCCATTTTTCGCGTTTGGCGGTGCCCATTGATTTGAAAGTTCTGTCCGCGATTCCAGAGCACGCGTCAAGATGGTAAACATGACTGCAGGAATAGCATTTCATGAAACTTCCATCACCCGGCACTGATTTAAAGCACACAATACAATCAGTTTCACTTGACTCAGACATGACTCGTTCAGTTGCAAAATTTGATAACACAAAAATAAATATACAGAGATACAAAACGCACTTGTTGCAGTCGACGGCAAAGTTGAAAATAAAAACTAATGAAGCATGGTTACAAATACAGATTCTCACCTGCCGAAAACGACACAGTTAGTATCGAGCCGATGACGGGCCGCCGACTGCGCCGAAGGAAGCCGTGGGAGCTGTTCTTGTAGCGTCGGATCCAGTTTCCCGGATGACGGCTCACCACGTGGCAGCAACAGCGTAGTCGACGAAAAGCTGCGTCAGGTCCACTTCATCTGGTACTGTCCGGGTGCGAAGGTGACGCGCCCGAAGTCCAGGAAACGCGGGACTGCTTTGCCCTGCCGAAAACGACACAGTTAGTATCGAGCCGATGACGGGCCGCCGACTGCGCCGAAGGAAGCCGTGGGAGCTGTTCTTGTAGCGTCGGATCCAGTTTCCCGGATGACGGCTCACCACGTGGCAGCAACAGCGTAGTCGACGAAAAGCTGCGTCAGGTCCACTTCATCTGGTACTGTCCGGGTGCGAAGGTGACGCGCCCGAAGTCCAGGAAACGCGGGACTGCTTTGCCCTGCCGAAAACGACACAGTTAGTATCGAGCCGATGACGGGCCGCCGACTGCCTGTCATCGGCGGCCCGTCATCGGGCCGCCGATGACAGGCAGTCGGCGGTAATTAATTTTAGTATAATAATAGTATTAATAATAATAATAATAATAATAATAATATTAATAATAATAATAATAATAATAATAATAATAATAATAATAATAATAAATTTATTTAATAAAACTAGCATGTCCACGTCACAAGTCAGGTTCGTCAAAGCCATCCAGGGCTTGAATGACTGAACCTATCTGCAGTGGCCTCAAAAATAACTATGCCACGTACTAAAAAAAAAGTTTGAGTCAGTTCCAATAACATTTGTGACACTTATTACACTTAGACTCAAGGGAAAACACGTATACACACACCTACACATATGCACAAACACGCAAGCCGGTCATTGTCACCATTGAAGAAGGTCTTGATAGATGTTATGTTCTTGGTGTTGTGGTTCTTGAAGCAGAAAGACTGGGTGTTGTAAGTCGTGTTGATTTGCTCAAACATAAACCAAATAAAATAAAAATAATAAAATCTGGTGTTCAACATTCTTTATAGGACTGAAAAGGAATTGTGAAATAAAATTGTTACGGATTACAGGGCCTCGTTGGTAGATAAAAGATGTCGAAGCGCTTTTTTGAGTTTCTTTTTGGATGTGAAGTCGAAGAATTCGGAATATAAAGAATTGAATATCTGAGGGACATAAAAAGATTGCAGGTTCTTGCCATAGCGGGTGTAATATACTGCAATAATAATAATAATAATAATAATAATAATAATAATAATAATAATAATAATAATAATAATAATAATAATAATAATAATAATAATAATAATAATAATAATAATAATAATAATAATAATAATAATAATAATAATAATAATAATAATAATAATAATAATAATAATAATCAATCAATCAATCAATCAATGTTTTTATTCGTGCCCGGGAACAACCTTGCGGTCTTGGTACAGGTGCACTGTGTTAACATGTAAGGCAGAACAGGGTATAAAGCAATAGTACGGACAACACAAACAACGGACAAGCCCTAGAAAAATACACTTAAAAATTATAAAAAGTAAACACAAAGTCACAACACACGATAAGCTTAATGGTACTACCGCCAACACCAATTGCTAGAAAGAAAGAAAAAAAATGCATTCAAAGTAGGGAAGTTTGGCGTGAACGCCGCAAGTTAGTGCATACAGTTCAAATTTAAGTGATGGCCTTTAACGTTTTTACAAACTGCAGCGTGTTATTGTTAAATATGTCGAGTGTTTCAGAAAAAGAAGAATTATAAGTATGCCCAAGTCTGGACACAGGATCGTGGAGGTTGAGTAGACGCCTGTTGCAGAAGGACGCATTTTGCCTTGTTGTTTTTAGAGGAATTTTTAAGAGTACTCTTGACGTCAATACCGTGCAATCAGTGACGGCGTGGACAAGTTTGTATAAAAATAAGATATCGGCAAGTTCTCTCCTACGAAGCAGGGTAGGTAGTGCCACGCTACGCTGAACAGGGACAGGGACATCAGTAGTGGTGGGCACAATGCGCGCTGAGCAACGATGTCTATAGATGGAAAGAAACTTGTTCTGAACCCGTTCTATTTTCGAGGAATTTGTGGCACAAATTCCATTCCATACAACAGAAGCGTATTCAAGCTGTGGTCGACACAATGCACTGTAGAGTATAAGAAATGTGCAGGGGTTAATGAACTCTTTAGTGATGCGGCACGCACTCCCGAGCGTGCGTAGAGCTGCGTTCACGATGTGATCCACATGACTGGAGAAGATTAAGGTGCTGTCAAACACTACGCCAAGATCTTTGATTCTGTTCATACGTTCCAAAAGGTCTGTCTGAATAACATATGGGAATACAATGTTATGTGTCTTACGAGTGTACGACACGACTTTCGTTTTAGAGCTATTTATCTTTAGGTCATTCCCCCGGCACCATTCTTCAAAAGCATCAACATCTCTCTGTAGCAAAACACAGTCTCGGTCTTCTCGTACCTCCATAAACATCTTAATATCATCTGCGTACTGAAGAAATGAAGAGTGACGAATCACAGTCGAAACATCATTAACAAAAACTGAAAACAGAAGAGGTCCGAGAACGGAGCCCTGAGGCACACCCGTTGTCGCCTCATAAGTAGCAGAAAAATTATTATTCGAGCTAACAAAGCACTTCCGGTCACGCAAATAACTTTCGAGCAATGAAAGCAATGAGTTGTGAATATCTAGCTTTGACAGTTTAGCCAGTAACATTTCATGATTAACAATGTCAAACGCTTTACTCAAGTCAAAGTAAATCACATCAAGCTGGCCTCTGTTAGCGACGGCGTGAGCAGCGGTTGACATAAAACAGGCGAGATTAGTTGTGGTCGAGCGACCCGCCATAAATCCATGTTGGTTAGGGATAAGATAACGCTTGAGATTGAATGACAATATTTTGTGTAGTGCCACTTCGAGGAGCTTCGAAAATGTGCAAAGAAGAGATATAGGTCTGTAGTTCGACACATTTGTTTTTGGACCGGACTTATGCACAGGTACAACAAGTGCCGTTTTCCACATGGCGGGAAAGACCTCATTCTTTAGGCAGTTGTTAAAAATCTGTACTAGAACAGGAATAAATATGGCACTGTATGCCTTCAAGAGGACTGACGGAATACCATCATGGCCAGAAGACAATGATGGTTTCATTTTTTTTACACACTCATGCAGTAGCTCCTCGTCAAAGAGTGCAATACAGGATGCATTCCCAGAGACAGCTGGCGCGGCAGTAGTTGAAGGGATTGGATGATGCTTAAAAACAGACTGGAAGTGGCGTGCAAAAATTTCACAAACATCTGTCGTCGAGTTTCCCTGTGAGTCCAGCAGGGTGATCTCTCCTCTACCTTTTTTCTGGGACCGAGAGCGAACATACTTCCAGAATTCTTTGGGATTTTTAGTTAGCTGCAACTCGACGGAATCAGTGTACGCCTGACGATCACGTTTAAAAACTTCCTTGCAGAGAGACCTAAAGTGCCCAAATTCTGATTTTAATTCGGGGGTATCGTTCTTTTTAAACTTTCGATGAGCGCGCAATTTCTTATTCATTAAAGTACGTAATTCGTGCGAGAACCAGAAGGGAAACTTTGAGCCTGATGTTTTACGAAGCGGGATGAATTGATCCATTCCTTCTCGGACGATTCGAGTGAAATCGCGAACCTGTTGATCAACGTCAGAACACAGGATAATTGAGGACCAGTCGTAATTGGAGAAATGATCGTACAAACTAACATAATCTCCAGCGCAAAAATTGTGTCTATTCCCTTCAGGATGTTTCCGTGAACAACGTCTCATGCCCTGTCGGACAGGTATACTAATCTCCAAAGGGGGGTGATATCCGTCGGGGGGAACCAAGCCTGACGCACCCTCAGTTACATCTATGCAGTCAAGATCCGAGAAGCAAAGATCAAGCATGTTGCCCTGGGTGTTCGGGATACAGTTATATTGTCTTAAGTTCGTAAATGATGCGAAATTAAGCAAAAGATGAGATTTTTGAATAATATAGTAATGTTTTGAGGACGCAGAGGCTGTTTCCCAACATATGTTGGGGACATTAAAATCGCCAAGAACCATAAATTTAAATTTTTCAAGGGCGTTGGTTGTGCGCTCAATGCCTAGTAGACATTGGCTAAAATCATCAGGAGAGGTATCAGGGGGCAAGTAATAAGAGCCGAGAAGGATACGCTCGCCATTAGCGCATTGTAGCTCTACCCACACTGACTCAAATGATGTCTCGAGATCTGGACGCCTAACGCATTGTAACGACGTATCAATTGCTATCAGCACCCCACCCCCTGTCTTTTTCAATGTAGAGAATGTGCGATCGCGTCGAAATACTGTGAAATTTGGTGGGAAGAGATCAGATGAAGAAATATTCGAACAGAGCCAGGTCTCGGTTAGCACAATAATAGATGCATGAGTTAGGGTTACGTTAGAAAAAAATTCATTAGCTTTTGTGCGGAGACCTCGGACATTTTGATAATAAATGTCTAGTTTAGGTATCTGTTTCGGCATTATTGGAGAAAGGTGTTGGAGATACCGCTTGATAGGTACGGCTGTCAGTCAGCTGGCCTGTGAACTCCTTGAAGAGGCTTCCCTCTGGCCAGAGGAGGGGATCAAAAAGTTTCTCCATTTCGTCTTCCGCAGCCGTCACGTGGAAGGACGAGTAGCCCTCATACCGTGTCTTGAGCCGGGTGCATACGAGCTCACGAACAGGGCCCCGCCCTTGGATGTGAGCCTGAAGGCCTGCGGGATCACAAGATGAGCCGAGACGCGTCACGAACACAGCGCGTTGGTGACGTGGACGAGGGGGGTGGCAGTGCCACAGGTATACAGCTGGCTGCCGCACCTCCCCTCAACAACGGACGCCTTGCCGTGGGGAACTTGTGTCCCGCCCCCGCGGAACCCAGCCCCGTTAAAGTTGGATGGGTCCCGACGGCGTGGGTGCCCCGAAGGCTGGACAGGTTCAGCGAGGTCGGTGCGCGACCCGTTCAAGGTCGCAGAGAGACCGTCGACCGGCGCGCTCGAAGAGGCCCCCCCCTGCGAGAAGAGGGGTGCCTCCTCCCCCTCGCGCCGGAGATAGCGGATGATGGGGGCTCGTCACCGCGGCGTAGGAAAATGGCAGCTGTCTTCCGCCGGCCGGCCCCATTTGGCTCCGAGCCTCGCGCACAGCTCTGAGTTCCGTCCGCAAAGACTGTATGGCACTCGCCTGCAGCTGGGAAGACTGCCTGTAATAATAATAATAATAATAATAATAATAATAATAATAATAATAATAATAATAATAATAATAATAATAATAATAATAATAATAATAATAATAATAATAATAATAATAATAATAATAATAATAATAATAATAATAATAATAATAATAATAATAATAATAATAATAATAATAATAATAATAATAATAATAATAATAATAATAATAATAATAATAATAATAATAATAATAATAATAATAATAATAATAATAATAATAATAATAATAATAATAATAATAATAATAATAATAATAATAATAATAATAATAATAATAATAATAATAATAATAATAATAATAATAATAATAATAATAATAATAATAATAATAATAATAATAATAATAATAATAATAATAATAATAATAATAATAATAATAATAATAATAATAATAATAATAATAATAATAATAATAATAATAATAATAATAATAATAATAATAATAATAATAATAATAATAATAATAATAATAATAATAATAATAATAATAATAATAATAATAATAATAATCAATCAATAATAATAATAATAATAATAAATCTCTAACGCTAAAACTCAGTAAAAATAATTTTGCGATATCGTTTTTGGCTTTCTATAGGCCACCATCGGAAAATGCGCGTAACTTCTTAAACGAGTTGAACGTGAGTCTAGAGAATACAATGTGTCTTGATAAATTTTGCATGGTAGGTGACCTTAACATTGACCTTTTAAAGTCTTCAAAGACTATCGGCTGTGATTACTTAAATATACTCGCGAATTATGGCATTGAAAGCGTAATCCAAACAGCTACTAGTGAAGAATACTTGTCTGGCACTTTGGTCACATCCTGTATTGACCATATTAACATTAGAAACTCGGGAATTCCCATCTTATCGGCAGTCATCAAGAAAAAGTTGGCGGACCATTATTTTGTGGCTAGTCGAATTAACTTCGATATCATTTCAGATGCAATAGAACAACAATACCAAGCCGAAATTACAGATACGCGCCGCTTCGATAGATTAATTTCCACTTACAATTGGAATTATGTTATTGAAACTTGTAGCTATCAGGAGGCCTACTTAAAGTTAGTCGAACTTTTTTCAACTTTTAGGGCCATGAGCTCAAAAACCATTACAATAAAAAAACGTAGGTTGAATAAGCCATGGCTGACGGCAGACGTCCTTTCTGCCGTCAAAGAGAAAGATATCTTCTGGGCACGATGTCGTCTTTTCCTGAGGACAAAGAGCTAAGATTGCAATACAAATGTGAAAGGAATCGTGTAACTGCACTTATTCGTTCCAGAAAGCGTCGTCATTTCCAGGGGAAGTTTTTTTAATCACGCTTCGATACTGCTAAGACCTGGGCCCTTGTAAACGAGGTTAAGGGATGCTCTAGTAGGCCGTCCATTGATGACAATATAAAAAAATATTTCGGGCCTAATGTATTACCAATTGTTGACGGTTTCAATCTTTTCTTTGCCAAACTTTCGGGTGTCTCCCATGATGAAGTTATCGCGCCTACTAATCTAGAGCGTTCTTGCTTAGCATCCGCCTTTCTGCCGGACATGACGAGGGAGGATTTACGTACACTTTTATTTAGTTTTAATCCCAATAAGGCACCCGGGGAGATAAAATCCATCTCGGAGACCTACGGCGCAATTTTGAAGTGCTGGAAAATATCTTACTGCACATATTTAACGGAATTCTGAGCTTCGGAATAATTCCGGCTGGCTTGAAAAGTGCAATAGTTAGACCAATTTACAAAGGCGGTGCTCGTGATAACTTTGAAAGTTACAGGCCAATATCTATTCTCCCTTGTTTAGCGCTAGTTTTGGAAAAACATATGTTAAAAACAATGACTACGTTTCTCGACAAGTTTAATTTATTGACGCCGACACAGCACGGTTTTACGGCGGGGCGTGGCACCGATTCGCTATTAGAGGAACTCGTGGACTCGTTACACTCAACATTTGAAAGCAACAAATTTGCCTGCGCACTTTTTTTAGACGTTTCTAAGGCATTCGACACCATCAGTCATAAGGTGCTACTGAAAAAATTGTATGACTATGGTTTTAGGAGGCCTTTTTACCGTATCCTTCAAGATTTTTTGACAAACCGGACGCAGCACGTTTCGCTTTGTAACGCCACTAGTGCCGATGTACCTTTGGAAGCCGGAGTGCCTCAGGGCTCGGTTTTGTCGCCCCTTTTGTTTAATTTGTACGTGAATGACCTGGCTAAGACTGTTTTAGGGTGCGATATTTACCAATACGCTGACGATACGCTGTTGGTTTCACGGCATATAAATTTCCACGATGCCATTTCGTTATTACAAACCAATGCTTCCCGACTAATAGACTGGTTTGAAGCAAATTGTATTACACTTAACATTCAAAAAACGAAACTCGTGCGTTTCAGTAATCCTTTAAAACGGTATTGCCCAGATATTCCTCTCCTAATGCACTCTTCCAAGTGTACAGATTGCAGGTGTACGCCTCTTAAATTTGTCAGCACAGTCAAGTACTTGGGAATATTTTTTGATGCTGATCTATCTTGGAACTCGCATCTCGCTTATATTGCAAAAAGATTGCGAAGTGTATCGTGTATGTTGTATTGTACAAAATCTTTTTTCTGTAAGAAAGTCTGTTGCGTTTGCCCTTGGATACAGCCTGCTAAGGTATGGCATTACCCTGTTCGGTAATTGCGCAGAGTTATGGCAGACAAAAGTTGACCGTATTTTGAGGGGCATGCTAAGAAGCGTGGGGTATCACCTTGACCTTTCAACTAACATAGACATATTCGAGTCTTTGCGTATGCCGAATTTCTCTTCCTTGTTTCTGCAAACGGTAGTGTTAAAACATTTTTGGAATAACGACTTTAAATGCACTCTCGTCCCCAGCCGGTATCTTCGTCAGACGTCCCGCTTTGTTACCACCCGTTGTGTTACGCGTTATGGAAAAAGACTCCGCTCCCATTATGTGCCCTCCATCTTTAACAAACTGCCCGATTGTGTCTTCGAAAGTACCACAAGAAGAAAACTGAGGAAAATGCTGATCAACTTAAGATTGTAGCCTGTCTTAGTCACCATGTTTTTATTTTTGCCTATAGTTGTCTTTCTTTTTTTGTGTTTGCGAGTTTATTCACTTCCCAGCCTCGCCGTTCGGCTGCCGGGTCCTGTCCCACAAGCCTCCTTTGGCTTGGACAGACCCGCATTTGTACTGTGACATATGTGGAATAAAATTATTATTATTATTATTATTATTATTATTATTATTATTATTATTATTATTATTATTATTATTATTAATATTATTATTATTATTATTATTATTATTATTATTATTATTATTATTATTATATTAGATTTTTTAATAATTTTTTTCTTTTTTGCATTTCAAATAATTCATGGCTTTTGTTTGGTTTTCATGTGAATAGTTTTGGTATTTTCTACGCCGCTGCCGGGTCCAGTCCCACAAGCCGCTATTGGCTTTTGACGGACCCGCATTTGTATATATTGTATTTATATTTGTGCAATAAAATCATCATTATTATTATTATTATTATTATTATTATTATTATTATTATTATTATTATTATTATTATTATCTCCAATACTCCAATACAATATGTTGACTCTATGAAATACTTAGGTGTTCACTTTGATTGTTATTTAGCGTGGGGTACTCATATGTCTCATTTATGTCAACGTCTTCGAACAGTCTGTTGTTTCATGTACAACATTAAAGGGATTTTACCGTTATCCATTAAAAAAAACATAATACACGCCTTAGCGTACAGCGTACTGAGGTACGGCATCACCGTATTTTTTAATTGTTCCCTCCAATGGCATTCAAGAATCGATCGGATTTTAAAGGGTATTCTCAAAAGCGTTGCCTATCACACGCAATACTCTGATACTGATAATCTTTTTGAGTCTCTTCAGTTGCCATCCTTTTACTCGCTCTTTGTTCAAACAGTTATCAGGCGGCACTTTTGGGAAAGCGAGTTCAAAATTCCATCCAATCCATGTCGTGAACTCCGATGTTTTGTTCGTTATCAAATTCCTTCGGTACGGACTCGATATGGTGAGAGTCTGCGCAAACATTATGTACCTAGCCTTTTTAATGACTTCTCGCACTCGCTCAGTTCCATCACCTCTAACAAGCAATTGAAAAGGAGGCTGCAAAATGTATTTTCTGACATTACGAGACAGTAACCTGGGCAATGGTTTTTTTAGGTGTGTGATTGTGCCTTTGAGCGAATGCTCCTGCTTTCTACATTAGCGACCTGCATCTTCTGCTTATGCTACCCGCCCTACCTTTCGGTGTCCCCCCTGCAGCATCAAGTGTTCAATTATGCTTAAATTTGTCTTTTTTTTTTTTTTTTTTTTTTTTTACATTTACGATCATACCGAATTCAGTCGCCCAAGATGCCGCATGTGTGCTCGTCTGCGTTTGCTTTGTTTCCTTTTTCTCTTCCACCTCATTCTACGATTTATCGTGCCACTTGACCTCGCACTGCTCTCCAAGGCCCTCCGTGGTTCTACCAACTGAGTGATTGTTGGCGTGTGCTCGTCGTTGTCGTGCCTGTGCGACTCGAAGGATCTACAATGTTGATCCAACTGAGTGTGTGTTGTGTTCTCGTCCTCGTCGTGCCTGTGTGACTCCTGGGCCCTGTGAGACTTAGCCTATTGTCTGTGTGTTGGTTGTGTGTTCGTCGTCGCCGTGCCTGTGATACTTTTGTCAATTAAACTGCTGGGTCTGATCCTACAAGCCCCTGATGACTTTGATCGGGCCCGAAACTGATCTTGGTACTGGGCAATTTGAGAATAAAGATTTATTATTATTATTATTATTATTATTATTATTATTATTATTATTATTATTATTATTATTATTATGAGTCTGCGTTAGAGCGTGTTGGTTTGCTTAGCTTGCACCGGCGTCGGGAGAACGCGGACTTACTATTTTTGTTTAAAACGCTGCATGGACTCATCAATTCTCCGAGCCTGTTATCTGAACTGTGCCTTAGGGTCCCACGTGTGCCTACTCGTCTTCTGTCATCTTTTTATGTTTCTAGAATGTTTAGTCCGGTAAGCCCAATTGTGAGAATGGCTCAGCGTTTGAATCATTACTCTGAAAAACTTGATATTTTCAACCCTTGCTACAGGACGTTTGTCCTTTCTATTAAAAACTTGCCCGTGCAGGATGAGCATTGCTGAATTGCTTTGTTATGTCTGAATGTCGTCATCTCCATGTCGTGTTTTCTGGTGGTGCAGTTGTTGTCCTTCGGTCTTGTGTTCCGTCTCTACTGTTACTGCCTCGTTTTTATTTCATTGTACTAATTACTCGTGCACTGCCTAGTATTATGCTAAAAATGTATCTTATTTTCTGCGGAGATGTGTATAGTGTTTTTTTTTTTTATCCACCAGTGTACCAGCACCAAGACCTCAGGGTTGTTCCTGGGCACTGTATAATAAAGATTGATTGATTGATTGATTGATTATTATTATTATTATTATTATTAAAAGCTAATGAATTTTTTTCTAACGTAACCCTAACTCATGCATCTATTATTGTGCTAACCGAGACCTGGCTCTGTTCGAATATTTCTTCATCTGATCTCTTCCCACCAAATTTCACAGTATTTCGACGCGATCGCACATTCTCTACATTGAAAAAGACAGGGGGTGGGGTGCTGATAGCAATTGATACGTCGTTACAATGCGTTAGGCGTCCAGATCTCGAGACATCATTTGAGTCAGTGTGGGTAGAGCTACAATGCGCTAATGGCGAGCGTATCCTTCTCGGCTCTTATTACTTGCCCCCTGATACCTCTCCTGATGATTTTAGCCAATGTCTACTAGGCATTGAGCGCACAACCAACGCCCTTGAAAAATTTAAATTTATGGTTCTTGGCGATTTTAATGTCCCCAACATATGTTGGGAAACAGCCTCTGCGTCCTCAAAACATTACTATATTATTCAAAAATCTCATCTTTTGCTTAATTTCGCTTCATTTACGAACTTAAGACAATATAACTGTATCCCGAACACCCAGGGCAACATGCTTGATCTTTGCTTCTCGGATCTTGACTGCATAGATGTAACTGAGGGTGCGTCAGGCTTGGTTCCCCCCGACGGATATCACCCCCCTTTGGAGATTAGTATACCTGTCCGACAGGGCATGAGACGTTGTTCACGGAAACATCCTGAAGGGAATAGACACAATTTTTGCGCTGGAGATTATGTTAGTTTGTACGATCATTTCTCCAATTACGACTGGTCCTCAATTATCCTGTGTTCTGACGTTGATCAACAGGTTCGCGATTTCACTCGAATCGTCCGAGAAGGAATGGATCAATTCATCCCGCTTCGTAAAACATCAGGCTCAAAGTTTCCCTTCTGGTTCTCGCACGAATTACGTACTTTAATGAATAAGAAATTGCGCGCTCATCGAAAGTTTAAAAAGAACGATACCCCCGAATTAAAATCAGAATTTGGGCACTTTAGGTCTCTCTGCAAGGAAGTTTTTAAACGTGATCGTCAGGCGTACACTGATTCCGTCGAGTTGCAGCTAACTAAAAATCCCAAAGAATTCTGGAAGTATGTTCGCTCTCGGTCCCAGAAAAAAGTTAGAGGAGAGATCACCCTGCTGGACTCACAGGGAAACTCGACGACAGATGTTTGTGAAATTTTTGCACGCCACTTCCAGTCTGTTTTTAAGCATCATCCAATCCCTTCAACTACTGCCGCGCCAGCTGTCTCTGGGAATGCATCCTGTATTGCACTCTTTGACGAGGAGCTACTGCATGAGTGTGTAAAAAAAATGAAACCATCATTGTCTTCTGGCCATGATGGTATTCCGTCAGTCCTCTTGAAGGCATACAGTGCCATATTTATTCCTGTTCTAGTACAGATTTTTAACAACTGCCTAAAGAATGAGGTCTTTCCCGCCATGTGGAAAACGGCACTTGTTGTACCTGTGCATAAGTCCGGTCCAAAAACAAATGTGTCGAACTACAGACCTATATCTCTTCTTTGCACATTTTCGAAGCTCCTCGAAGTGGCACTACACAAAATATTGTCATTCAATCTCAAGCGTTATCTTATCCCTAACCAACATGGATTTATGGCGGGTCGCTCGACCACAACTAATCTCGCCTGTTTTATGTCAACCGCTGCTCACGCCGTCGCTAACAGAGGCCAGCTTGATGTGATTTACTTTGACTTGAGTAAAGCGTTTGACATTGTTAATCATGAAATGTTACTGGCTAAACTGTCAAAGCTAGATATTCACAACTCATTGCTTTCATTGCTCGAAAGTTATTTGCGTGACCGGAAGTGCTTTGTTAGCTCGAATAATAATTTTTCTGCTACTTATGAGGCGACAACGGGTGTGCCTCAGGGCTCCGTTCTCGGACCTCTTCTGTTTTCAGTTTTTGTTAATGATGTTTCGACTGTGATTCGTCACTCTTCATTTCTTCAGTACGCAGATGATATTAAGATGTTTATGGAGGTACGAGAAGACCGAGACTGTGTTTTGCTACAGAGAGATGTTGATGCTTTTGAAGAATGGTGCCGGGGGAATGACCTAAAGATAAATAGCTCTAAAACGAAAGTCGTGTCGTACACTCGTAAGACACATAACATTGTATTCCCATATGTTATTCAGACAGACCTTTTGGAACGTATGAACAGAATCAAAGATCTTGGCGTAGTGTTTGACAGCACCTTAATCTTCTCCAGTCATGTGGATCACATCGTGAACGCAGCTCTACGCACGCTCGGTAGTGCGTGCCGCATCACTAAAGAGTTTATTAACCCTGCACATTTCTTATACTCTACAGTGCATTGTGTCGACCACAGCTTGAATACGCTTCTGTTGTATGGAATGGAATTTGTGCCACAAATTCCTTGAAAATAGAACGGGTTCAGAACAAGTTTCTTTCCATCTATAGACATCGTTGCTCAGCGCGCATTGTACCCACCACTACTGATGTCCCTGTCCCTGTTCAGCGTAGCGTGGCACTACCTACCCTGCTTCGTAGGAGAGAACTTGCCGATATCTTATTTTTATACAAACTTGTCCACGCCGTCACTGATTGCACGGTATTGACGTCAAGAGTACTCTTAAAAATTCCTCTAAAAACAACAAGGCAAAATGCGTCCTTCTGCAACAGGCGTCTACTCAACCTCCACGATCCTGTGTCCAGACTTGGGCATACTTATAATTCTTCTTTTTCTGAAACACTCGACATATTTAACAATAACACGCTGCAGTTTGTAAAAACGTTAAAGGCCATCACTTAAATTAGAACTGTATGCACTAACTTGCGGCGTTCACGCCGAAATTCCCCACTTTGAATGCATTTTTTTTTCTTTCTTTCTAGCAATTGGTGTTGGCGGTAGTACCCTTAAGCTTATCGTATGTTGTGACTTTGTGTTTACTTTTTATAATTTTTAAGTGTATTTTTCTAGGGCTTGTCCGTTGTTTGTGTTGTCCGTACTATTGCTTTATACCCTGTTCTGCCTTACATGTTAACACAGTGCACCTGTACCAAGACCGCAAGGTTGTTCCCGGGCACGAATAAAAACATTGATTGATTGATTGATTGATTGATTGATTGATTATTATTATTATTATTATTATTATATTATTATTCACGGCAGATTTTCTTGATTATAATGTTTCCTCGGCATTCCTTCCCGAAATGTCTGAACGTGATCTACGCACTTTGCTTTTTAGTTTCAAAACTAACAAGGCACCCGGTATCGATGGTATCAGTGCAAATGATCTGCGCCGAAATTATGATTCTATAAAACTTGTGCTCCTTCACATGTTAAATGGTTTCATTTCCTCCGGAATGATCCCGGTTGATTTGAAAAGTGCGCTAGTGAAGCCCGTATTTAAGGGGGGAGAGCATAAAAAACTTGACAATTATCGACCAATTTCCATTTTGCCCTGTATTGTTCAAATCTTAGAAAAACATATTTTTCAAACTATGACGGCCTTTCTTGATCACTTTAATATTCTGTCGCTCAGTCAATATGGGTTTGTCAACGGACGTGGGACACAGCCACTTTTGGAAGATTTTTCAGATGAATTACATCTAGCCTTCGAGAGGCATCAGATTGCTTGCGCACTTTTTATTGATATAGCAAAGGCGTTCGATTCAGTGAGTCACAATATTTTACTAACAAAACTGCAAAACATTGGATTCCGCGGCCCATTTCTTTCTCTTGTCCGGAACTTTTTAACTGAGAGGACACAGCTAGTTTCTATAGGTAATAGTCGAAGCTCCCGAGTTACCTTAAAGGCTGGTGTTCCCCAAGGTTCTGTTCTGTCACCTCTTCTTTTTAACATTTTTGTAAACGATATGTCTAACTCAGTTTCAACATGTAAATTGTTCCAATATGCGGATGACACAGTGTTGCTTTCAAAACATCTTGATTATCCTGTAGCAATCGCATTAATCCAAGAGGACACTTGTCAACTTAATGACTGGTTTAAGACAAATTGTCTTACGATAAATGCATCTAAAACTCAGCTTGTCTGCTTTCGTAATCCTCTTAAGATGTTAACGCCCAATCATCCTATATATATGCATACCTCTCTTTGTACATCTTGTAACTGTTGTCCCATATCTTATGTAGATCAAGTTAAATATTTAGGAATTCAATTCGAAAGTGTTTTGTCGTGGAATTCTCATATGTCAAAACTTTGTAAACGACTGAGAAATGTATCTTGTTTACTGTACAATACCAGA
The DNA here is from genome assembly GCF_016920785.2 of Ixodes scapularis. Classification (NCBI taxonomy): domain Eukaryota; kingdom Metazoa; phylum Arthropoda; class Arachnida; order Ixodida; family Ixodidae; genus Ixodes; species Ixodes scapularis. The sequence goes on from NW_024609881.1 coordinate 33,150,842, forward strand.
TCTTTAATACCTTATTCAACGAAAAAGACAATAGCTCACGCTTTGACATACAGTGTTTTGCGTTACGGAATAACTATTTTTGGTCACAGCCCAGGACGATGGGGTCAAAAAATAGACTCAGTCTTAAAAGGAATATTTAAAAGCATTGTTTATGGTTCCATATCGCAAACTGAAGAAGAGATCATAGCAGTCTTGGGCTTGCCATTGTTCCACTCCTTATTGGTTCAGTCCGTTATATTGAAACACTTTTGGTGCGATAATTTCAGAGTACCTCATGTCGTATCTAGATCACTTCGACATACCGAGCGCTATGAAATGCCTTTTGTTGTGACAAACTACGGAAAAAGAATTCGGAATTTTTATGTTCCCTATATATTTAATAGCCTACCGGACGATGTTTACACTGTGGACTCACTAAACAAACTGAAGCAAATGCTCCGATCTAAAAGTGCAAGTTTTTAACTGTGCTGTGTATGTGCATGTGTTTGTGTGACCATAATCGTTTATATTGTGATGTATGTTGAGCTTGGAAGCTTACGTGTGTGGGGACGCTTTTTAATCACAAACTGTAGGGTCTTGTCCAACAAGCCTTTTGTCTGGCTTTGACAGACCCGCCTCACTATGAAGTGAACTACACGCGTAAATAAAGATTATTATTATTATTATTATTATTATTATTATTATTATTATTTGACGGCGATCTCACTCCGTCATCTCAAGCGGATCCCATTGCCTTTTTGGCAGAGCTATCGACGGTGAACAAAAAACTTGACCTTCTGCTTGCGTGGAAGGACACCGTTGATGCCCTTCACGAACTACACCCAAAGGTCGACGCTTTATTATCGATGAAAGAGGCGGTCGACACAATGCGCGACTCGGTCAATACGATGCAGGAATCAATTAGCTTTGTCTCGTCACAGTATGACTCCCTTGTGACCTCAGTTAAATCTCAGGCCACAATAATCAAAGAGCTACAAGCTGAAACATGTTCCTTGCAATCCACCGTGTCTGAGCAGGCACGTGAAATCCAACAGCTAAAACATATCAGAATGATATGGAGCAATTTAATCGTCTCTCCAATTTAGAGGTGCATGGCATCCCATTTTCACCCCAGGAGAACATTATGGATCATCTAACAGGGCTCGCACAACAAATCAATATTGAGGGTTTTCATCCTTCACATATCGTTTCTGCACATCGCCTGCCGGTGAAGTCTGGTGCAGTACCACCCGTGCTAATCCGATTCTCGTCTGTCTCGATTAAGGAGCACTGGATGGGATACCGAGGACGCCTGGGTTACTTACCTCGTGATGATTCTCATCCCCGAGTATATTTTAACGAAAATCTCACGGATTCAAATAGGAAGCTATTTTGGATGGCGCGGACCAGAGGGAAGGAAAATAATTTCAAATTTGTATGGGTCCGACATGGCAAAATCTACGCTAAACAAAGCCAGAACTCTCCCCTCCTCCGCATCACTGACACTGGTGCACTGGATCAAATCGCTTAAACATCGATGAGTAGCTCTTCTACAACTTGTTACTCCATTCCAGACTGTAATTCATTTAATATATTTTAGGTCCAATTTCTAATCATTCATTAACAATTATTCATGTAAATATTAGAAGCTTAAGAAAACATTGGGAGGAGTTCCGAATAGTCGTAAACAACTTAGATCCAGCTGTAGATATATTTGTTCTAACCGAGATTGATGTGACAGCTTCTCAATGTAATCAGTTCGTCTTGAATGGGTATAATGAATTTTTTACACGCGTAATATTCGTAGGGGCGGTGGTATTGCCATCTATATTAAGGACAAATGGCTGCCAACGAGTTCAAGTGTGTCTTTTCAACATGCAGAATCAATCGCCATCAAAGTTACGTACTGCACATTTTCTTTATTCTTGCTGGCAGTGTACAGGCCACCTTCGGAGAATCCCTCGCTTTTTCTAGCAGAACTGGACATTATCCTCAAAGAGTTGCGGTCAGAAGGGCAATTTTGTTTAATAGGATACATGAATATTGACACTTTAAAGCCTAACAAATCTACAGTTTGTGACTACCTAAGTTTACTGTCGGACTATGGAATTGAAAATACCATTAACATCCCAACAAGAGAAGAAGTTCTATCTGGTAGACTAGTAGTCTCTTGCATCGATCACATAAATATCAGAGCCCCAGATGCACTTGTGAAAACCGCTGTCATTCATCAAAAGCTTTCCGATCACTACTTGGTAGGTTGTCACTTGGAGCACCAAGCTACCCAACAGAAATATAGTAGAAGAAACCAAACGTCCGTAATTATAACAGATACTATTAAATTTGATGCTTTAGTCGCTGCCTTCAACTGGAATGACTTCCTGCAATCTACAGAACCTTGTAATGTATACCCTGCGTTTGTTACAATTTTTCAGTCTTTTTATGAGGCCTCCCAGAAAGTAGTCAATTTCAAACAACGATCAGATAAGCCCTGGCTCGACATCAATATCATGAGAGCCATTAAAGATAAAGAGGCGTTATGGATACGCTCTCGTCGCGCTCCTAGTAATTTGGAGCTAAGAGCCGAATTCTGTTGCGCGAGAAACAAATTGAATGCGATGATCAGATCCTCAAAGCGCCGTTACTTCCAAAAAAAGTTTTTTGAGACGAGGCACAATCCACGAGAAACCTGGGACTTAATAAACGCATTTCGAGGGCGGGCATCTAGGCAACCTATAATTGCATCCCTAGAAAAGCATTTCGGTTTGGACTTGCAGTCAACTGTGAATGACTTTAACAAGCAATTTGCGACATCATCGGGAATTTCCAGGGATTCCAAAGTGACATTTATCACTCCTAGTCATGTTGACAAAATATCTCCATCCGCTTTTTTGCCCCCAATAGATGAGCACACATTGCGATCAATTGTATTCGGTATAAAGCGGAAAAAGTCTCCAGGTATCGATGGCATACGAATTGGAGACCTCTGCCGAAATTTTGAAACTATCAAAAACGTCATTCTTATCATGATAAATGGTATCCTGTCGTCTTGCAGCATTCCTGCTGAATTAAAAACCGCACTCGTAAAACCACTCTTCAAGGGGGGAACTCCAAGTCGGATGGACTGCTATCGACCTATCTCAATCTTACCGTGCATTGGCGAGATATTGGAAAAAGACATGTCCAATATAATGACTAGTTTTGTTGATACCTCTGAAATTTTATCAGAGAACCAATACGGCTTCGTAGCTGGACGAGGCACTCAGTCCTTACTTGAGGATTTCACCGATCTCATACACACTGCATTTGATAATAACCTATTTACGTGTGCCCTTTTCCTAGATGTTGCTAAAGCATTCGATACGGTCAGCCATAAGTTGCTTCTTCAGAAACTTTATAACTTCGGCTTCCGCGGTCCATTTTTTGCATTAATAGAAAACTTCTTCTCTGATCGATCGCAAATTGTAAGTGTTGGAAATTTTCAAAGTTCGCGCGTAATGATAAAAGCGGGAGTACCTCAGGGATCAGTTCTGTCACCCTTACTTTTTAATTTGTATGTGAACGACATCTCAACCAGAGTATCCAACTGCAGAATATTTCAGTATGCAGACGATACTGTTCTCATATCTCGTCATCTGAATTATGACGAAGCAATACATCTATTGACAGAGGACGCGACGCAGCTAATGGACTGGTTTGACGAAAATCTAATTAGAATTAACATGTCCAAGACACAATTTGTCTGCTTTAGAAATCCACTAAAGAAATTGAATCTGCGCTCGTCGGTTGTCTTACACAAATCAAACTGTCGCAACTGCAAATGTCTGCCATTAGAATGTGTTAATAATGTGAAGTATTTGGGCATACATTTCGACTCGGATATGTCCTGGAACACGCATCTCTCACAAATATGTAACAAACTTCGGAGTGTTAGTTGTTTACTCTTCAATCAAAAAGTGTTTATGCCATTTACTATTAGAAAGTCAATCGCGCATGCTCTAGGCTACAGTATACTCAGGTACGGCATCACTCTGTTCGCTAATTGCTCAGAACTATGGCATGACAAGATCAACCGTATTCTAAAAGGCTTGTTGAAAAGCGTTGGATACCAAATGAATTTCACATCTGACATAGAACTCTTTGAAACTCTGCAATTACCAACTTTTTATTCTCTATTTCTACAAAGCGTTGTGCTTCGCCACTTCTGGAGCGATGACTTCAAGCGTCCCTTCATCTCTCAAAGGAATTTTCGCCACGTAACTCGCTTTGAAACCCCGCGATACTTCACGCGTTACGGTAAGAGAGTTCGCTCATATTACGTTCCTCTCATTTTCAATAAGCTTCCAGAGCGTATTCTCAAGGCTACGACGAGAAGAAATTTGAAGAAAATGTTAACTAATTTCAACATTGCATAATTTAGTATACTCTCATTGTAATCAACTTTTTTTTTTTTGCATATCATTTTACGGAAATGTGATCGCTCCCGCTCAAGAAGAGTTATATACTCTACGACATTTCTTCCGGTCTACTTCAGCCCATTTGTGCCTGTGCGTGTGTGTGTGTGTGTGTGTATCTGTGTGGGCGTCTCCCGGCCTGTCTTCAAACTGCAATCACTCCCGAGGCAACGACCTGGCACTGCTTCACTGTGGTTTAGCGGTGCAACAAGAATGACATTTGTGCGTGTATATATGTGTGCAGATACGTATGTCGAAGCAATAATGTATTGCAACCAAATGATAATCTAAACATTTTAATAGACAACTTAGCATACTGGGTCTGGGCCCATAAGCCCATGCAGGCTTTGTCCAGTCCCGCTAATTGAACTTCTTTAATCTTCTCCCCATCGCCAATAAAATTATTATTATTATTATTATTATTATTATTATTATTATTATTATTATTATTATTATTATTATTATTATTAATAATAATAATAATGTCGGGCGTTCCTTTCTATCGTGGTGCATTTTATCCTAAAACCCAGCTCTGAGGGCCCAAATTGTTCCTGCAGCATTGTGTGGTGAGAAACTAGACCTCGTTTCTCTACCGGTAGAAGGAGAGGATCCCCTTCGTGGCTTCTAGTTCGCCGCCCTAAAGGCCCCAACTGTGGTCCTGACCAACGCTGATCATGGCATCACACCATCGAGTCTGGTCCTGACCAACGCTGATCATCGCATCACACCACCGAGTCTGGTACCTGAATAAGGTTTTCCAGCACAACTCGCTTTGATGTCAGCGGCCTCCATCTATACCCGTTTATGAGGCACTGCGGCCATCTGCAACCTGGTGCAAAGCCAGCCCTAGGCCTTTCTGCGATCATCCCTTCATTGCCGGTAACCGACCACCAGTGCACTGCGAATACCTTTTTTCTCGGTGTCCGTTCAAGCTGTGCACAATATACTGTTTAGTCGGTGTCGCTTTTTTAGGTGTGCTTACGTTTCTTTGGCATATTTCCCTATATTCGCATAAACCTATAACCATGTCTATTCTTTGTGACGCCTGCAAAAAATGCATTTCCCAGGACGGCCGTCACATGACGTGCTCAGTTTGCGCGAAGGACTACCATCTGGGGAAAACGTGTTCTGGCATCGCCGAGTCCACGTTTGCTGCCATGAGCCCCGACAGAAAAGAAAAATGGAGGTGTAAAGCTTGCCGCTCTAAGAGCACTTGTTCTGGTACAGACGAGGTCGACGTGAGTTCTGACGCGATCTCGATGAACGAATCCGCCTCCCTCGCTGCGCAGATTCTGGCCATGAACGAGAAATTAGACTCCCTGCTCGTGCTTCCCGGGAAGGTGAATGAGCTTTTATTATTGAAACCTTCCATTGACCTGATGAAGGCGTCTGTAGAAGAGGTTCAAACCTCAATCTCTTTCTTGGCGGAGAAGTACGATAACCTTCTAGCCGAGGTGTCCACCCACGCGACGGACATACGTGACCTTCGGGCGGAGGTGGGGGCACTGAAGACCACGGTTTCCGAGCAGGCACAGACTATTCAAAGCCTGCGCACGGAGATGAACGACGCAGAACAACGTAGTCGCCTCCAAGATATGGAAATTCATGGATTAAGTGTCACACCCGGCGAATCTTTGCCTTCCGTCCTGGTGGGGCTCGCAGAGAGGCTTGGAATTGAGGGACACCAACCATCCGACGTGGTCTCCGTTTACAGGCTACAGGGAAAACGAGCGGTAAGCCCACCTATTGTGGTGAAGTTTGCATCCGTCACCGCTAAAGACAGATGGATGCAGGCACGTGGCAAGCTCAGGCTATTGTCACGTGGCGGCCCACCTGAGAAACTGTATTTCAATGATAGCTTAACGAAGACTAACAAGGAACTTTTCTGGCTAGCTGGCTCTCGTGCACGAGAGTGTGGCTACAAATTTGTATGGGTAAAAAATGCAAGAATATTCGCCAGAAAAGAAGTGGGCTCTCCACCTGTACGAATTCAGCAGAAAAGTGACCTGGACCTCATGGCATAGACGGCATGGCTAGGTTTTTACCGCACTCAAATTTCCTTTCGTTTAACGAATCATTTTCTTCTTCTTCCTCCGAGTCTTTCACAGTTTTACACGTAAACATTCGCAGTATTCGGAAATACTGGGACGAATTTAAGATCATTGTTGATGAAGTACGTGACCATATTGATGCAATTGTGTTAACCGAAATAAATGTCAGCGCTGATAATCTGTGTCAGTTTAAACTGGAAAGATTTCAAAACTTCTTTTATACTCGTTCATCTACTCGAGGAGGCGGAATTGGTGTGTTTATAAAAGACACGTGGATGACAACTCAAATCGATATCCAATTTAACCACTCAGAAAGCTTGATGTTTAGTATTTCCAATTCTAAACACACAGTTTGCTTGCTAGCACTCTATCGACCTCCATCGTCGAACTGCACATACTTCTTAGAGGAGTTAAAACAAAGTCTAGGAAAACTATCAAACGAAGCACAGTTACTTTTGGTAGGAGATATAAATATTGACATCCTCAAGACATCCAAATCATTTGTTTGTGATTATCTATCATTACTTGCTGAATTCGGGATAATACCTACCATTAACCGTCCTACCCGAGAAGAAGTGTTAAACGGGAGCCTCGTCTCTTCCTGCTTAGATCATATAAATATTAGATCTTCCGATTCTTCTATCCACTCCGCTGTCATTCTACAAAAGCTCGCGGATCACTACTTTATTGCTAGTAAATGCGTTTTTCATTCAAGAATAGTTCATAACATTGAGAGTACGTTTCGTTTGGAGAGACTTGATTTTGGTACTTTCGATCGGTTCATTAAGAACTATGACTGGAGCAAATTTATATCCTCCGTTAATAGCATGAACATGTATTCTGCGTTCGTGGACATCATTAGAAAATTTCGGAACTTATCGACAACGATTGTGCACGTTAAAAAACGTAGACCTTCATTGCCCTGGCTTACATCAGATATCCTTGCAGCTATAACTCGTAAAGAACAATTATGGAAAAGATTTCGGCTCTCTCCCAACGACATTAATCTTGAAATAGAATGTAAAATACAAAGAAATAGGGTTAATGCTCTAATTAGATCAGCAAAAAGAAACTATTATGCTAAAAAGATTTCTGACGCTCGTTCTGACTCTAAAAAAACTTGGTCGATTGTAAACGAGCTTCGTGGTCACATGCAGACGAGCGCGACTGAATCATTAAAAAAGCATTTCGGAACAGACTTAACTTCTACTGTCAATGCCTTTAATGATTTTTTTGTAAACTCACTCACGCACTCATCTAATGATGATGATGTACTAACATCCCACATTCCGTTTACCTCTGAATCCGCTTTTCTTCCAACTCTTTCAGAGCCAGATTTGCGGTCATATCTGTTTGGTTTCAAAAGCTCTAGGTCGGCGGGTGTTGATGGCCTGACAGTTCGTGACTTATGTCGAAATTATGACTCCCTGAAAAACGTTCTCCTTGTTCTTATAAATAATATCCTAAAAACAGCTAATGTACCTGATGAATTAAAGCGGGCCTTGGTTGTTCCTCTCTTCAAGGGTGGTGCACCAAGCCAAGTTTCTTCATACAGGCCTATTTCAATATTGTCTTGCATATCCCAGATATTAGAGAAACATGTTTTTGTCGTTATGTCCGGGTTTCTTGAGAAGTACAACATAATCTCGCCGCATCAATACGGGTTCGTAGCTGGTCGCGGTACCACTCATCTTCTTGAGACTTTTTCTGACATGATACACTCGTCCTTTGAAAACAACATGTATACGTGCGCCATCTTCATTGATGTCGCCAAGGCATTCGATACCGTTAACCACACCATCCTTTTACACAAGCTTCATAGGGTGGGCTTTCGTGGTCCGTTCCATGATTTACTAAAAAGTTTTCTCACGAATCGTTCCCAAGTTGTATCGATAGATAACGTCTGCAGTTCTCATGCTTCCTAAACCTCTGGTGTTTCACAGGGCTCCATTTTCTCTCCACTATTATTTAACATTTTTGTAAACGATATTTCAACAGTAATGACCACTTCCAATTTATTCCAATACGCGGATGATACTCTCATATTCTCACAGCATCTTATATACCAGCGTGCAATAGAAATGCTCCAAGCCGATGTAACTAAAATAATGGACTGGTTCTTAGCAAATAAGCTTCGTGTAAATGCTTCCAAAACCAAGCTGATATGCTTTCACAATCCATTAAAAAATGTCAGTTTGACTTCTCCACTGTTTCTACACGACTCCAGCTGTTCATGTGATAATTGTAAACCTGTTGAGTATGTGGACTCAGTGAAATACCTAGGCCTTAACTTTGACTGTGATCTTTCGTGGAACACACACATGTCTTATATATGCCAACGATTGAGAACTGTTTCTTGCTTGCTTTACCATATAAAAGGATTTCTACCATTGTCACTTAAAAAAAGCATTACGCACGCGTTAGCCTACAGCATACTCAGATACGGCATCACTGTTTTTTTTAACTGTCCTCAGTTCTGGCATCTGAGAGTTGATCGTATTCTAAAAGGAATTTTGAAAAGTGTCGCATATAGCAAAGACTTTCTATCCTGTGACAACTTGTTTTCCACTCTCGAGTTACCTTGTTTCCACTCACTATTTCTCCAAACTGTTATCTGGCGACACTTCTGGGGAAGTGAGTTCAAAGTGTCGTCAAGTCCACTTCGTGATCTGAGATCTGCTCCACGTTTTCAAATTCCACGGATAAGAACTCATTATGGTGAAAGTATTCGCTCATTCTATGTCCCAAAAATATTTAATGAAGTCCCTGATTCTTTGCTTCTCCTTACTTCAAACAAGACATTAAAGAAATTTCTGAGGAGCTCGATCTCCGACGTGTATAGACAGTGAACTTTACTGCTTTTAACTCTTGTTTCTTTGTCCTTACATATTGCATATTCCTTTGTGTCATTCTTTTTTCTTTTCTTTTTTACTAAAGCACTTTTTTTTTTGACACACAACTTGATTAGTGGATGTATTGTGTGAAATTTTCTATTTGTTCCTATGCATTTTGTTTTTTGTGTGAACACACCCTGAGTGAATTTGCCTGACTCAGCAAGATACATTCGTGTCTCGAATACGATATTTATTGTTGCATTTTTGCGTAATTTCGTGCGCGAAAGTGTGTGCCATCCAGTGCTTTTTTTTATGACTCATCTTTATGCTACATACAAACACGACTAAAACACCAACTCTGACATTTCGCCTGTACTCTGATGAAACATTGAATGTGTGTGTGTGTGTGTGTGTTTTTTCCCTATGTTCACGGCAATGTGAGTCCGTGTGAATATCCGGTCTGCCACACCAAATGCTGCATCTGGTCCCACAAGCCTCTGCTGCTTTGACCAGACCCGAGACTCAAGTGGTTATATTTGCAATGTTGAATAAAAAATTATTATTATTATTATTATTATTATTATTATCAGCTTTACGTACGCTTGGTATCACGTGCCGCATTACTAAAGAGTTTAATAACCCTAGTACTTTTGTCACACTGTACAGTGCTTTATGTCGACCACACGTCGAGTATGCCTCTGTTGTATGGAATGGAATCTGCGCGACAACCTCGGCTAGAATCGAACGTGTTCAGAATAAGTTCTTATGTATCTACAGACATCGTTTCCCGTCGCGCAATGCGTCCACCTCAAACGATGATCCAGCAGTCCCAGTCCAACATAGCTTGGCATTGCCCACCCTGCGGCGTAGGAGAGGACATGGTGACATCCTATTTCTGTACCAACTTATTCATGGCGTTACTGACTGCACATCATTGATATCAAATGTGCGTTTGAAAATTCCCGTAAAAACTACAAGGCAAAATGCATCCTTCTACAATGCTCCCGTAACTAATCTTCACGACCCCGTGTCGAGAATTGGGCACACCTACAATTCCTCTTTTACAGACTCTATTGATATATTTAACAATAACACACCGGAGTTCATCAGAGCGCTGAAGTTCCTCACCTAAATTTGACTTCCCTTTTTTTTTTTTTTGCTCCTGATTAAGTTCCTCAGAACCAATTTTTATACTCTCGCTTTCCTTTCCTTTCGCTATCGTGGTGGTATAGCCTAGCGAGTTTATGTGACATATGTGATCTTTTTAAGTGTTTTATTGTTTACTGTTTCTTTGTTGTGTGTAGTGTTGATTTCCATGTTTCCTGAGTGCACCTGTACTAAGACCGCAAGGTTGTTCCTGGGCACTTCAATAAAAACATTGATTGATTGATTGATTATTATTATTATTATTATTATTATTATTATTATTATTATTATTTACCAATTTTTGAGTCACTTCAAAAGTACTTTGGCACCGACTTGCAGTCAACTGTAAATCATTTCAACAAGCTTTTCGCGGCGTCATCCGGGGTTGCCAAGGACAGCAGTATTACGTCACCTAGTACAAGCTCCAATTACAAATCATCTGCTTCTGCTTTTTTACCTCCTCTTGACATCTATACCTTACGCACTATTTTGTTCGGTATAAAGCGAAATAAGACACCCGGTGTTGATAACGTCCGGGTTAGCGATATAGTTCGAAATTTCGACGCTGTCAAAGAGGTCCTCCTCGCCATGATAAATGGGTTTTTACTGTCTGGTATTATTCCGTCCAATCTGAAAGCTGCACTTGTTAAACCACTTTTTAAGGGAGGCACGCCACATAGCTACGAGTGTTACCGTCCTATCTCCATCTTGCCATGTATAGCTGAGGTGTTGGAAAAACACCTATTCACTGTGATGAGTAGCTTCATTGATAACTCTGGTGTTCTCTCGCGCAGCCAGTATGGTTTTGTTGCCGGCAAAGGCACCCAGCCGTTGCTTGAGGATTTTACTGATCTTATTTATGATGCTTTTGAGAACAATCTTTTTTCCTGTGCTCTTTTTTTGGACGTGTCAAAAGCATTTGACTCTGTCAGCCATAAGTTGCTTCTCTGTAAACTACAAAATTTTGGCTTCCGCGGGCCCTTCTTCGCTATTCTTCAAAGTTTTCTTTCGGGTCGATCCCAAATCGTGTCCGTTGGCACTTGCAAAAGTTCGCGTGTACCAATTAAAGCCGGTGTTCCACAGGGTTCCGTTTTGTCACCTCTGCTTTTTAATCTTTACGTCAATGACCTTTCAGCAGCAGTGTCTAGTTCCAGTATCTTTCAATATGCGGACGACACGTTACTTGTATCTCGTCACCTCAAATATGAGAGCGCCGTTCATTTACTGAGGCGTGATGCATTACAAATAATGAATTGGTTTGATGAAAATTTGATTTCAGTCAATGCGTCAAAAACAAAGCTAGTTTGTTTCAGAAATCCATTAAAGAAGGTGGCCCTTAACGTACCAGTTTTTTTACATAAATCAAGATGCTCGAACTGTCTTTGTTCTCCGCTCGAGTATGTGGATAATGTGAAGTATTTAGGAGTGTTATTTGATTCAGATATGTCATGGAATTCCCATTTGGCTCATGTTTGTGGAAAATTGCGGAGCGTTAGCTGTTTGCTGTACAACCAGAAAGTGTTTATGCCGTTTTCAGTAAGGAAGTCTATTGCGCATGCCCTTGGCTACAGTATACTGCGGTACGGTATTACATTGTTCGGAAAGTGTACAGAGTCGTGGCAAATGAAAATTGATCGTATTTTGGGGGGCTTGCTAAAGAGCGTTGGTTATCACTTTGATTCTTTTACTGACATGAACGTGTTCGAGTTTTTACGTATGCCGAATTTTTCTTCCTTGTTTTTGGAAAGCGTGGTTCTGCGGCACTTTTGGAATGATGATTTTAAACGGCCCTTTGTTCCCAGCAGGAGTCTTCGTCACACGACCCGTTTTATTACCCCCCGGTGTACTACGCGCTACGGGAAAAGAGTTCGCGCGTATTATGTGCCCTCCATTTTCAATAAATTGCCAGATCGCTTTTTTGAAAGCACTACAAAAAGAAAACTAAAAAAAATGCTGACCAATTTAAGCTTGTAGTAACCATTCGTTGTTCTGTTGTTACTCATCTTCTGCATAGTTCATATCTTATTTTGAGTTCACCTTATTCTTTGTTTTTTCGCCGTTTCGACTTGCCGGGTCCTGTCCCACAAGCCTCCTGTGGCTTGGACAGACCCGTACTTGTATTGTGTCATTTATTATATGTGGAATAAAATTATTATTATTATTATTATTATTATTATTATTATTATTATTATTATTATTATTATTATTATTATTATTCTGTCATCTTTTTATGTTTCTAGAATGTTTAGTCCGGTAAACCCAATTGTGAGAATGGCTCAGCGTTTGAATCATTACTCTGAAAAACTTGATATTTTCAACCCTAGCTACAGGACGTTTGTCCTTTCTATTAAAAACTTGCCCGTGCAGGATGAGCATTGCTGAATTGCTTTGTTATGTCTGAATGTCGTCATCTCCATGTCGTGTTTTCTGGTAGTGCAGTTGTTGTCCTTCGGTCTTGTGTTCCGTCTCTACTGTTACTGCCTCGTTTTTATTTCATTGTACTAATTACTCGTGCACTGCCTAGTATTATGCTAAAAATGTATCTTATTTTCTGCAGAGATGTGTATAGTGTGTTTTTTTGTTTTTTGTTTTTTTTTATCCACCAGTGTACCAGCACCAAGAGCTCAGGGTTGTTCCTGGGCACTGTATAATAAAGATTGATTGATTGATTGATTGATTGATTAATGAGAGCAACATTATCAGTAGGGCCCGACGGCATTCCGTCTGCGATTCTCAAAACGTATCACGACATATTCACGCCGGTACTGTGCCCTATATTTAACAGCTCGTTAAGGTTGGGAACCTTTCCTGAAACGTGGAAAGTCGCTGCTGTTGTTCCAGTCTTAAAGTCGGGAAAAAAAGGTGATATTTGTAACTATAGACCTATTTCTCTTTTTTCTCCATTTTCTAAGCTCTTTGAAATGGTAGTTCATCAATTCCTGTCTTTCAAATTTCGAAACTTAGCAATTCCCAATCAGCATGGTTTTATGAGCGGCAGATCAACAACTACCAATCTTGTTAGCTTTATGTCTGCTGCATCTCGTGTAATATGTAACAGAGGTAAGTTAGACGTTGTCTACTTTGACTTAAGTAAGGCTTTTGACGTAGTCAATCACATTATTCTTTTATCCAAACTTTCCTCCTATGGAGTATGGGGCTCAGTACATGACTGGTTAAAAAGCTACTTGTCAGAGAGAGAGGCATATGTCCGGGTTAACAACATGAACTCTTCGTTGTACAGGACTCGCTCTGGCGTTCCTCAGGGATCTGTTTTAGGACCCCTTCTGTTCACAATTTTCGTAAATGACGTCTCTTTTGCTGTTTTAAATTCTTCATTCCTGCAATATGCTGACGATATAAAAATTTATCGAGAAGTAGTTACTGAACGTGATTGTGCTAAGCTCCAGGAAGATGCATGTTCTTTCTACCGATGGTGCTCTGAAAATGACCTCTTCTTGAACCCGTCCAAAACCAAAGTCATGACGCTCTCTTGGAAAACTCACAATATCTCTTTTGCATATAATATTCAAGGAGAGACTTTGTCTCGAGTAAGTGTAATGAAAGATCTCAGAGTCATTGTTGATTCTGGGTTGCGTTTCTCTGATCACGTTGGTAGGCTGGTTAACTCGTCTTTGCGAATGTTGGGTGTTGCCTCTCGCTTAACCAGGGAGTTCAAAAACCCGACGGGTTTTATCACGTTATACTGCTCGCTATCCAGGTCACAGTTAGAATATGCCTCAGTTGTTTGGAATGGAATTTCTAAAAGTCACTCCTTGGAGATCGAGCGTGTGCAAAAAAAGTTTGTTTCTATCTTTAAACATCGCTACATAAAGGAGGATGTTCACTGTTTAACATATGAGTCTGCGTTAGAGCGTGTTGGTTTGCTTAGCTTGCACCGGCGTCGGGAGAACGCGGACTTACTATTTTTGTTTAAAACTCTGCATGGACTCATCAATTCTCCGAGCCTGTTATCTGAACTGTGCCTTAGGGTCCCACGTGTTCCTTCTCGTCTTCTGTCATCTTTTTATGTTTCTAGAACGTTTAGTCCGGTAAACCCAATTGTGACAATGGCTCAGCGTTTGAATCATTACTCTGAAAAACTTGATATTTTCCACCCTTGCTACAGGACGTTTGTCCTTTCTATTAAAAACTTGCCCGTGCAGGATGAGCATTGCTGAATTGCTTTGTTATGTCTGAATGTCGTCATCTCCATGTCGTGTTTTCTGGTGGTGCACTTGTTGTCCTTCGGTCTTGTGTTCCGTCTCTACTGTTACTGCCTCGTTTTTATTTCATTGTACTAATTACTCGTGCACTGCCTAGTATTATGCTAAAAATGTATCTTATTTTCTGCGGAGATGTGTATAGTGTGTTTTTTTTTGTTTTTTGTTTTTTTTTATCCACCAGTGTACCAGCACCAAGACCTCAGGGTTGTTCCTGGGCACTGTATAATAAAGATTGATTGATTGATTATTATTATTATTATTATTATTATTATTATTATTACGCCAAGACCGCAAGGTTGTTCCTGGGCACGAATAAAACATTGATTGATTGATTGATTGATTGATTGATTGATTGATTATTATTATTATTATTACCCACCACTACTGATGTCCCTGTCCCTGTTCAGCGTAGCGTGGCACTACCTACCCTGCTTCGTAGGAGAGAACTTGCCGATATCTTATTTTTATACAAACTTGTCCACGCCGTCACTGATTGCACGGTATTGACGTCAAGAGTACTCTTAAAAATTCCTCTAAAAACAACAAGGCAAAATGCGTCCTTCTGCAACAGGCGTCTACTCAACCTCCACGATCCTGTGTCCAGACTTGGGCATACTTATAATTCTTCTTTTTCTGAAACACTCGACATATTTAACAATAACACGCTGCAGTTTGTAAAAACGTTAAAGGCCATCACTTAAATTAGAACTGTATGCACTAACTTGCGGCGTTCACGCCGAAATTCCCCACTTTGAATGCATTTTTTTTTCTTTCTTTCTAGCAATTGGTGTTGGCGGTAGTACCCTTAAGCTTATCGTATGTTGTGACTTTGTGTTTACTTTTTATAATTTTTAAGTGTATTTTTCTAGGGCTTGTCCGTTGTTTGTGTTGTCCGTACTATTGCTTTATACCCTGTTCTGCCTTACATGTTAACACAGTGCACCTGTACCAAGACCGCAAGGTTGTTCCCGGGCACGAATAAAAACATTGATTGATTGATTGATTGATTGATTATTATTATTATTATTCTAAAAGTCACTCCTTGGAGATCGAACGTGTGCAAAAAAAGTTTGTTTCTATCTTTAAACATCGCTACATAAAGGAGGATGTTCACTGTTTAACATATGAGTCTGCGTTAGAGCGTGTTGGTTTGCTTAGCTTGCACCGGCGTCGGGAGAACGCGGACTTACTATTTTTGTTTAAAACGCTGCATGGACTCATCAATTCTCCGAGCCTGTTATCTGAACTGTGCCTTAGGGTCCCACGTGTGCCTACTCGTCTTCTGTCATCTTTTTATGTTTCTAGAATGTTTAGTCCGGTAAACCCAATTGTGAGAATGGCTCAGCGTTTGAATCATTACTCTGAAAAACTTGATATTTTCAACCCTTGCTACAGGACGTTTGTCCTTTCTATTAAAAACTTGCCCGTGCAGGATGAGCATTGCTGAATTGCTTTGTTATGTCTGAATGTCGTCATCTCCATGTCGTGTTTTCTGGTGGTGCAGTTGTTGTTCTTCGGTCTTGTGTTCCGTCTCTACTGTTACTGCCTCGTTTTTATTTCATTGTACTAATTACTCATGCACTGCCTAGTATTATGCTAAAAATGTATCTTATTTTCTGCGGAGATGTTTATAGTGTGTTTTTTTGTTTTTTGTTTTTTTTATCCACCAGTGTACCAGCACCAAGACCTCAGGGTTGTTCCTGGGCACTGTATAATAAAGATTGATTGATTGATTGATTGATTGATTGATTATTATTATTATTATTATTATTATTATTGCTCCTACCCGAGAAGAACTTTTAGAAGATCATCTTGTGGTGTCATGCCTTGATCATATTAATGTACGCGTACCGGATATAATTGCGAAATCAGCAGTAATAGAGCAAAAACTTTCTGACCACTACTTCGTGGCATGTCAACTTATACCACAACTCAATGTTAAATCACCAAAAGAGACAACAAAAATAATTGAAATAATTGATCGAACGAAGTTTGATAACTTGGTTAGGGCGAACGATTGGAACATTTTGTTATCTACTGACAACATTGACGACGTTTACAGAAGTTTTAAAGATCAATTTTGTGCATTTAGGGTACAAGCAAAAAAGGTCATTCCTGTGAGGAGACGTCGGAACGAACATGACTGGCTAACTGGTGACATTCTACTAGAAATTAGGTATAAAGATGCCCTTTGGGCACGATGCCGACGTTCTCCAAATAATTCTCAGTTGAAGACAGAATTTCGCAGTACACGAAATCGTTTAAACGCGCTGATACGTTCGGCAAAAAGAAAATGTTTTCGAGATAAATTTTTTAAAGCAAGGTCAAATATAGCACATACTTGGTGTTTGGTTAATCAGCTACGAGGCAAGGGGATTAATAGGTCAATTGATCGCACACTCGAGAAAACATTCGGTCACGATACAACGCAACTGGTTGAGGATTTTAATAAATTCTTCGCTAAATTCTCCGGAATAGCCCGAGATGATGCTCTGTTTTCAGCAGGTACTCTAGACTCAAATGTTTCCTCGGCTTTCCTTCCCCCGATGACGGAGCTTGATGTCAAAACTACGCTTTTCAGTTTCAAATCAAACAAGTGTCCTGGTATAGATGGCATCAGTGCAGAAGACCTGCAGAGAAATTATGATGCTATAAAACACGTGCTCCTTTATATGTTAAATGGCTTCATTTCTCGTGGAAAAATCCCAGATGATTTAAAGAGTGCCTTAGTAAAGCCTTTGTTCAAAGGTGGGGAGCGTAAAAAAATTAACAATTACCGCCCAATTTCAATCTTACCTTGTATAATGCAAATTTTGGAAAAGCATATCCTCAATTCTATGACGTCGTATCTTGATAGCTTTGATATCCTATCGTCTAGACAGTATGGGTTCGTCAGTGGCCGGGGGACCCAGCCACTTCTGGAAGATTTCGCTGATGAACTCCATCTTGCTTTTGAAAGGCATCAAGTCGCGTGTGCACTTTTTATTGACGTGGCGAAAGCATTTGACACGGTCAACCATAGCATTCTACTTAAAAAATTGCATAAAATTGGATTCCGCGGCCCATTCCTTTCTCTGCTTCAGAACTTTTTGAGCGGCCGCACACAAGTAGTTTCTATAAACAATAGCCGAAGCTCCAAAGTAAATTTAAAAGCTGGAGTCCCTCAGGGGTCTATTTTGTCGCCTCTTCTTTTCAACGTGTATGTCAATGATATGTCCAACGCTGTCTCCACATGTAAACTATTCCAATACGCTGACGACACGGTACTGCTCTCGCTCCATCTTGATTATGTTCCAGCAATGACGCTACTCCAAAAAGACACGTGCTGCTTACTTGACTGGTTCAAAAGAAATTGTCTTGAGGTAAATATATCCAAAACTAAACTTGTCTGCTTTCATAATCCGCTAAGAAATATAATATTTGATCATCCACTTTACATGCATACTTCTGACTGTGCAGACGGTAACTGCTGCCCTGTGTCTTATGCAGATCAGGTTAAGTATTTAGGAATTGAGTTTGACAGTGCTTTGTCATGGAATTTTCATATGTCTTATATCTGTAAAAAACTGAGAAAAGTGTCATGCTTACTCTATAATACAAGATCATTAATTCCTAAATCAACCAAAAAGATGATAGCTCAAGCTTTAGCTTACACTGTTTTAAGGTATCGCATAACAATTTTCGGACATGGGTCTGTAATGTGGTGCCAAAAAGTTGATTCAGCTTTGAAAGGAATGTTTAAGAGTATTGCCTATGGTCCATCGGCAGAAACCGAAGAAGAAAAACTAAAAGCTTTAGGTTTGCCGCTCTTCAATGCCTTATTGATTAAGACTGTTGTACTGAAATATTTTTGGAACGATGACTATAAAGAACCCAATATAGTATCTAGATCACTTCGCCGGACCGAACGTTACAAAGTGCCTTCTATCACCACGAATTATGGAAAAAGAGTTCGTAATTACTATGTACCTTCAATCTTCAATGACCTGCCGGAAAACATATATGGTGTGGACTCTCTAAAAAAACTCAAACAAGTGCTCCAAGACTTCAATGGAACAACATAACTATGCGTGAGTTTGTTCGCGTGTGAGTGTGTGTTTTTTTTACATGATTATTTATTGCATCACAGTGTATTTATTGATATTATGTGCGTGGCATTTTTCATCATATTTTTGCATTACTGTGCAGATGCTGCATGGTGAGCTTGACACTGTTTGTGTTTGGGGGATATTGTGATTATGACCAGTAGGGTGCTGTCCCACAAGCCTTTAATGGCTTTGACAGACCCGTGCCTCAACTTGAGAAATTATCCGCACAAATAAATATATTATTATTATTATTATTATTAATAATAATAATAATAAAGTTTTCGCAGTGTGTGCTCCTTACTTTACAATAATAGGGTGTTTATGCCATTTGCCGTTAGAAGATCAATTGCTACTGCTCTTGCTTATAGTATACTAAGGTATGGCATCACATTATTTGGTAACTGTGCAGAAATATGGCAAACTAAAATTGACCGCATCCTTAGGAATTTGTTAAGAAGTGTTGGTTATCATTATGATCTTGCACCAGAAGCTGACATTTTTGAGGCTCTACAACTACCTAACTTCCATTCACTTTTTTGGCAATGTGTTGTTCTTTCTCATTTCTGGTGTAGCGAATTTAAACATCCCTTTGTGCCCCGCAGAGATTTGCGTACCTGTGATCGCTTCTTAATCCCCCGGTGTTTCACAAGATATGGTAAGCGAGAGCGCTCTTATTATGTGCCATACATTTTTAACCGACTCCCCGACCACTTCTTTGAAGCTACAAATAGGAGAAAATTGAAAAATCTATTGAACAGTTTTACGCTTTAATTCATTGTACAATTTCAATAATGTATTGTTGTGTTATATGTTGTATCTAATATGTTTGCTGGGATATTGTGAGTGATTATTTTCTGTTTCTCACATAGTGCGATACATGTTTTAAATGTGTGCTCTACGGACTTCTTCTATGCTATCTGTGACATTCCATTTGCTGGGTTCTGTCCTTCAAGCCTCTACTGGCTTCGACCGACCCGTCACCTTATAGTGTTATGAAGGTATCTAAATAAATGAAATGAAAATGAAAAATGAAAATGAAATGAAAAAATTATTATTATTATTATTATTATTATTATTATTATTATTATTATTATTATTATTATTATTATTATTATTATTATTATTATTATTATAACGACGATCTGCACGGTGAGCGAGCAGCTCGCGCCGCCCTGCTCAACGCCTCAGTCCAACTCAAGTGACACGGACGCGCTGTACTGCATACCGACTCCTACGCTTCTACAATGTCCCCTCCACTCCAGTGCGCGCAATGCAAGGAGAAGATTATGAACGACGGTCGGCACATGTCCTGCGCCGACTGTGGAGCATTATACTATCTGGGGAAACTTTGCTCCGGTATTGCGGACAGTACATTCAAGACCATGGGCGCTGGAAAACGAAAGGCCTGGCGTTGCCGCGTATGCAGACAACAGCAAAGCGGAGATGGGTCTCGTAGTGAGGCAGATATGTCGCAATGCGCATCTCCTGTCACTACGGAACATTTTCAATCTCTTGAAGCTAGGCTGGAGTGCCTTACTTTACTCAAGGCCAACGTTGACACCCTCCTCGAGTTGCCAACCCAAATGAACCAAATGCTAACGCTGAAGCCGGTAGTCGAGAGCCTGAAATCTGCAGTAACGGAGGTTCAGGAGTCCATCGACTTTCTCTCGGCTAAGTACGACTCTGTGCTGTCGACAGCCACGAACAACGCAGCAGCTATAAACAAACTGCGCAGCGAAACCACATCACTGAAAACAGTGGTAACGGAGCAATCTCAGATAATCGAGCACCTGCAAGAAGAGCTCAATGACAGTGAACAGTACAGTCGTCTCTCAAACATCGAGATACACGGACTTCCTCAATCCCCAACTGAAAATTTAGTCTCCGTTGTCAGTGAGTTGGCGTGTAAGCTAGGCCTTGGTGACTTTCGGCCAAATGACATAGTGGCAGTGCATCGTCTGCCTTCTCGACGCGATGGCCCTCCAGTTGTCCTGGTTAGATTGGCATCCGTGTCACTAAGAGAGCAGTGGCTTGCCACACGAGGTAAGCTGCGTACCTTGGCGGCAGACAGTTCGTTGCCAAAACTCTACCTGAACGAGAATCTAACGCGAAGGAACCGGGAACTCTTTTGGATGGTGCGTGAGAGGGCAAGGGTCAAGCAATATAAGTTCACTTGGGTGAAAACTGGGAAGCTATTTGCGAAGAAGTCAGAAAGCTCGCCTGTAGTGCGCATCTATCGGATGGTCGACTTGGAAAAGATTGTCTAATTTTTTTCGTTTCTTAATGGCTTGAAAATAAGGCGAGATAACTACCACTTCGGAAAATGGAAGTACAGTTTCATCGATGTTCAGATTTTTCTTCTTTTCAACGTCTCTTGAGCCCAGTCAACGATACTGCTCTTGGCTTATTACATGTAAATATTAGGAGTATTCGTAAATATTGGGACCAGTTTGTAATAACTATCAACAGTCTGATGTCAATAATTGATGTTTTTGTGCTAACAGAGATCAATGTTAAAGAAGAGTTTTGTAGTGCCTTTCAGATACCGGGATATAAATCATTTTTTCTTACACTACCAATTGGTCGAGGAGGAGGAATCGCGATATTCGTTAAAGATTCATGGTGTACTGAAAACTTTGATGTAGATTTTTTTTATTGCGAGTCTTTGTCCTTAAGGTTATGGAATTCTGAGTGGTCGTTGTTGTTATTGGCACTGTACAGACCTCCGTCATCTAATGCTTTAAACTTTTTGGAAGAACTCAGAGATACACTTGGTAAATTCCAGTCCGTCGACATCTGTATGATAGGTGATTTTAATATTGACACCCTTCAACCCATTAACTTCCTTGTTTGTGACTATCTGAATTTATTAGCGGAGTTTGGTCTAGAGGAACTGATTCTAGCTCCGACTCGAGAGGAACTTCTGGGTGATCATCTCGTTGCTTCATGTCTTGACCATATTAGCGTACGCGCCGCAAATGTCGTTGCGCAGTCAGCTGTAATAGAACAAAAACTAGCGGACCATTACTTTGTTGCGTGTCAACTTACATCAAAACTTAGCGTTAAAACAAAAACAGAAACAACAAAAAGAGTTGAAATAATTGATAAAGTAAGGTTTGATAAGTTAGTTGAGGCCTATAATTGGGATAGTTTGTTGTCCATTCAAGACTTCGTTGAAATTTACAGTACGTTTAGAAATCAATTCGGCTCTTTCAGGGAGCAATCCAAAAAGATTATTACTGTCAGGCGGCGTCAAAATGCACAAGTGTGGTTAACAGGAGATATCTTGTCATGCATTAAGTATAAAGATGTTTTATGGGCTAAATGCCGACGTTCTCCTAACAATGTTCAGTTAAAAATAGTATTCCGCGCTACGCGAAATCGTGTAAATGCGCTTATCCGGTGCGCTAAGAGAAAATACTTCCGAGAGAGATTTTTTAAGGTAAGGTCAAATATTTGTGAAACTTGGCGTTTACTAAATCAGTTGCGTGGCTCTGGTGTTAGGAGATCCATTGATGATTCACTTGAGAAAGTATTTGATCTTAATACGACAGTGGCTGAGGATTTCAACAAGTTTTTTGCTAAATTTTCTGGAGTAGCGCCTAACGATGCTACGTTCTCTACAGAATATCTAGAGTCTAATGTTTCCTCGGCTTTCCTTCCTCAAATGACCGAGCTTGATCTACGAACTTGGCTTTTCAGTTTCAAAACAAACAAGGCGCCTGGCATAGATGGCATCAGTGCAGAAGACCTGCAACGCAATTATAACTCTATAAAACACGTGCTTCTTTATATGTTAAATGGTTTTATTTCTTCCGGGATTATCCCAGATGATTTAAAAACTGCACTTGTAAAGCCTTTATTTAAAGGAGGAGAGCGCAAAAAGCTTGACAATTACCGCCCAATTTCTATTTTACCCTGTATAGTCCAGATCTTAGAAAAACATATCCTTCAATCTATGACGGGGTTTCTTGATCGCTTTAACATTCTATCGCCAACTCAATATGGGTTTGTCAGTGGACGTGGGACCCAGCCACTTCTAGAAGATTTTGCTGATGAATTGAATCATACCTTTGAGAAGCATCAGGTTGCTTGCGCACTTTTTATTGATGTGGCAAAGGCATTCGATACCGTGAGTCATAATATTTTACTAACTAAATTGCAAAACATTGGATTCCGCGGCCCATTCTTTTCACTACTTCAGAACTTTTTGTCGGGAAGGACACAACTAGTTTCCATAGCGAATATCCGAGGCTCCAAAGTTAGCTTAAAAGCTGGGGTTCCTCAGGGATCCGTTTTGTCACCTCTCCTTTTTAACATCTTTGTAAACGATATGTCCGGGGCAGTTTCCTCATGTAAATTATTTCAATACGCTGATGACACGGTATTGCTGTCGCAACACCTTGATTATGTTGCAGGAATCACTTTACTCCAAGACGACACTTGTCACCTACATGACTGGTTTAGAGCTAATTGTCTCACGATCAATATACATAAAACTAAGCTTGTTTGCTTTCATAACCCACTTAAACTTATAACTACCGATTATCCACTTTATATGCATACATCTCGGTGTACACCTTGCAACTGTCGTCCTGTGTCTTATGTTGATCAAGTTAACTATCTAGGAATACAATTTGAGTGTGACTTGTCGTGGAAAGCCCATTTATCCCAACTTTGTAGAAAACTGCGAAAAGTATCCTGTTTTCTGTATAATGCCAAATCTCTAATACCCATTTCAACCAAAAAGACAATAACTCACGCTTTAGCATACAGTGTATTACGCTACGGAATAACTATTTTTGGTCACAGCCCAGGACTATGGGGCAAAAAAATTGACTCAGTTTTAAAAGGAATATTTAAAAGCATAATGTACGGTGCAACGTCACAAACTGAAGAAGAAATGCTAACATGCTTGGGTTGCCTTTTTTTTATCCTTTACTTGTACAAACGGTTGTTCTAAAATACTTCTGGAGCGATACTTTTAAGGTACCTCGTGTCTTATGTAGACCTCTTCGGCGTGTTGAGCGGTTTGAAGTGCCTTTCGTAGAAACAAAGTACGGAAAAAGAGTGCGAAATTTTTACGTTCCATTTATTTTCAACAATTTACCAGATGATATCTATGCTGTGGACTCTTTAAAAAAATTGAAAGAATCACTTCAAGGTATTAGGGAGAAGTTGTGACTGCATGTTTCTGTTTGCATATGTTGGAATGACCATCATCACCTACATTGTTCTGCATCTGTAATTGAATTTGAGCTGTGAACTTCTTGTTTGTGGGGACTCTTTCAAGCATGAATTGTAGGGTGCTGTCCCACAAGCCGCTTCTGGCTTTGACAGGCCCGTGTATCTGCCTTGTTAAATGCGTGTTCCAATAAAAAATTATTATTATTATTATTATTATTATTATTATTGTTCCAACCAACACGGATTTGTAGCAGGACGCTCGACAACAACAAATTTGATTTCATTTATGTCCATTGCATCCAAAGTTGTGTGCCAAAGAGGCCAGCTCGACGTGGTCTACTTTGATCTGAGTAAGGCGTTTGATGTGGTTGACCATGACATTCTTTTATCAAAACTTTGTGGTATTGGTGTCTGTGGAAAGCTACACAACTGGTTTCAGAATTATTTGTCTAATAGAACATGTGTTACTCGTGCGAACGGCGCGTATTCTTTTACGTACACGGCCACGTCTGGGGTACCTCAGGGATCAGTTCTGGGCCCGCTTCTTTTTTCTATTTTTGTGAACGATGTGTGTAAGCAGATTGTAAACTCGTCTTTTCTGCAATATGCTGATGATATTAAGATATTTAAGGAGATTAGAACTATCTCAGATTGCAAGTTTCTACAAGAGGACATAATCTCATTTAGCAAATGGTGTTCACTGAACGGTCTCCTACTAAACAGCTCGAAAACCAAGGTCATGTCCTATAGTCGCAAAACGCAAACGACGTGTTTCCCTTACAGTGTTCGCTCAGACGTATTGTGCCGTTCTAGTGAAGTGCGGGACTTGGGAGTGCTTTTTGACTCCTCCTTGAGATTTGATAGCCATGTGGCTCGTATAAGTACCTGCGCCTTGCGCGCGCTCGGTATCGTTTGTCGAACGACTAGAGTATTTAAAAACCCCACAACGTTTGTAACCCTGTACCGCTCTTTGACAAGGTCGCAACTCGAATATGCATCTCCGGTATGGAATGGCAGTTGTAAAACTACCCTCCTAAGGCTGGAGCGAGTGCGAAACAAATTTTTATCTATTTATCGATATCGATATCTGCGAGATGAAACATATCTATCAAAGGGTAACAATGTATTGGACGTCCTACAAATGAACAGCTTATATCACCGTCGAGAAAAGGCAGATCTGGTTTTCCTTTTCAAAGTGCTTCATGGTATGGCCGACTGTTCAGAACTGCTCTCACAGATATCTTTGCGAGTTCCTCGGACAGCGACCCGTTTGACAACGTCTTTTTACTCTCCTCGAACGTTAAATATCTTGGACCCGATGTTTCGTATGTGTCGGGCATATAATGGCATTGGAAGTGATCTTGATATTTTTTGTGTGACTGAATTTGTCAGATCTCTCAGATTCTTGTATGGGTCTCTCTGAACCTGTCGGTGATTGTGATGTTATTATATATTATTTTAAGAAGGTATACTCGTTGTTGTGGTCGTCTTCCTACTCTGCGTTCGGACCCTGTGTTCCGTTCTTTCCTTGTTGTGTATATCGTATCTCTGTGTCAGCATGCGTTATATGTATCATATCTTTTACTCAATGTTTTGAGTTTTTTATGTTTTTTTCCTACTTTTTTGTAGTGTGTAAGTGTCGGTGTGCCAGCACCAAGACCGCATGGTCGTTCCTGGACACCTAATAAAAATTATTCTTGATTGATTCTTGATTGATTATTATTATTATTATTATTATTATTGTTATTATTTTTATTTATTATTATTATTATTATTATTATTATTATTATTATATTATATTAAGACGGACCCGTCATTTGACATACCGAAAGCGTTATGTGAATAAAAAGATTATTATTATTATTATTATTATTATTATTAATAATAATAATAATAGAAGAAGAAGAAGTCCCCGAGAACAATGGCTCTTTAAATCGCTCTTCACATTTCGATTGAAATTTCCGGTATTTAAGGCTCATTACAATCCGCGAGAAGTGTGACAACCACATTCAAGCCCTGGCAACACCACGAGACTGCTCTTTCGTCAAGAACGGGTAAACCGGCGTCTTTATGACCTCGGCTGTGAGGTTAGGCTTGCGCGATATCCCTTGCCGGGCTTTCTCGCATTCGAACCCACGCCCGCTCTGCTCGCAAGGCAATCTTTGCGGTGAGTTCTAGAATAAGCGGTGGCCTACGTTTCCAAGAAGAAAAGGGAGAAGTAACGCAAGATCTCCGGGCAGCAACATTCAAGATCATGGCCCCCTCCCAGACGCCTGCCGCCGGCCTCACCTATTGACCTCACCCGCGTCGTGACGCCCTGAAGCCATCACAGTGCGCCGCCTGATTCAGCGTCTAATGTTGGGTGTCGATGTGTCGCCGACGGGACGCCTTTGACCAGGAGGATTGCTTCCCAGTTGCATCCCTTAGAGCTTGTCTGACTGTGACCGACGCAATTTGAACAGGTGAGAGCAAAGGTCACTCTGCTTGATTTGCCACTTGTTTGCCCGCTGACGGTACTTGAAGTTCTGTTGCCAATCTATTTATGTAAACTGTGAAATAATTTTCTAGATAACTTCATTTACTATATACTTATTATGAATTGCGTAAAGTGCAACCTCGCCCTGCCGGTTGACGGAAGGTTCCTGACTTGCTCATCCTGTCAGAATGGGTACCATCTTGGCAAACCCTGCTCCGGCGTTGCGGATGCTACGTTTTCGGGTATGAGCGCTACCAGAAGAGACAGTTGGAAGTGTCCTTCGTGTCGCGGCAGTGAGGCTCGCTCGAGCACTGCGGCCAACAGCGGCGTTCTTCTCGAGAGCTCTAGCGTCCCTGCTGAAAGTCAGCAGGATGAACCGAGCCTCGCGTCTGTAGCTTCTCAGCTTACCTCGATCAATGTAGCGATCCATCAGCTTCTTCCTCTGAAGACTAGCGTCGATTCGCTCTTGCCTCTTCCAGCTAAAGTGGAGCTACTGCTATCCCTTAAGCCAGTTGTTGAAGAACTGCGAAACACTGTTGTAGGACTTCAGTCTACAGTGGACTCCTTCAAAGAGAAATATGACTCGGTGCTGGCTCTTGCAGTGACCAATGAGGAATCAGTAAAAGATCTCCAAAAGGAGGTCAACCAAGTAAAAACAGTGATGGAGGAGCAGTCACAGGAGATCTCAAGGCTGAAAGAAGAGTTGAACGACTCGCAGCAGTACAGCCGCCGTTGTAATATGGAGGTACAGGGACTTGCTTACACGCCGAGGGAGAACCTGGTTAAGGTCATGGAAGATCTCTCCCAGAAAATAAGCCTTCCGTCATTGCGCTCTTCGGACATCGTCGCAATCCATCGCCTTCCAACCAAACGAGACACAGCCCCGCCAGTACTGATTAAGTCTGCCTCAGTCGAGATTAAGGAAGCCTGGATGGCTGCACGTGGCAGGCTGCAGAAGCTATCGCTGACTGATAACGAACCTAAATTATATTTTAACGATAACCTAACCCCAGCAAACAAGGAGCTTTTCTGGATGACGAGAACGAAGGGGAAAGAAAATGGATACAAATACATTTGGCTCAAAAACGCAAAAATTTATGCCCGCAAAAGCGAGGGCTCTCCGGCTCTACGCGTAAACTCAGTTAGGGACCTCGAGAAGCTCATCTAAGAAATGACAGCTTGCTTTTCTATTCCAGACTCCGGCTCTTTTCACCAGGTTTTAGGACCTACTTCTAAATACTCTTTTACCATTATTCACGTTAATATTAGGAGCTTACGTAAACATTGGGAGCAGTTTCGGGTTTTAGTTAGTCATTTTAACCCTCCCATTGACGTATTTGTGCTTACTGAAATTAGTATCTCATCATCGCAAGGCAACCAGTTCGTTTTGAATGGTTATAACGAGTTGTTTCACACCCGTGAACGCAGTAGAGGTGGAGGTATTGCTATATATGTTAAAGAAAAGTGGCTATCTACAAGTTTGAATGTCTCTTTCTCCCATGCTGAATCTCTCGCTATAAGTATTTCTCAGTCTGGATTTTCTTTATATTTATTAACAATTTACAGGCCTCCATCAGAAAATGTCTCACTTTTTCTTGCAGAACTAGAAGTTACACTTAAAGAGTCTCGCTCCGAAGGGCAATTTTGCATGGTCGGCGACTTGAATATCGACACCCTTAAACCTTACAAGCCCAATGTTTGCGATTACTTAACCCTGCTTTCGGAATATGGAATTGAAAGTACTATCAGCCTACCCACAAGAGAGGAGCTCCTATCTGGAAAGTTAGTCGCGTCCTGTATTGATCACATAAATACCCGCTCTCCTGACACCACCGTAAAATCTGCCGTCATCACTAATAAGCTCTCCGATCACTACTTCATAGGTTGTCGGTTACAAAGGGAGGTGAATGAGCGAAAAGAAAAAGCACGCGGTTGTACTTTCGTTTCGATTACTGATACAGTCAAATTTGATCTGTCGGTAGCTACATTTGACTGGAATCAAATATTGATGTCGGTAGAGCCCGCCGCTATTTATAGCGTTTTTGTAGAGGTATTCCAGTCCTTCTATCGTAACTCATTAAAAGAAGTGAAATTCAAGAAACGGTCGGATAAGCCATGGTTAAACACCGACATCATGGTAGCCATTAAGACGAAGGAGGCATTGTGGTTGCGTTCACGCCGTGCCCCTAAAAACTTAGAGCTGAGCGCCGAATTTAAATGTGCAAGGAACCGTGTAAATGCGATTATTAGGTCCGCGAAACGACGTTACTTCCAGAGGAAGTTTTTTGAGACAAGATCAAATCCACGGGAAACATGGGAGTTAATAAACACCTTCAGAGGGCGCGCATCGAGACAACCGATAAATATTTCTCTAGAGAGGCATTTCGGAGCTAACTTAAAATCCACCGTCGATGATTTCAACAAGATATTTGCTTCGACGTCAGGTATCGCCAGAGATCGTAAAGATACCTCTACCAGTTCAGAGCATAAGCTCAGATCACCTTCCTCGGCATTTTTACCTCCACTTGATTTAAGTATATTGCGCTCTATTTTATTTGGTATAAAGCGGAATAAAGCACCTGGAATCGATGGCATCCGCGTTGGTGACTTATGTCGTAACTTCGATGCAATTAAAGAAGTCCTCCTTGTAATGATAAATGGTTTTTTGAGTTCTGGTATTATCCCCGTTGACCTGAAAACTGCACTTGTGAAACCCCTTTTTAAAGGAGGCACACCAAAAAAGCATGAGAGCTACCGTCCTATCTCAATCTTGCCATGCATTGGGGAAATATTAGAAAAGCACCTATTCACAGTGATGTCAAGCTTTATCGACAGCTCTGACATATTGTCAAATAACCAGTATGGTTTTGTGGCAGGGAAAGGTACCCAGCTACTCCTGGAAGACTTTGCAGATCTTATTCACACCGCATTTGAGAACAACCTATTTGCGTGTGCACTTTTTTTAGATCTATCTAAAGCGTTCGACGCCGTTAGCCATGACGTGCTTCTCAGCAAACTACATAATTTCGGCTTCCGCGGTCCATTTTTTCTTCTCCTACAAAATTTCTTTTCGGAGCGTTCGCAGATCGTGTCTGTAGGACAATTTAGGAGCACGCGCGTAATGATAAAAGCTGGTGTCCCTCAGGGTTCGGTGTTGTCGCCACTTCTGTTTAATATATACGTAAATGATATTTCCACCAGAGTATCTAAGTGTCGTCTATTTCAGTATGCAGATGACACCTTGCTCGTCTCTCGCCATCTGAACTACTATCATGCTGTAAACTTATTGAAACATGATGCCACGCAAATAATGGACTGGTTTGATGAAAATTTAATCACAATTAATGCGTAAAAAAAAAAACTGGTATGCTTCAGAAACCCACTCAAGAAAGTGAACCTTGACTCACCAGTCACTCTACACAAATCGAATTGTACTGACTGTCATTGTTCTCAGCTGGACTATGTTGATAAAGTTAAGTATTTGGGAGTGTATTTCGATTCAGACATGTCATGGAATTCCCATATGTCGTACCTTTGTAAAAGGATTCGCAGCGTAAGCTGTTTACTTTTCAACAACAAAGCTTTTATGCCGTTTGCGGTAAGAAAGTCTATCGCGCATGCCCTAGGCTATAGTATAGTTAGGTACGGTATAACGATTTTTGGTAACTGTGCAGAGCTATGGAAAATTAAAATCGATCGTATTTTGAGGGCCATGTTAAAAAGTGTTGGGTATAATAGGGATTTTCCGACTGATATTAATGTTTTCGAGGCACTACAGATGCCGAATTTCTCTGCTCTTTTTGTACAAAGTGTAGTGCTTCGTCACTTTTGGAGCAATGATTTCAAGCTCCCCTTCGTCAGTCATTAAAGTCTCCGACATACGTCACGTTTTGTAACCCCTCGTTGTGTGACGCGCTACGGCAAACGAGTTCGCCCGTATTATGTGCCCTTCATCTTTAACACACTTCCGGAGCACGTCATCGAGGCCAGCACAAAAAGACAACTGAAGAAATTGATGAACAGTTTGTCTGTTTAGTATTGCTGCAGCATTTTCTCCATTTATTGTTCTTCCTGGTGTATGATTCACATTTGAGTATGACTTGTGTGGCCTTGTGCAACAAGTCCTGTCTGACTTGAACAAAACCGTATTTGTATCATGTACATTTTTTTTTCTATGAATATAGCGTACACAGTGTGTTGGCGCTATGAAAAACTATTACATTATCCACAGACTAATCAAATAGCACGTTCCTCTTTGCGAGCCGATTGTGTTGTACTTTATTTCGGATAGTTCCTGTGAAACAAGTCTGTGTGTGAGTGCGTGTGTTTTGTGACTCATCTACAGGACAAGCCTACTCTTCCTGACATGCCCTCTAAGGAGACTGACATTTCGGGTGACTTCTTATGTTTTGTATTCCCATGTGAATGCATGATTTTACCCTTCCTTTTATTTTACAATGGTGGACTTGATCCTACAAGCCTCTGTGGCTTTGATCAGTCCTGGAACTGAAATGGCATATTTGCACCACGGAATAAAACTATTATTATTATTATTATTATTATTATTAAACCCAATTGTGAGAATGGCTCAGCGTTTGAATCATTACTCTGAAAAACCTGATGTTTTCAACCCTTGCTCCAGGACGTTTGTCCTTTCTATTAAAAACTTGCCCGTGCAGGATGAGCATTGCTGAATTGCTTTGTTATGTCTGAATGTCGTCATCTCCATGTCGTGTTTTCTGGTGGTGCAGTTGTTGTCCTTCGGTCTTGTGTTCCCTCTCTACTGTTACTGCCTCGTTTTTATTTCATTGTACTAATTACTCGTGCACTGCCTAGTATTATGCTAAAAATGTATCTCATTTTCTGCGGAGATGTGTATAGTGTGTTTTTTTTGTTTTTTTTTTTATCCACCAGTGTACCAGCACCAAGACCTCAGGGTTGTTCCTGGGCACTGTATAATAAAGATTGATTGATTAATTGATTGATTTATTATTATTATTATTATTATTATTATTATTATTATTATTATTATTATTATTATTATTATTATTATTATTATTATTATTATTATTATTATTATTATTATTATTATTATTATTATTATTATTAAAAACTTGCCCGTGCAGGATGAGCATTGCTGAATTGCTCTGTTATGTCTGAATGTCGTCATCTCAATGTACGTCGTGTTTTCTGGTGGTGTACTTGTTGTCCTTCGGTCTTGTGTTCCGTCTCTACTGTTACTGCCTCGTTTTTATTTCATTGTACTAATTACTCGTGCACTGCCTAGTATTATGCTAACAATGTATCTTATCTTCTGCGGAGATGTGTATAGTGTGTTTTGTTTTTCTTTGTTTTTTTTTATCCACCAGTGTACCAGCACCAAGACCTCAGGGTTGTTCCTGGGCACTGTATAATAAAGATTGATTATTATTATTATTATTATTATTATTATTATTATTATTATTATTAAGACTCATACAAGAATCTGAGAGATCTGACAAATTCAGTCACACAAAAAATATCAAGATCACTTCCAATGCCATTATATGCCCGACACATACGAAACATCGGGTCCAAGATATTTAACGTTCGAGGAGAGTAAAAAGACATTGTCAAACGGGTCGCTGTCCGAGGAACTCGCAAAGATATCTGTGAGAGCAGTTCTGAACAGTCGGTATGGCCGACTGTTCAGAACTGCTCTCACAGATATCTTTGCGAGTTCCTCGGACAGCGACCCGTTTGACAATGTCTTTTTACTCTCCTCGAACGTTAAATATCTTGGACCCGATGTTTCGTATGTGTCGGGCATATAATGGCATTGGAAGTGATCTTGATATTTTTTGTGTGACTGAATTTGTCAGATCTCTCAGATTCTTGTATGAGTCTCTCTGAACCTGTCGGTGATTGTGATGTTATTATATATTATTTTAAGAAGGTATATTCGTTGTTGTGGTAGTCTTCCTACTCTGCGTTCGGACCCTGTGTTCCGTTCTTTCCTTGTTGTGTATATCGTATCTTTGTGTCAGCATGCGTTATATGTATCATATCTTTTACTCAATGTTTTGAGTTTTTTATGTTTTTTTCCTACTTTTTTGTAGTGTGTAAGTTTCGGTGTGCCAGCACCAAGACCGCATGGTCGTTCCTGGACACCTAATAAAATTATTCTTGATTCTTGATTATTATTATTATTATTATTATTATTATTATTATTATTATTATTATTATTTTTAATTCTAATTAAAATATATTAATTATAATAGTTTGTCTGTTTAGTATTGCTGCAGCATTGTTTTCTCTATTTATTGTTCTTCCTGGTGTATGATTCAAATTTGAGTATGACTTGTGTGGTCTTGTGCAACAAGTCTTCTCTGACTAACAAAACCGTATTGTATCATGTACCTTTTTTTCTATGAATATAGCGTACACAGTGTGTTCGTGCTATGAAAAACTATTACATTATCCACAGACTAATCAATTCGCACGTTCCTCCTTGCGAGTCGATTGTGTTGTACTTTATTTCGGATAATTCTTGTGAAACAAGTCTGTGTGTGAGTGCGTGTGTTTTGTGACTCATCTACAGGACAAGCCTACTCTTCCTGACATTCCCACTAAGGAGACTGACATTTCGGGTGACTTCTTATATTTTGTATGCCCCTGTGAATGCATGATTTTCCTCTTCCTTTTATTTTACAATGGTGGACTTGATCCTACAAGCCTCTGTGGCTTTGATCAGTCCTGGAACTGAAATGGCATATTTGCACCACGGAATAAAACTATTATTATTATTATTATTATTATTATAATAAAGCGGATGGAACGAAGAAAAAGAAGAAGTCACAGCGTTCGGACATTTACTTCCTTCGTGCTGAGATTTTATCTCACTTTTTATGCTTAAATTAAGTGGTGGTCTTCGCCGAGTTCGTTCCATCCGCTCAAGGTAAAGAGGTCATCTGGGCTGATCGCTCGATCATCTATTTCGGCATCAGATTTCATCTCTGCGAGCCTAGCTTCCCCGAGCGACGAAGACTCGTGACCACCGCATACTGGCACTCCATACCTCTCTGACGACCCTCCCTTTCCACGCTTTTCGTCCGCCACCACTGCTCCGGTTTTCGATGCTACGTCTTCTGACCAACACAGTAAGCCCGACAGCCGCCTTGCTCAACAAGCCCTTGACCCGGGTCTTCTGGCCATCGCAGTGAGCTCAACATCTGCCTACCGCAACAAACCCTTTTACCCAGATTACTTTGGGACACACCGGTCTCGTTGGGTCTTGGCGGTTGGTCGCGTGTTAAGCTTTAGCTGTGTTTCACTTTTGCGGGTGAGCCTGGAACTGTTTATTTTTCTCGCATTCTGTTTGGTTCTAATTTATCATTTATACCGTCAACTTCTTCTTCGTCGTGAACTGCGTACCATGCCTACACCGGAGCCCTGTGCTGTCTGTTCTGGCTCTCTGCCAACTGACGGTCGTTTTATGAAATGTGTTGACTGTTCAAAAGCCTACCACTTGGGTAAGAAGTGTTCGGGAGTGTCTGATGGTACATTCAAAGGGATGAGCGCTTCTAAACTAGAGAAATGGCGCTGTCTCGCCTGTCGTGGAGGGCAGCCCAGGTCCGACACTGAAGTCGAGCTTTCACCCTCTCAAGACGACTCCAGTTCTTTCGTTTCGCAACTCTCGAATGTGAATCAAAAGCTCGATCTTCTTCTTTCGTGGAAAGATACCGTCGGTGCTCTGCACGAACTGCATCCAAAGATAGATGCGCTATTAACGCTGAAGCAGACAGTGGACTCCATGCGAGTTACCATCAATGAAATGCAAACATCTATGAATTTTTACTCCACCCAGTACGACTCACTAGTGTTGACAACGAAGTCTCAAGACAAAACTATGAAAGATCTTCAAAGTGAAACGAGCGCTTTGCGCTCGATTGTAGCCGAGCAGACAAACGAGATCCGTCAGCTCAGAACAAACCATAATGATTCAGATCAAACAAACCGCCTCCCTAACTTAGAGATTCACGGTATACCAGTTTCGCCTCAAGAAAACATCGTGAATACCATGACAAACCTAGCAGATCAACTTGGTGTGGAGGGTTTTGAACCCGCGCATGTCGTGGTAGCACATCGCTTGCCGGCTAAACCGGGGACAGTCCCTCCCATCCTGGTCCGGTTCTCTACAGTCTCTCAAAAAGAACGTTGGATGGCTTGTGGACGCCTCGGCTCCATACGTCAGGACGAATCTCATCCTAGGATATACTTTAATGATAACCTAACCGAAGCGAACAGGAAGCTGTTTTGGTTGGCACGAACTAAAGGCAAAGAAAAGGGTTACAAATTTGCATGGGTGCGACACGGAAAAATCTTCGCAAAGCAAAACCAGAATTCTCCACTCCTTCGCATCCCCAACACTGATGCATTGGAACAATTGGTTTAAGCGTCTAAAAGAGTATTGTTAGATAAAAGCCCTAGAATTATGTCTAGGAACAGTTTTTTCAGATAAAAAACCTAGACTCATGTAAAGAAATATTTAAGACAAGGGC
The DNA here is from genome assembly GCF_016920785.2 of Ixodes scapularis. Taxonomy (NCBI): domain Eukaryota; kingdom Metazoa; phylum Arthropoda; class Arachnida; order Ixodida; family Ixodidae; genus Ixodes; species Ixodes scapularis. The sequence goes on from NW_024609881.1 coordinate 33,185,820, forward strand.
AGGCAGTATTTTTACTTTGTTTCATGTCAATATACGAAGCATTCGAAAGCACTGGTGTGAATTTCAGTTAGCTATCGACTCTGTGCGTTTTATTGCCGATGTGTTTGTTTTGACTAAAATTAATATTCATGATGAGGATGTAGGTCAATTTTCGTTGCCAGGGTTTAATAGCACGTTCTATACTCGTGACAAAAAGCGCGGCGGTGGTATCGCGGTATTTTTGAAGGACGATTTGTTTTTCTCAGAGGTTAAGTTTTCAATCCAATCATGTGAGAACATTTCACTTCGTATTCTTACTTCTGTCTATAATATATACCTGCTAGCCTGCTATAGGCCACCCTCTGGAAACGTATCTGAATTCCTCTCTGACCTGGGAGACTGTTTACAAACTTTGCCTAATAATGCGTCCCTCTGTCTTGTAGGGGATTTCAACATTGATCTATTGAAGCCTTCGAGAGCACTGGTTTGCGAGTATCTAACTCTTTTGGCAGATAACGACGTAGAGCCTGCGATTCAGGCCCCCACAAGGGAAGAACTCCTCGGAGACAAAATTGTGATATCATCAATTGATCATATCAATTTAAGATCTTCAACATCAACAACAAAGGCAGCAGTCATTTCATACAAATTATCGGACCACTATTTTATAGGATGTCAGTTGGAATTCCCAGGAGATGCGTTGGTGACAGGTATCAACAGTAAGCACCGCGTTGAGATTGTTGATCGCCATAGTCTTGACAACTGTATATCTACTTATGACTGGCATACATTTCAGCATTCCGTGTCACGCCGTGACATTTATCTTAGTTTTGTGCAACTGTTTAGACAGTTTACTGAAGCGTCAAAAAAGATTATTGTTGTAAAACAAAGAAAAGACAATATACGCTGGCTAAATAAAGACATATTGTCTGTTATAAAACTCAAAGAAATAGCCTGGAAGCGATGCCGCCGGTCTCCACATAATTCCATCCTTAAAGCAGAATTCAGAACTATCCGGAACAGAGTCAGCGCGTTAATTCGCTCAGCTAAGCGGCTGTACTTTCATAAGCAGTTCTCTGATTCTAGACGCAACTCGGCTAAAACGTGGTCGTTAATCAACGAGTTACGTGGTGTTACATCTCCTCACATTCAAAATTTTGACGGTACCTTTGGGCCTAATTCACTGGCTACGGCAAATACCTCCAACAATTTTTTTGCTTCCTTCTCGGGCAGTGCCCGGCTATCGGCCACAGCGGCCTTTTCTAGTCCCTCCCTGAACTCGGCTTCCGCATTTCTTCCTGAAATGACATCGCAGGATCTCGAGTCAATAATCTTCGGGCTCAAGCCAAATAAATTACCAGGTTATGATGGAATATGTCTTAGCGATCTCCGTAGAAATTTTAGGTACTTAAAAGATACTCTTCTACTTATGCTCAACACAATGATCGAGACAGGTTCCATTCCCATCGAATTGAAAACTGCTATTGTTAAACCTCTTTTTAAAGGAGGTCAGCGTGGCCAGGTTCAAAACTATCGGCCAATTTCTATTCTACCATGTATAGCTAAAATATTAGAAAAAATTATTTACATCACTATGTCTTCTTTCGTAGAGAAGTGCAACATAATATCTGCCAACCAATACGGTTTCGTGCCTGGTCGTGGGACTCAACCCCTCCTCGAAGCGCTATATGATGAGATAAATTTGGGTTTTGAGAACAACCTGTTTATTTGCGCTTGCTTTCTTGATGTAAGAAAGGCGTTCGACACAGTGAGTCACTCTATTTTATTGCAAAAACTTTCAGCTGTTGGTTTCCGGGGTCCTTTTTTGTCCTTACTCACTAATTTCCTGCAAGATTGTTCCCAGCTGGTTTCAATCAAAGGCATACACAGCGTCAAAGTCTCTTTAAAATCTGGTGTCCCACAGGGCTCTGTACTTTCGCCTTTGCTCTTCAATATCTATGTAAATGATATGTCTACCTCTGTTTCGAACTGCTCCCTTTATCAATACGCGGACGACACTCTTTTGTTAACATGTCATCTTACGTATTCAAGGGCTATGGAGATGCTCCAGGAATGTTCTTTAGGACTAATGAACTGGTTCGCCCATAATCTTATAGATATCAATGTCTCAAAAACTAAGTTAGTATGTTTTCACAATCCCGTTAAGGGAGTTGATCTAAATACTCCACTTTTCCTCCACACGTCGCACTGTGTCAACTGCCAGTGCACTCCCATCGCTTTCTCAGACACTGTGAAGTATTTAGGAATTATTTTTGATTCTGATCTTTCTTGGAATTCACACCTCACAAGACTGTGTTCTAAGTTAAGGAGCGTTTCTTGCTTAATGTACAATATCAAGGCTTTTCTACCACTTAATCTCAGGAAACTCATAGTTCACTCGTTAGCATATGGCTCCCTCCGCTACGGAATCACCATTTTTGGAAATTGCTCTGGACTATGGCAGGCAAAATCAATAATATTCTAAAAGGAATGCTGCGTAATGTTTACTACAGGCCTACCACTTCCTCTCAGGATATGTTTCAAATATTATCTATGCCCAACTTTCAATCTCTGTTTGTGGAAACGGTAGTCCTTAGTCATTACTGGAATACTGACTTCAAAACACCTCGTCCGAATATCCGGCAACTCCGAACGGTTCCACGATTTGTTATCACCAAATGTTACACTCGATATGGCAAAAACTTGCGGTCCTTCTACGTTCCTCGGATTTTTAATTCTTTACCTGCTAATTTCCCTGATTTCACTTCCAGAAAAAGCTTAGAAAATCGCTTCGCCTTCTGTCTCCCGATGAGTCGATCTAAAAATGTATAACATTTTTGTGTGTGTTCTTTTTTGCGTTTTGTATTTTTTTTCTCAAACGCCCTTATTGGATTTTATTTGACAGTTTTTTTTTGTCCCCACTAGTATTGCCACCAAGTATGTGTCTTTTGATTGGTGCATCTTGCGTATAGTCCAAAGGTGATTGACTAAAATAGTGCTTTTATTTATGGTTACTATTAATGACACAAATATGGTGCTGTCCTCAATATGGTGTATTTGTGATATAACTCAATTTTGCTTGTGTCAAATTCTGCGTCATATTTTTTGTTTTGTTTTGTTTTCATGACTCGTTTTGTGACTGTTCTCATCCACTGAGAATCTCAATCTTCACCTGGACGTACCCTGCATCGTGCAACTCTTCAAGGAATGATTCTGTGATTCTTTTCTAGTGACATAACCTGACTTTCTTTTTATTTTTATTGAAGTTTATATTTTCTTGTGTTTCGGAAGCCTAAGCTTCAACTGGAACTATAGCTAATTCTGGTCAAGTTCACAATTTTTTTTTATATTTCTCCTTTTTCTTTCTTCTTTTGTGACAATTATTTTGATATCTTTGCAACCTCGGTTTAGTCACACAAGCCCATGAAGGCTTTGACGAACCTGCGTTGTCTTGTGGATATGCTCCTACATCACAAATAAATTATGAAATGAAATGAAATTCTTATTATTATTATTATTATTATTATTATTATTATTATTATTATTATTATCCAAGATGGCGCCCAGCTCGGACGCATGTATTATCTGCTCCCGCTGCTTCTACGGAAGACAGAGGTTTCTACGCTGTTCTGGGTGCCAGTTACGTGCCCACACCAAGTGCATCTGCTGGCCGGAGAATGAGACCACCTTTCTTCAATCTGGGGTGAGCTCCTTTATCTGCAAGAGTTGCGAAAAGATCAGCGGGGATGCTAGGCCTAATGGCGATAGCCAGACCGGCCTCGACGAAGCATCGCTCAGCCACCACTCCTCACCGCCCTCCCCGACCGCTTCCAACCGTCCGGAGGGGCCAGCTTCCTCCTCCCCCGGTGGTCCCAACGCAGACATGGAATCCTTACGGGCCCTCCTCCTCGACTCCCTCAAGGGGAACTCCTTCCTCACGGACGAGGTTGCTGCTCTTCGGGACGAGAACGCGCAGCTTCGCCGCGAGTACAGGCAGTCTTCCCAGCTGCAGGCGAGTGCCATGCAGTCTTTGCGGACGGAACTCAGAGCTGTGCGCGAGACTCGGAGCCAAATGGGGCCGGCCGGCGGAGGACAGCTGCCATTTTCCTACGCCGCGGTGACGAGCCCCCATCATCCGCTATCTCCGGCGCGAGGGGGAGGAGGCACCCCTCTTCTCGCAGGGGGGGCCTCTTCGAGCGCGCCGGTCGACGGTCTCTCTGCGACCTTGAACGGGTCGCGCACCGACCTCGCTGAACCTGTCCAGCCTTCGGGGCACCCACGCCGTCGGGACCCATCCAACTTTAAAGGGGCACTGACACATCAAAATCATATTTTATTTTACTATCCGAAACGATTGAAAACGATGCCTGGACATTGCCCTCAAAATTTGAAACTTGGGAATTCAGTATTTCTGAATTAAAAAAACAATTTCCAAATGCCAAATTTGAAGTTCCCGCGCGATCCGCGCCAGTGCAGTGAGTCAAATTTTGCGGTCTCCTGCGACTTGACTTTCTTTCGGACCTCCGCTCCACGCTGTGAAGCTAAGCGCCGTTGCTACCGCGGCCAGAAGCGAGGAGGAGGCGAGCAGGCGGGATAGAAGGGAGCCGGTGCGGGAAAAAAACCGGTTTCGTCCCCGACACGCCGATAATCCTCTGCTCGAGCGCCGCCAAGTTTTCCGAGGGAGAACAGAAATCCAGGAAGCGACATCACACCGAAATCTTATTTTCGGTATTTCAAAAAGAAAGGCCGTAGTGCGTTCGCAATTGCGTTAAAAAACATGTTTTACGATTGCCGTTATTAAATGTTATAGAAATGTCGGCTACAAAGCTTCTAAATTTCCTGGTTTTTGACGTCACCGATCAAAAGAAGCGAGGAGGTGAGCGCGGGAAATATAAACGTCAAAAATAAAAAGGCGCCCGCGCGCGCGGTGAAATTTTTTTTCGCGATGCGGTTTTTTTTTGCGTGTTTATGACTACAACTTGCATCGTTTTAGACAATAAAAAAGAATACGACCTTTGGGGTGTCAGTGCCCCTTTAACGGGGCTGGGTTCCGCGGGGCGGGACACAAGTTCCCAAAGGCAAGGCGTCCGTTGTTGAGGGGAGGTGCGGCAGCCAGCTGTATACCTGTGGCACTGCCACCCCCTCGTCCACGTCACCAACGCGCTGTGTTCGTGACGCGTCTCGGCTCATCTTGTGATCCTGCAGGCCTTCAGGCTCACATCCAAGGGCGGGGCCCTGTTCGTGAGCTCGTATGCACCCGGCTCAAGACACGGTATGAGGGCTACTCGTCCTTCCACGTGACGGCTGCGGAAGACGAAATGGAGAAACTTTTTGATCCCCTCCTCTGGCCAGAGGGAAGCCTCTTTAAGGAGTTCACAGGCCAGCTGACTGACAGCCGTACCTATCAAGCGGTATCTCCAACACCTTTCTCCAATAATGCCGAAACAGATACCTAAACTAGACATTTATTATCAAAATGTCCGAGGTCTCCGCACAAAAGCTAATGAATTTTTTTCTAACGTAACCCTAACTCATGCATCTATTATTGTACTAACCGAGACCTGGCTCTGTTCGAATATTTCTTCATCTGATCTCTTCCCACCGAATTTCACAGTATTTCGACGCGATCGCGCATTCTCTACATTGAAAAAGACAGGGGGTGGGGTACTGATAGCAATTGATACGTCATTACAATGCGTTAGGCGTCCAGATCTCGAGACATCATTTGAGTCAGTGTGGGTAGAGCTACAATGTGCTAATGGCGAGCGTATCCTTCTGGGCTCTTATTACTTGCCCCCTGACACCTCTCCTGATGATTTTAGCCAATGTCTACTAGGCATTGAGCGCACAACCAACGCCCTTGAAAAAATTAAATTTATGGTTCTTGGCGATTTTAATGTCCCCAACATATGTTGGGAAACAGCCTCTGCGTCCTCAAAACATTACTATATCATTCAAAAATCTCATCTCTTGCTTAATTTCGCATCATTTACGAACTTAAGACAATATAACTGTATCCCGAACACCCAGGGCAACATGCTTGATCTTTGCTTCTCGGATCTTGACTGCATAGATGTAACTGATGGTGCGTCAGGCTTGGTTCCCCCCGACGGATATCACCCCGCTTTGGAGATTAGTATACCTGTCCGACAGGGCATGAGACGTTGTTCACGGAGACATCCTGAAGGGAATAGACATAATTTTTGCGCTGGAGACTATGTTAGTTTGTACGATCATTTCTCCAATTACGACTGGTCCTCAATTATCCTGTGCTCTGACGTTGATGAACAGGTTCGCGATTTCACTCGAATCGTCCGAGAGGGAATGGATCAATTCATCCCGTTGCGTAAAACATCAGGCTCAAAGTTTCCCTTCTGGTTCTCGCACAAATTACGTACTTTAATGAATAAGAAATTGCGCGCTCATCGAAAGTTTAAAAAGAACGATACCCCTGAATTAAAATCAGAATTTGGGCGCCTTAGGTCTCTCTGCAAGGAAGTTTTTAAACGTGATCGTCAGGCGTACACTGATTCCGTCGAGTTGCAGCTAACTAAAAATCACAAAGAATTCTGGAAGTATGTTCGCTCTCGGTCCCAGACAAAAGGTAGAGGAGAGATCACCCTGCTGGACTCACAGGGAAACTCGACGACAGATGTTTGTGAAATATTTGCACGCCACTTCCAGTCTGTTTTTAAGCATCATCCAACCCCTTCAACTACTGCCGCGCCAGCTGTCTCTGGGAAGGCATCCTGTATTGCACTCTTTGACGTGGAGCTACTGCATGAGTGTGTAAAAAAAATGAAACCATCATTGTCTTCTGGCCATGATGGTATTCCGTCAGTCCTCTTGAAGGCATACAGTGCCATATTTATTCCTGTTCTAGTACAGATTTTTAACAACTGCATAAAGAATGAGGTCTTTCCCGCCATGTGGAAAACGGCACTTGTTGTACCTGTGCATAAGTCCGGTCCAAAAACAAATGTGTCGAACTACAGACCTATATCTCTTCTTTGCACATTTTCGAAGCTCCTCGAAGTGGCACTACACAAAATATTGTCATTCAATCTCAAGCGTTATCTTATCCCTAACCAACATGGATTTATGGCGGGTCGCTCGACCACAACTAATCTCGCCTGTTTTATGTCAACCGCTGCTCACGCCTTCGCTAACAGAGGCCAGCTTGATGTGATTTACTTTGACTTGAGTAAAGCGTTTGACATTGTTAATCATGAGATGTTACTGGCTAAACTGTCAAAGCTAGATATTCACAACTCATTGCTTTCATTGCTCGAAAGTTATTTGCGTGACCGGAAGTGCTTTGTTAGCTCGAATAATAATTTTCTGCTACTTATGAGGCGACAACGGGTGTGCCTCAGGGCTCCGTTCTCGGACCTCTTCTGTTTTCAGTTTTTGTTAATGATGTTTCGACTGTGATTCGTCACTCCTCATTTCTTCAGTACGCAGATGATATTAAGATGTTCATGGAGGTACGAGAAGACCGAGACTGTGTTTTGCTACAGAGAGATGTTGATGCTTTTGAAGAATGGTGCCGGGAGAATGACCTGAAGATAAATAGCTCTAAAACGAAAGTCGTGTCGTACACTCGTAAGACACATAACATTGTATTCCCATATGTTATTCAGACAGACCTTTTGGAACGTATGAACAGAATCAAAGATCTTGGCGTGGTGTTTGACAGCACCTTACACTTCTCCAGTCATGTGGATCACATCGTGAACGCAGCTCTACGCACGCTCGGGAGTGCGTGCCGCATCACTAAAGAGTTTATTAACCCCTGCACATTTCTTATACTCTACAGTGCATTGTGTCGACCACAGCTTGAATACGCTTCTGTTGTATGGAATGGAATTTGTGCCACAAATTCCTCGAAAATAGAACGGGTTCAGAACAAGTTTCTTTCCATCTATAGACATCGTTGCTCAGCGCGCATTGTGCCCACCACTACTGATGTCCCTGTCCCTGTTCAGCGTAGCGTGGCACTACCTACCCTGCTTCGTAGGAGAGAACTTGCCGATATCTTATTTTTATACAAACTTGTCCACGCCATCACTGATTGCACGGTATTGACGTCAAGAGTACTCTTAAAAATTCCTCTAAAAACAACAAGGCAAAATGCGTCCTTCTGCAACAGGCGTCTACTCAACCTCCACGATCCTGTGTCCAGACTTGGGCATACTTATAATTCTTCTTTTTCTGAAACACTCGACATATTTAACAATAACACGCTGCAGTTTGTAAAAACGTTAAAGGCCATCACTTAAATTTGAACTGTATGCACTAACTTGCGGCGTTCACGCCGAAGTTCCCCACTTTGAATGCATTTTTTTTTCTTTCTTTCTAGCAATTGGTGGTGGCGGTATTACCATTAAGCTTATCGTGTGTTGTGACTTTGTGTTTACTTTTTTTAAATTTTAAGTGTATTTTTCTAGGGCTTGTTCGTTGTGTGTGTTGTCCGTACTATTGCTTTATGCCCTGTTCTGCCTTACATGTTAACACAGTGCACCTGTACCAAGACCGCAAGGTTGTTCCTGGGCACGAATAAAAACATTGATTGATTGATTGATTGATTGATTGATTATTATTATTATACAGTCCAACATACCTTGGCATTGCCCACCCTGCGGCGTAGGAGAGAACATGCCGACATCCTATTTCTGTACAAACTTATTCATGGCATCACTGACTGCACATCATTGATATCAAATGTGCGTTTGAAAATTCCCGTAAAAACTACAAGGCAAAATGCATCCTTCTACAATGCTCCCGTAACTAATCTTCACGACCCCGTGACGAGAATTGGGCACACCTACAATTCCTCTTTTACAGACTCTATTGACATATTTAACAATAACACACCGGAGTTCATCAGAGCGCTGAAGTTCCTCACCTAAATTTGACTTCCCATTTTTTTTTTTTGCACCTGATTAAGTTTTTTAGAACCAATTTTTATACTCTCGCTTTCCTTTCCTTTCGCTATCGTGGTGGTATAGCCTAGCGAGTTTATGTGACATATGTGATCTTTTTTAAGTGTTTTATTGTTTACTGTTTGTTTGTTGTGTGTAGTGTTGATTTCCATGTTTCCTGAGTGCACCTGTACTGAGACCGCAAGGTTGTTCCTGGGCACTTCAATAAAAACATTGATTGATTGATTGATTGATTATTATTATTATTATTATTATATTATTATTATGTTATAATAATAATAATAATATTATTATTATTATTATTATTATTATGTTATAATAATAATAATAATAATAATAATAATAATCAATCAATCAATCAATGTTTTTATTGAAGTGCCCAGGAACAACCTTGCGGTCTTAGTACAGGTGCACTCAGGAAACATGGAAATCAACACTACACACAACAAACAAACAGTAAACAATAAAACACTTAAAAAAGATCACATATGTCACATAAACTCGCTAGGCTATACCACCACTATAGCGAAAGGAAAGGAAAGCGAGAGTATAAAAATTGGTTCTGAGGAACTTAATCAGGTGCAAAAAAAAAAAGGGAAGTCAAATTTAGGTGAGGAACTTCAGCGCTCTGATGAACTCCGGTGTGTTATTGTTAAATATATCAATAGAGTCTGTAAAAGAGGAATTGTAGGTGTGCCCAATTCTCGTCACGGGGTCGTGAAGATTAGTTACGGGAGCATTGTAGAAGGATGCATTTTGCCTTGTAGTTTTTACGGGAATTTTCAAACGCACATTTGATATCAATGATGTGCAGTCAGTGATGCCATGAATAAGTTTGTACAGAAATAGGATGTCGGCATGTTCTCTCCTACGCCGCAGGGTGGGCAATGCCAAGCTATGTTGGACTGGGACTGCTGGATCATCGTTTGAGGTAGACGCATTGCACGACGAGAAACGATGTCTGTAGATACATAAGAACTTATTCTGAACACGTTCGATTCTAGCCGAGGTTGTCACGCAGATTCCATTCCATACAACAGAGGCATACTCGACGTGTGGTCGACATAAAGCACTGTACAGTGTGACAAAAGTACTAGGGTTATTAAACTCTTTAGTAATGCGGCACGTGATACCAAGCGTACGTAAAGCTGAGCTCACAATACGGTCAACATGACTCGAAAGCGTAATGTACTATGTAATGTAATAATAATAATAATAATAATAATAATAACAATAATAATAATAATCAAGAATCAAGAATCAAGAATCAAGAATAATTTTTATTAGGTGTCCAGGAACGACCATGCGGTCTTGGTGCTGGCACACCGAAACTTACACACTACAAAAAAGTAGTAAAAAATATAAAAAACTCAAAACATTGAGTAAAAGATATGATACATATAACGCATGCTGACACAAAGATACGATATACACAACAAGGAAAGAACGGAACACAGGGTCCGAACGCAGAGTAGGAAGACTACCACAACAACGAATATACCTTCTTAAAATAATATATAATAACATCACAATCACCGACAGGTTCAGAGAGACCCATACAAGAATCTGAGAGATCTGACAAATTCAGTCACAGAAAAAATATCAAGATCACTTCCAATGCCATTATATGCCCGACACATACGAAACATCGGGTCCAAGATATTTAACGTTCGAGGAGAGTAAAAAGACGTTGTCAAACGGGTCGCTGTCCGAGGAACTCGCAAAGATATCTGTGAGAGCAGTTCTGAACAGTCGGCCATACCATGAAGCACTTTGAAAAGGAAAACCAGATCTGCCTTTTCTCGACGGTGATATAAGCTGTTCATTTGTAGGACGTCCAATACATTGTTACCCTTTGATAGAGATGTTTCATCTCGCAGATATCGATATCGATAAATAGATAAAAATTTGTTTTGCACTCGCTCCAGCCTTAGGAGGGTAGTTTTACAACTGCCATTCCATACAGGAGATGCATATTCGAGTTGAGACCTTGTCAAAGAGCGGTACAGGGTTACAAACGTTGTGGGGTTTTTAAATACTCTAGTCGTTCGACAAACGATACCGAGCGCGCGCAAGGCGCAGGTACTTATACGAGCCACATGGCTATCAAATCTCAAGGAGGAGTCAAAAAGCACTCCCAAGTCCCGCACTTCACTAGAACGGCACAATACGTCTGAGCGAACACTGTAAGGGAAACACGTCGTTTGCGTTTTGCGACTATAGGACATGACCTTGGTTTTCGAGCTGTTTAGTAGGAGACCATTCAGTGAACACCATTTGCTAAATGAGTTTATGTCCTGTTGTAGAAACTTGCAATCTGAGATAGTTCTAATCTCCTTAAATATCTCAATATCATCAGCATATTGCAAAAAAGACGAGTTTACAATCTGCTTACACACATCGTTCACAAAAATAGAAAAAAGAAGCGGGCCCAGAACTGATCCCTTAGGTACCCCAGACGTGGCCGTGTACGTAAAATAATACGCGCCGTTCGCACGAGCAACACATGTTCTATTAGACAAATAATTCTGAAACCAGTTGTGTAGCTTTCCACAGACACCAATACCACAAAGTTTTGATAAAAGAATGTCATGGTCAACCACATCAAACGCCTTACTCAGATCAAAGTAGACCACGTCGAGCTGGCCTCTTTGGCACACAACTTTGGATGCAATGGACATAAATGAAATCAAATTTGTTGTTGTCGAGCGTCCTGCTACAAATCCGTGTTGGTTGGAACTTAATACATTTTTTTAAACGAAAGGACAATGTTTTGTGGACCACCATTTCGAAAAGCTTCGAAAATGTACACAGCAGAGACACTGGCCTGTAGTTTGATGCAGTGGTACGACTTCCAGACTTGTAGACAGGGACTACGACTGACTTCCTCCACATATCAGGGAACACTCCTGCTCTTAAGGAGTTGTCGAAAATATCATAAAGGATGGGCGTAAAAATTTCGTGAAATGCTTTTACAAGTGTTGCTGGAATACCATCGTGACCTGTGGACATGGTAGGCCTCAGTTTTTTTATGCATTCCTGAATCATTCCCTCATCCACAGGCAAGGAGGAAATGGATTCGTTCACGCTAGGGGATGGCGGCTGTTGGTACCCACTCCTATTGTGTTTATATACACAACTGAAATGACCCGCGAATATATCGCATACACTGGACGTGGTCACATTCTCCTCATTAAGTATAATATCAGGATGTATGAATTTTCCTCCTCGAGAACGAACATGTCGGTAGAGTTTTCTTGGGTTTCTCCTCAATTCGGACTCCACTGACTCCACATATATCTTATGATCAATCCTCTGATGTTGCTTACATAGGCGTCTATAATGAACGAACTCAGCCTCCCACCTGAGACTGCCAGTCTTTTTAAATTTGCGATGAGAGAAGCTTTTTTTCTTCAGCAACTTTTTTAAATACGGAGAAAACCACGAGGGAAATTTTGAATTAGTATGCTTCTTTAGAGGAATGTAATGATCCATTCCCTCCTGCACCGCCGTGGTGAATTGAAGAACCTGATAATTGACGTCAGATGATTGCAGGATAGGGGACCAGTCGAACGTAGAAAAGTGGTTATATAATCCCACATAGTCACCCGCAGCGAAGTTATGCAGTTTGTCTAGGTAAGTGAGACTAGCAGCCGGTATACGGCTGACAGGTACATTCAAGGTTATAGCCACCTCAAGTGCAGGGTGATATTTGTCTGTCGGTACTAAAGGAAATTCACTCTTAGTTACAGAAACGTTATCAATGTTTGAGAAACAAAGGTCAAGCATAGCGCCTTTACTATTTTTAACCCTGCTGAAAATAATAATAATCAATCAATCAATCAATCAATGTTTTTTATTGAAGTGCCCAGGAACAACCTTGCGGTCTTAGTACAGGTGCACTCAGGAAACATGAAAAACAACACTACACACAACAAACAAACAGTAAGCAATAAAACACTTAAAAAAGATCACATATGTCACATAAACTCGCTACGCTATACCACCACGATAGCGAGAGGAAAGGAAAGCGAGAGTATAAAAATTGGTTCTGAGCAACTTAATCAGGTGCAAAAAATGGGAAGCCAAATTTAGGTGAGGAACTTTAGCGCTCTGATGAACTCCGGTGTGTTATTGTTAAATATATCAATAGAGTCTGTAAAAGAGGAATTGTAGGTGTTCCCAATTCTCGACACGGGGTCGTGAAGATTAGTTACGGGAGCATTGTAGAAGGATGCATTTTGCCTTGTAGTTTTTACGGGAATTTTCAAACGCACATTTGATATCAATGATGCGCAGTCAGTGATGCCATGAATAAGTTTGTACAGAAATAGGATGTCGGCATGTTCTCTCCTACGCCGCAGGGTGGGCAATGCCAAGCTATGTTGGACTGGGACTGCTGGATCATCGTTTGAGGTGGACGCATTGCGCGACGAGAAACGATGTCTGTAGATACATAAGAACTTATTCTGAACACGTTCGATTCTAGCCGAGGTTGTCGCGCAGATTCCATTCCATACAACAGAGGCATACTCGACGTGTGGTCGACATAAAGCACTGTACAGTGTCACAAAAGTACTAGGGTTATTAAACTCTTTAGTAATGCGGCACGTGATACCAAGCGTACGTAAAGCTGAGCTCACAATATGGTCAACATGACTCGAAAAGCGTAATGTACTATCAAATACAACTCCAAGGTCTTTGATTTCATTCACACGTGTCAAAAGAACTGACTGAATGTCATAAGAGAATATAATATTATGTGTCTTTCTAGTGTAGGACATGACTTTAGTTTTCGAACTATTTAGTTTTAGGGCATTCTGATTGCACCAGTTTTCGAATGCATATACATCATTTTGTAGCAGAACACAGTCGCGTTCGTCTCGTACCTCTATAAACATCTTAATGTCATCTGCATATTGTAGAAAGGAAGAGTGACGGATCACAGCCGAAACATCATTCACAAAAACTGAAAACAGAAGGGGGCCAAGAACGGAACCTTGAGGTACACCCGTCGTAGCCTGATAAGCAGCAGACGAATTACCATTCGAGCTGACAAAACACAGTCTATCACGCAAGTAACTTTTGAGCAATAAAAGTAACGACCTGTGGACATCAAGCCTTGACAGCTTTGCCAGCAACATGTCGTGATTTACAAGATCAAACGCTTTGCTTAGATCAAAGTAGATTACATCAAGTTGGCCTCTATTAGAGACGACCTGAGCAGCAGTTGACATGAAACAAGTGAGGTTAGTCGTGGTTGAGCGACCCGCCATAAAACCATGTTGGCTAGGGATGAGAGAATGTTTGAGCTTAAACGACAATATTTTGTGTAAAGCTGTTTCGAAGAGTTTTGAAAATGTACAAAGAAGAGATATAGGCCTGTAATTTGAGACGCTTGTTCTTGAACCGGACTTATGTACGGGTACAACAAGTGCTGTTTTCCACAAGACGGGAAACACTTCGGTTTTTACGCAGTTGTTAAAGATGTGTACCAAAATAGGGATAAATATTGCACTATAGGCCTTCAATAGGACCGACGGAATGCCGTCATGGCCAGAAGACAAAGACGGCTTCATCTTCTTTACACACTCATGTAAGAGCTCCTCATCAAAAAACGCAATACAGGTTGAATTACTAGAGGCAGCTGGCGCGGCGTTAATGGGAGAGTTCGGTTGATGCCTAAATACGGACTGGAAATGGTGGGCAAAAATTTCGCAAACCTCTGTGGTCGAGTTTCCCTGTGAGTTCAGCAATGTGATCTCCCTCCCACATTTTGTCTTTGATCGAGACCGAACGTATTTCCAAAATTCCATGGGATTCTGAGTTAAATGCAGCTCAACAGAATTAACGTACCTCTGACGATCACGCCTCATAACTTCCCTGCATGAAGACCTTAGACGCCTAAATTCTGATTTCCATCCAGGGAGACCGTTCTTTTTAAATTTTCTGTGAGCGTGCAACTTCTTATTCATTAATCTGCGTAATTCACGTGAAAACCAAAAGGGAAACCTAGAACCTGCGGTTCTCCGTAACGGGATAAACTGGTGCATCCCTTCTCGAACGATGCGTGTGAACTCACGAACCTGTTCATCGACGTCAGTGCATCGAATGATCGATGACCAATCGTATTCGGCAAAATGGTTGTATAAACCAACGTAGTCTCCAGCGGAAAAATTGTGTCTAGTCACATTAGAATGACTCTGTAAACAACGCCTCATGCCCTCTCGAAGAGCTACCACGATCTCCAGAGGGGGGTGATATCTGTCAGGTGGAACTAAACTTGAGGCGCACTCAGTTATACGTATATCATCTAAATCTGAGAATAATAATAATAATAATAATAATAATAATAATAATAATAATAATATAATAATAAATAATAATAATAATAATAATAATAATAATAATAATAATAATAATAATAATAATAATAATAATAAATTTGTATTCAGGAACATTCATAAATTCATACAGGAGTGCGGGGGCAATCAAAGCCAACGGTGGCTTGTGTGACGCCGCCCAAAAAAAAATGAAAAAAAAAAGAGACAGAGGTTGAATGTCCAAGAACACAGTTAGTAAAAAATTAGCACAAAGAAAGCAGAAAACGGGAAAGAAAACGATCATAAAGCAGTTAGGAGTGCACAAGACAGGATGACTAATATATACACAAATGCAAACGTAGTAAATATAGATACAATTGTGAAACGACCAAGAACAAAATCAGTACAAAAATTCGCAATAATAATAATAATAATAATAATAATAATAATAATAGTAATAATAATAATAATAATAATAATAATAATAATAATAATAATAATAATAATAATAATAATAAATCTTTATTCTCAAATAGCCCATTACCAAGTTCAGTTTCGGGCCCGATCAAAGCCATCAGGGGCTTGTAGGATCAGACCCAGCAGTTTAATTGACAAAAGTATCACAGGCACGGCGACGACGAACACACAACCAACACACAGACAATAGGCTAAGCCTCACAGGGCCCAGGAGTCACACAGGCACGACGAGGACGAGAACACAACACACACTCAGTTGGATCAACATTGTAGATCCTTCGAGTCGCACAGGCACGACAACGACGAGCACACGCCAACAATCACTCAGTTGGTAGAACCACGGAGGGCCTTGGAGAGCAGTGCGAGGTCACGTGGCACGATAAATCGTAGAATGAGGTGGAAGAGAAAAAGGAAACAAAGCAAACGCAGACAAGCACACATGCGGCATCTTCGGCGACTGAATTCGGTATAATCATAATTGTAAAAAAAAAAAGACAAATTTAAGCATAATTGAACACTTGATGCTGCAGGGAGGACACCGAAAGGTAGGGCGGGTAGCATAAGCAGAAGATGCACGTCGCTAATGTAGAAAGCAGGAGCATTCGCTCAAAGGCACAATCACATACCTAAAAAAACCATTGCCCAGGTTACTGTCTCGTAATGTCAGAAAATACATTTTGCAGCTTCCTTTTCAATTGCTTGTTAGAGGTGATGGAACTGAGCGAGTGCGAGAAGTCATTAAAAAGGCTAGGTACATAATGTTTGCGCAGACTCTCACCATATCGAGTCCGTACCGAAGGAATTTGATAAGGAACAAAACATCGGAGTTCACGACATGGATTGGATGGAATTTTGAACTCGCTTTCCCAAAAGTGCCGCCTGATAACTGTTTGAACAAAGAGCGAGTAAAAGGATGGCAACTGAAGAGACTCAAAAAGATTATCAGTACTAGAGTATTGCGCGTGATAGGCAACGCTTTCGAGAATACCCTTTAAAATCCGATCGATTCTTGAATGCCATTGGAGGGAGCAATTAATAATACGGTGATGCCGTACCTCAGTACGCTGTACGCTAAGGCGTGTATTATGTTTTTTTTTTAATGGATAACGGTAAAATCCCTTTAATGTTGTACATGAAACAACAGACTGTTCGAAGACGTTGACATAAATGAGACATATGAGTACCCCACGCTAAATCACAATCAAAGTGAACACCTAAGTATTTCATAGAGTCAACATATTGTATTGGAGTACAATCGGTACATGTGCAGTTAGATGTATGAAGATATAAGGGGAAAGTCAAATTAACATTTTTTAATGGATTACGAAAACATATCAGTTTCGTTTTTGCAGTATTAACTCGAAGCTTGTTTGTAGAGAACCAGTCCATAAGGTTAACAGCGTCCACCTGAAGCATTTCCATTGCCCGCTGGTAATCTAGGTGCCGAGAGAATAAGACGGTGTCGTCTGCATACTGATGTATGAAGCAAGTGGTAACAACAGATGAGGTGTCATTTACGTATATGTTGAACAATAAAGGCGACAGGATAGACCCCTGTGGAACACCAGATGTTAAGCATGCCAGAGCACTACGAATGTTGTCAACACAAACAACCTGGGTGCGATTTGATAAGAAGCTCTTAATCAAAGAATAAAATGGCCCCCGGAAGCCGATTCTTTGTAACTTGCTTAAAAGAACGTCGTGATTTACGGTGTCAAAAGCTTTGGCGACATCAATGAAAAGTGCACAAGTAAACATGTTGTTTTCAAAAGAGTGGTGTAAAAAATCAGAAAATTTCTCATGGAGACAAGAAGTACCACGTCCTGCGACAAATCCGTATTGATGGGGAGATATTATATTGTGTTTTTCGAGAAAACCAGACATAGCAAGTAATAAATGTTTTTCCAAGATTTGCGAAATGCAAGAAAGTATTGAGATGGGTCGGTACGAGGAAACTTTATCAGGTGAACCCCCTTTAAACAGGGGAACTACTAAAGCTTGTTTTAATTCACCAGGGATATTTCCACTCTCCAGGATGCTATTAATTATTACTAGGAAAACGTCCTTTAAGGTGTCATAGTTACGACATAAATCGTTCACAGTAATACCGTCAACACCCGCAGAACTGAAGCGCTTAAATCCGAAAATATATGATCGCAGTTCAAATTCAGAAAGAAGAGGAAGAAACGCCGATTCTGAGACAGACGGAATGGCGGGTGTTGAAATCACTGCAGTAGATGAGCTAAGAGTGGAACAAGCAAAAAAACTATTGAGCGCGTTGACAGTCAGATTCATATCAAATCCGAAATGTTTTCTAAGCGTCAGGGAGACATTTTTTTTTTGTAGAGCCTCTAAGCTCGTTGACTACCGACCACGTGAGTCTCAGGTTGGAACGGGCGTTCGACATCTTATTTGCAAAATATATTCGCTTTGCAGACCGAAGGAGAGCGTTTACACGGTTTCTATAAATTTTGCATTCCAGTTTGAGAGCAGCGTTCGTAGGGGAGCGTCGGCTCCTTTTCCACAGTTTCTCTTTATGATCGATAGCATCAAGAATTTCTGAAGTCAACCAGGAAAGTTTTGGTTTGCGCTTTTTTATACGAACTACAGTTTTTGACATCATCTGAAAACGTTTTATAATTTCAATGAATTTTGGGTACAAGCTTATCGTGTCCACCGAGGACATGAATTCCGACCAGTCAAAAGCTTTGGTCAGCCGATCAAACCTGTTTATATCAAGTTTCTCTACTTGACATATTGATTGAATCTCTTTATGGTGCTTGGAAAAGAAAGTATATCGACAGGTGACAAAGTAGTGATCAGCTAGCTTTTGTGAAATAACAGAGGACTGAACGGAAGCATCAGATGTTCGAACGTTGACATGGTCTAGGCATGATGAAACCAATTTCTGATTGAGCACTTCCTCTCTGGTGGAACTTTGAATGGTGGAATGTATCCCATTCTCCGAAAGTAGCGAGAGGTAGTCGCAGACGACCGGCCTGGACTTCTTGAGAGTATCAATGTTTACATCACCCACCATACATAAATGACTGTCAGTAGTTAGTGTTTTTAAGTTTTCTTTTAACTCCTCTAAAAAGGTAGCACAGTTAGAGGAGGGAGGTCTATACAGAGTTATCAGATAAATTGAATGGATTGCGTTAAACACCTTTAGAGCTATGCTTTCTGACGACGTGAACTGCATTTCTACTTCTTCGACTGTCCAAAACTCTTTCACATATATAGCTATTCTACCTCCTCGAGCATTCTGGCGGGTATAAAAATAGTTTTGAAATCCCGGTAATTTGAATAGCGAAAAATGGTGTACACCCGTATTAATTTCTGTTAGCACCAAGGCATCTATCCGGTCGTGAACTTTATCAACAATAATCTTCAATTCGTTCCAGTATTTGCGAATGCTTCGAATGTTTACATGTGCAACGGTGAAGCTATTGGAGCAAGAGGCATCGAATGAGGCATTAAAAGCATGGAAATTAGTGAACTCAGAAAAACTGACTGAAGCCATTATTTAATCTGATCCAGGTCACCTCATTGCAGAATTCTTATCGGAGGAGCTCCCTCTTCTTTTTTAGCATAAATTCGTGAGTGTTTAACCCAAACGAATTTGTAACCGCATTATTTTCCCCGAGAACGAGCCAGCCAGAAAAGCTCTCTGTTCATCGGGGAAAGATTATCGTTAAAATATACTCTTTCCGAGGAATCCTTTCCAAAGGACGTACGAAGTTTGACGCGAGCCTGCATCCAGCGGTCTTTAATGACCGACGAAGCAAACCTCACCAAAATGGTAGGATTTGCAACTTGTTTTCCAGGCAGCCTGTGGGTAGATATAACATGAGCTGGTTCATGTCCGTCAATGGCGAGCTTGTCAGCCAGCTGCATCAGGACAGACGCAAGAGTTTCATTTTGATCCACCTTCAGACCTTGGATCTCCATGTTATTTAGGCGAGAAGTCTGATCAGCCTCGTTTATCTCCGTTCTCAAGGTTTGTATTGTCCGTGCTTCTTCAGAAACAGTGGTCTTCAAGGTGCTCATTTCAGCCTGTAGATCCTTGATTGCAGTCTCATGAGCAGTTGCAACTGCTAGCATGTCGTCATACTTGGCGCTTAGAAAAGTGATCGAGCTCTGAACCTCTTCAACAGCCGTCTTCATTAGTTGTATTGACGGTCTGAGCAGCAGAAGCTCGTTAACTTTTTGGGGAAGCTCAAGTAGCGTGTCGACACTGGTCTTGAGTGAAAGGAGAGAATCAAGTTTCCGGCTCATTTCAAGAATCTGCGCTGCGAGCGTGGAGGAATCACACTGGGAGCTCGTGTCAAAGCCCGTCACACCAACGTCAAGATCGGCACGAGTGGTTTTGGTGCGGCATACCTTGCACCTCCATTTTTTTTTTTTTTTCGGTGGTCATAGCGGTAAACGTGGCCTCACTAATCCCAGAGCAAGTTTTCCCGAGGTGAGAGTCATGTCCGCAGGAAGTGCACGTCATATGACGACCGTCGGGAGGAATGGGTTTTGAGCAGGCATCACAAAGGAGAGACATGACCGCTATAAATCAATCAAAAAGTTAGCAGAACTAGCAAGTAAAACAATGTTCATACGGTTAAGAAGACCAACGATCTTACATGGCAGTAATGGTGGTTGATGTTTCTCAGGGTTGCGTTAGGGCAGATCACGTTAACGAGTTTGACGGTCAAACGGCGCTGTGGTGCGAGGGTGGGCGTGAGGACACGCCCACCTTCGCATAATAATAATAATAATAATAATGATAATAATAATAATAATAATAATAATAATAATAATAATAATAATAATTGTTTATTGCTACCATCATAGAAAAGTTTGGTATTGCGGATGCATCAAAGCCAACACGTGGCTTGTGCGACGCCATCCTCCAATAAAAAAAAAAAAAACAATATGTAGCATGGGTAGTTACTCAAAATACAATAATATAAAACAGACAAAAAAAATGTAAACATAATTCCATGAAGTTAGTCACTCTAGTTATAACTTGAAGATTTTACGCGAAAAGATATTATGTACAGACTAAAACGGAAATCAATAGCAATGTCAAAGCAAAATGAAATACCACAAGACTGGAAAATAGGCACAAAAAAAATCACGGAAGGTCTTCTGTTAAAATGTCCTACAAACAGCAGAATATTCATTAATGTTCCAGAAAGGCAGGCGCTTAATATTGGCACACATTACTTAGCAAAATGAGTCTGCGATAGTTCGCTACTAAAACGAAACCAATAGTTCGCTATTAAAACGAAATACCCCTAAGCATCTTTTTAACCTTGCCCAGGGATGTTTGGTTTAGAAGTTCAGGTGGTAAGTGAAAAAAAATATATGGCACATAAAACGCACACGTACTTTCGCCATAACGAGTGCGGGAAAAAGGTATGTGAAAAGGGTGAGTACGTCGAAGACCACGTGTGGGTGGGCTTAAGATTTTGAAATCACAATTCCAAAAGTGCCGCAATACCACTGAATGAACATAAATATTCGAAAAGATTAGCGTTGTCAGGTATTTTAAGTTTATAAGAGATACTTTTCAGGATAGCTTTCAGGATGCAGTCCACCTTGATTTTCCAATAGTCAGAAGAATGGCCGAAAACGGTGATCGAGTAGCGAAGGACGCTATATGCAAGCGAATGGGCAATCATTCTTCGAACAGATACAGGAAAAAAATGTTTTGTATTATATAATAGGCAACTAATGCTTCTCAGTTTTTTACAGATGTATGTAAAATGAACATTCCATTTCAGACCACTATCAAAATATATGCCTAGATACTTCACGCTATCTGTATACTCAACCGGAATGCAGTTGCATTGATGGCAGAAAGAAGAGTGCAGAACTAATGGAATGTTGAGAGTGACTGTTTTGTGTGGATTATAGAAGCATACTAGTTTTGTCTTTTTAACATTAATATCAAGAAGGTTTTTTTTTGAACCAGTCCATAATTGCTATTGCTTGAGATTGTAACTGTCTGATGGAATTGGCAAAGTTGATGTGTTGGGTCATAATTACAGTGTCGTCCGCGTATTGATATAGCTTACATCCCGGTACCATGGTGGCGATGTCATTGACAAAGATGTTAAACAAAAGAGGTGATAGAATAGACCCCTGTGGTACTCCGGCTTTTAGTTCAGTTCGAGAACTCTGAAATCCAGATGCACACACCAGTTGAGAGCGATGAGAAAGATAGTTTTTAAGAAGGGAAAAAAATGAACCACGAAAACCTATGCTGTACAGTTTCTTCAACAGTATCGTATGGCTCACTGTGTCGAAAGCTTTGGACACATCTAAAAATACTGCGGAGGTAACAAGATTGTGATCGAATGCTGAGTATAGGGTATCTGCGAAATCTTCTAGAAGAGGCTGAGTGCCTTTTCCTTGCACAAAACCAAATTGAGTTGGAGATAAGACATTTAATTTTTGTAAAAAAGATGTCATTATATTAAACACATGCTTTTCGAGGATCTGAGCGATGGTGGGCAAGAGAGAAATCGGACGATAGTTTGCAATATTGTTTCTGGTACCACCTTTATACAACGGACGTACTATAGATGTTTTAAGTTCATCGGGAAGTATCTTGGTTTCAATAAAACCATTTAGCATAAATAAAAGTACGTCTTTCAGAATGTCAATATTTCTGCGGAGGTCAGATAAGCGAATTCCGTCTATCCCAGGGGACTTGTTGTTCTTGAAACTAGACAAAATGGAATATAGATCAGCTTCCTGAGAAGGCGGAAGGAACGCTGAAGAAGAGACTAGGTTATCAAATGCATCTAGGCTCTCTCGCCTGACCAGAAAAAGTAGCAAAAAAAAACGTTAAAATCCTCTACAATGGATTGCAAATTATCTCCCAAATGTCGTTCCAGCGTATCATCAATGGAGTGTCTTTGGTGTCCACGGAGTTCATTTATCAAAGACCAAGTTTTACGGGCATCCGAATGAGATTGAGAGAATTTTCTGTGATAAGAAATGCGCTTAGCTGATCGAATCATCGCGTTTACTTTGTTACGGCAGGATTTAAAGAGTATTCGTAGGTGTACATCATTGGGTGAACGACGGCAGCGAGCCCATAGTGCATTTTTTTCCCTTATCGCGCCTAAAATATTCGCATTCAGCCATACAAGATCAGGGTTGCGTTTCTTTACGAATATTTCTCTCCGGCATCTTTCATAGAACTGTTTGAAAACCAGCACAAACTTTGGATAAACGTCGGTGTAGTTAACGGTCCTCAAAAAGTGGTTCCAGTCAAAAACTGAGACCAATTTATCAAAGGCAGTGGTGTCGATACCTGTAACATTAATGCGGCCTGATGTTTCGCGCGATTTAAGAACGCCAATCGACCAGCGGCAGGCCACAAAGTAGGGGTCGGCAAGTTTTTCCTTAATAACTGCTGATTTCACGATAGTCGAAGATGTTCTTAGGTTAATGTGGTCAATGCATGAGGAGACAAGTCTCCCTAAAAGGAGCTCTTCACGTGTTGGACAATTAATAACGGACTCAATACCGTGAGTTGCCAAAGTGTTGAGGTAATTGCATACATTAGATTTAGACCCATTCAAGATATCAATATTAAAGTCTCCTATAATGCATAATTGATCATACGAACTCAGATCACTAATGTTTTCTTCGAGTTCTACGAGAAAAGACCCTATATTTGTGGACGGTGGTCTATACATTGCGAGCAAACATATGGAATTGATCGAATTCTCCACAGAAAGGGCAATGAACTCGGCCTGAGCGAACGTCAACGAAATATTTGAAAATGACCATTTATCACTCACGAAAACTGCGATACCACCACCATGACCCATATCTCGAGTGTAAAAAGTACCACGACAACTCGGTAAAGAGAACTGATCTGTTGCAAAAGAGGGGATGTTAATTTCTGTTAAGACAAATACATCTACTGAAGAAGCAATTGCTCTTGAGGTAACTTCGAATTCTGCCCAATGTTTACGTATGCTCCGAATATTAACGTGTACTACAGAAAAAAACGTTTCCTCACAATTTCCAAAACAATTTCGAAGAGATGAAAAGTTTGAAACCTGAGCGAAATCTGCCATACATCTAAAGAATCTTTTCAAGGTCTAGCGAACTGTTAATTCTCACAGGTGGAGAACCCACCGCCTTCTTTGCGTAGATTTTAGCTCTGGTTACCCAGACGAACTTATAGCCCTGTTCCTTGCCCTTCTGTCTTGCCCGCCAAAACAGCTCCTTGTTCGCGTGGGTCAGGTTGTCATTTAAGTACAGTCTGGGAAGAGAACTATCCTGACCCAGCGAACGAAGCGTACCCCGCGCTGCCATTCAGGATTCCTTCGTGTGGACAGACGCGAATTTGATCAGAATCGGTGGGTTTTTTGCATATTTGGATGGCAAGCGGTGAAGAGCAAGAATGTCGGATTTCTGAAAGTTTGAGATCTTCAGTTTTTTCGATAGAGTCTCAGCAAACGACATAAGATCTTCGTGAGGTGAGACAGGAAGTCCGTGCACTTCCAGGTTTGGCAGACGGCTGTGCTGCTCGTTGTCGTTTTGGGCGACCCGCATCTCTTGGATCTCGGATGCCTGCGCCTCCACGGTTGACTTTAAATGAGAAAGCTCCGTTCGCAGGGCTTTGCCATTCTGTTCGTTGGTGGTCGCCAACTTGAGGAGGCGGTCATAGTCGGCCGAAAAGAAATCCAGTGAGTGTTGTAGGCCGTTCACAGTCTCCCTTAGACTCTCGACAATGGGCTTGAGGGCTAAAAGTTCGTTTAGTTTGGCCGACAGTGTCATAAGGAAATCGACGCTGCCCTTCAATGACAGTAATCCTTTCAGTTTCTCATTCATAGCTGTTAGTTGTGAAGAGAGCAGTCCAATTCCTTCAGAGGAGCTTGACAACTTCGGCTCAGATGCTCCCACCTGACCATCCTTCCCACGACACGCACGGCACTTCCATTTTTCTCGTTTCGTTTGTCCCATGGTGATGAAGGTCTTATCAGCAATCCCGGAGCAAGATTGTCCCAGATGGTAATTGGACTTGCAATCCGAACACGACATGTGCCTACCATCGTTGATTATAGACTTGTTACATGTCGTGCACTCTATCATGTGGATCGTTGGAGAATCCATATGCATAAGAGAATTCACTGAAGTGTGTGAAACGTAGTCGGGAGGTCGAGGCACTCCTCTAAGTATCGACGCGAGCCACTTGGGCAGGTAACTGGTCAGGATGGTGAGTAACTGCGCTACGATTGAACGACTGGCCGGCAGTACTGGGTTCCAGCGATTACGCTGTCAGACACGCAGGGCTAGGTCGAACTGATTCGTACAACTGCAGAAGAAAGCCGCCGCTCACCATGGTACTGGAGCAGCCGTAGTTGCTAAGAGGCCTTCTAAAGCTCCGTTGCAGCTGCCAAGCTTGAAGGATTCTTCCAGCGCTGACCAACGTTCTGTTGAGCCCGGCTGTTTTGAGGCTGGCGTAGATGAAAATCTTTCGTCGAAGCCACCATCCAACTGACAAATTATGGCCGTGGATAAGGAATTTCGGTGTAAAATGCACAGACTGATGGAACGGTATGTCTGGCCTGTGACTTCTTCTTCTTCGTGGATGACGCTTGGCAGAGTGCAAGGCTAGGCAGAAAGGTTGAAGAGACCCTTGATGAGACGCTGCTAGCCCACCGCCAAGTAGGGAAAGGGATACGGGAGAGGAAAATAAATACAAACTCACAACAGAAAGATACACGTGTAAAAACGGGTAACAAACCTGCGCCATTCCAAAACAAAGCAGAGCAAAGCGCGCGCGGGCGCGCGCATACACACTCACACACACATACGCGCGCGCACGCGCGGAGTTTACAAAATTTGCACGGCCGCGGCCTTAAAGGCCGCTGTACAAACGGGACGTTTTGCAGGGAAAACCTTTTCTCACGAAGCTGGGGTACGGGGAGGGAAAGGGCCAGCGTTGGATGGAAAGAGCGTCAAGAGAATGGGATTAGTCTCGGGGCGAGCCATCCTCTCAAGAAAGAGTGGGGACGGAACAAAGCTGGCCGTGGGGGTTCCGGCTACCAGGTGGAAGAAAGATAAGCTTGTCAAACGACGACCTCGGATGCGAGGACGGGCACGTCAGAGAATTTGAAAATAGCTGCTTGATTAGCTGGACGACCCAGTGCGGACTACTGGCTCTAGAAGGTGACTCGGATGAAGAAAACTCGTTTTGCTCCAAAACTCTAAAAGCATTCTGGAACGTGAACTCTTGCCAAAAATAAAAATAACACATGCATGAAAAACTTCGAAGGCACCTAAGCTTTCGCCTATGATGTGAGAATGCGTGAGCATTACAGGCAGAATTATGTTGGCGCAACTTACAATAAAGAAGAAAAAAATGTTATGTTGGCGCAACGGATAGCGCGCTAGTTTCACGATCAAGAGGGCCTAGCTTCAAAACCGGGCAGGGGATGGTTTTTTTATCCTGTTCTTTTTTTATTTCGTTTATTTTTTTTTTGTTCGGTCACGTGACAAGAATAATCACATAAACAGACATTGTTTTGGCACGTCACCCAGAGATTTTTTATGACCTCTCCTTTTCTTCTGCCTTTTTACTTCTTTTTTTCGGTTTACGCTCCCTTTCGCAAAACTCTTTGCACCTATTTCGCGCTACTTTGGCGTTAGCCAAATTATTTTATTTATGGCAGGGAATTCTGCCGTACGTATCTTATGTTACTATAACCAACCCTGGCTTGCAATTTGCATAGAGAATTTCGTCCGGCAACCAGTTTGGGAATGACGAGGCCAAATTTGAGTTAAATTTTTTTTTTTTAGGTATATGCATAATTTCGGCCTCATTATCCGTCGGTCTCTATGGTTGGCTCTTCAAGTAACTTTTGGGAAGGTAGACGACGGGCATTTTCAGAGAGCACGTGTGTCGACGAGAGTGAACATTGCTGAAGCGCCTCCAGTGTGATTTTGGCCGTAAATAGGTGGAGGCCCCGGGGCAAGCCACCCTATGTAGCAAAGAATCTACCTTTCTGGTTTCATAGAGAGCTATGAAAGCCAGAAGGAACGAATTCCAGCCGAGTCAAACTACCGGCTTGCAAACGCAATCGTGTTGATAATAGCGCAAAGGAGTTTGTATGACTCTCTCTGGCGGGTGTGCAGAAAGTAAAGGCACGGAAGTTACATACGCTTTTGCCTATTCACCTCCCGAACGGTTGGGTATTGGCTGCAGAGATCTATTTCGCTTTGTTTTATTACCGGGATTATATCTTGATATCTGTGTTCCTAATTTCACAGAGAGAACGAAATCGCTTTTCTCGTGTGGTGTCACGGCGAGGAGACAGAAATCAGTGTACCGAAATTCGACGCTTGTGCTCGTTCTATTCGCGACTCCAGCAAAACGGACGCCGCCGAGCGGGAAAACCGGGAACCAGCCGGTCCAGGTCGCTCCACGCCCCTCCGCGTCTCTGGTGGCTTTCGCGGAGACGTGTTGTCGGCGCGGTGGCGAACAATGTAATTTGACGAAGGTCCGAATATTTCTTAAGTTTGCCTGAGTGATCATTAGTGTGGTGAAGCCTCAGTAAATTGTTTTCTTCTATTACGTGTTTGAAAGCCTGTTTACTCCACAGCACACGGTCGCGTGCTTTCGATTTCTTGGATGGGGAGAAATCACGGAAAAACTTTTTGATTTCTTGTCTGTCTCGAATCACATTCAAAGTGACGACTGCTTGGTAACTGATACTGGAGGGAACATCAATGTTGCAGTCAAGTGAATGGGAAGGTTCGATAGCTGCTTTTCTTGAGTTTGGTTGTGTTCGGTTAGCTTCAAGTTTGAGCCACCCACGCCGGTCGGTGCGTTGGCTATTCATCTTGGCTGCTTTTCGCCGAAAAAGCCTCTGGACCACACTGAAGGAGTTGGGCTGATTTTGCAATTACTTGATTCAGGACAACTTGCTCGCTGCAAATGACGAATGAGGCAAATTATCTGTTTTCAAAAGGTGGGAGACAAGTCTCGCAACGTTAGATGCTGCCACGGCATTTTCACCTATCGCGCTTCCAATATTTATATTACCAGGACGTCGAAGCCAGCAGTAATATACGTCTACATTGATCAGGTTGACCGGCCACAAAAATATACTAATTTTCTCCGTTCAGGATTCGAAGCAAAGTTCAATGCAGAGAGGTTCTGCGCGGATCTTCAATGAAGACTCTCTTCAGTTTGTCTCCGTGCTGCCGGCTATAGAACCATTTGGCTAAATTTAAGTAGTATGTCTTCGTCTGTCAAATATACTTTTATTCAGCAGCTCACCTAATAGCTAGCCAACTAAGCTCATATTTCAACCCGAAGGATATACTAATATCGCTTTAGTGGGACCATATTACGTAATATAATACATAACCCGCTCGTCAAAATGACTTCTCGATTGCTACTAAAACCTGAATTGAAATACGAGTATCAGCTGCTTAGTGGGGCGCCGGCGGGTTAACATGGTCCTTGGCTCAAAAAGTGGTTGCTTAATTTTCGTAATTTTCCTGCAGCCTGTGTTGATGGCCGAGCAGACGACTGGAGCTGTTTCGTAAACGCGGATACGCACAAAAGCTCGATTCTGCGGACAGATAAGTCGCATGGTCGAGGCATGCGAGTTAGCTGAAAAGTTACTATCTGTGGAACAATTCTATAGTTATCGCCGCTTTCCTTAGATGATCAAAACTGACTAGTATATTACCGTCTCTCCGGAGCCCATAGTTTCGGTTTTGAACGAAATCTCCGAAACGAAAGTTTGACACGAAAAGAAAAAAAAAAAAAAACACCGGCAAAACAAAACTATGCTTTGCAAGTTTATCTGCACCGGCTACACTTCACCGGCTCAGTTCAAATACCTATAAAATTGGGCATTAAACAAAAGAAAATCTGTTAAATTGAACGCGCCACCCATTCAGGCGGCCCGGCCGAGCCGCCGCGACCTGGACTCAGCCGCCATGTTTGTTTGGTGGTGGCACCCCCTATAGGTCGCTGGAGTCGCGAATAGCGCTTCTAGAAACCGTGCGATCACGGCTGTGCAACGTTAAGATTGTATAAACTGCCGTTACTTGTACTCGTATTGCATCGTGAGGGAACGACTATGACTGGGTAAACAGGAATAGGGAGAATGGGTGCGTGTGATTTGTTGAAGTTCGAATCAACAAATCGACCTTCAACTAATGCGATAGCATTGCATTCATCCGACCAGGTATATGAGTTTTCAGCTGGAGTATTCGCGTCTCCAGCTCGACACTCGCCCTTCCGCGGCGAAAACGGTAAGCGCTCTAGTGAGGGTCCCCCGATTCTCCTGCTCAGCGGGCATGGTGGAACTGCTCGCGATCAAGGCTTTTGAATTGTCATTTCTGAATGCAAACAATGCTCTTCACTGTCCCAACGTAGTGCTGAAGCCGGTGTGGGATTGTACCTTACTGGAGAGTTTTAGTATTGCGCGTAGAACCAAACGCAAGCGGTGTGTGGTTGCGTTAGAGTTGCGTGCCCCACGTTGTGTGTGCGCCTCATCACCATGCGCCATCCAAGACCGCAGTTTTGACCTCCGCGCACGCGCAGTGAGGAACACGCAAAGCTAACGTAAACACACAGTGCTTGCGTTCGCTCGTATACGCAGCACGAAAACGTACTACTGTTTGACCGGCTTCCAACGCCAACGAAAGACGTGGTGGTGCAGTGAACAGAGGTGCAAGCAGGTAGGCGTTCGTTCGAACTGGAAAGACTGAGATTGTCAAGACGACGGAGCGTGAAAATGCAAGTACCTAAACGTTATGAAAAAACTTGTAATTAAAAAAACTTCATTTATTTTTTGGGGGGCATTTTGTCTAGATGAATATTGGCGCCGATTTTGGACTTTTGCCCATTGTCAAAAGTCGCGACTTTGATAGCAAAATATACTTTACCCAGAATTAATGTAATTTTACATAGATTTTCTACATTAGCTAGAATGTTTTCATTGATCTCAGACTATTTTTATTTTATTACTTAATAATTAAAAATGCTACAATTCGCACCAGTGACGATTATTAGCACACTTTTGATGGTCACATGTGTTCGCGCGGTTGAAATTAGATCATAAGCAACAATTACATTAAAGCTTGAAAAATTACGTATTGAAATATCTTAAGTTTAATAATTAATATTACTAATACAAATCACGGCAATATATGCCAAGATCACAAAAAAAAACGCCATTTAACCACAATAGTCTTTGCAGAAAGGTATATTTCTTTTAGCATATGAAAAAAACTCTGACATCGTTATCAAGATAGACAAACAGTCAAACACTGGATGGAATATAAAGTCATATGCGTAACGCGTTGCTATAAAAACGCACACACACATTTCAGCTACCTGACATTGATTCGATCTTTGGGTGGTTGCAGTGAGGACAGCGTTTGTTACTTTATACGTTTTGTGGACATATTGTAAAAATTGGAATTATTCTCTTATTCTTGTGCTGAGAATAATGTTAAGCTAATTTATCATCTAGATACCCAAAAAAACAATTAAATGGCCCGCAGTTCATAATTTCCCATGACAATTATCTGAGCGAGAAAAGGCAGCGAGAACGAGCAAATATATGCACTGATGCTTCCAACAACTACAAATATCAGCCTGTATCGAACATGTATGTCACAAAATAAAGTTTTCGCGAACATCTCTAACCAAGTAATTACGATGTGAGACACATCTGGAGTTATGAAAGAATCCGAAATTAAGACCTATATCGAGAAATTAAATCCAAAATAGAGGTTAGTTTCCGTTTAGCTCCAGAATTAAAATGCGCATCCTTGCGTAAATATTGCACTAAACACCGTTCTTGTTTTTCAGGGTAAAAAGGCGACCTGCGCTCATAACAGCCTAGCTTCCTTGTATTGCCAGAAATAATTTGTGTCGGTCAGTGAAGCCAACACACTGGACAGGCTCAACAGCGGCACGCATCTCCGACCCTCACTATAACCGCCATCTTAGAAAATGAGTGGCGCCAGAACGGTATATACCTTCCAAGTGTGTGATTCGTATTCCGACAGTGGTACCTCAGCTAGATTAAATATCAGAATCCACGTTGAAAAAAAAAAAAAAAGTTTACGGTGACTCGATTCGCACCCGCGCCGAATCACGTTTCACGTAAGCGTAATCTTGGGTTCGATGCCCGACGAGGGGTCTTCAATCATAAAAATATTTTGATTACGATTATTTGCAGTACTAAAAATTTGAAAGTCAAGCAGTGAAGACAATGGTGTTCTTATAAATATTATAAACATTTTATTTTACACTGTTTGAATACGCTGCCGTCGTTATGTCCTTCAATTATTGGCTAACTTGTGGCGGACAGGGAGGTCTTGCAGGACCATATAATAGGACCTACACTAAACCTGCCGCGCTTCAAAAATGCTAGTCCAATGCATGAAAGCTTGTTCAAGGCGGACGGAGCGTTGCGCATCTGGGAAAGCGCATTCGGTCGCTGCCCGCGGCGTTTTTTTAATTTTTTTTTCTCATTTTTTGAGAGGAAATAATTTTTAGTCAAGCAGCAGGCTCCCTTTTCGACGGGTTAAGCCGGATTAGGGGAGGCGTCTCCTAATCCATTCTCCGTGTTGGCTCCTCGGGGGAGGGCGGTAAACAGGTGGCGGAGAGCGGCGAAGAAAGGAAAGGAGGGCAGGAGAGGAGGAAACGTGAAAAAGTGGAAAGCGCGAACTGTACGGCGGCCTCGGCTTAGGCCCCGCCAACGCTCGCAGCAGGGCGAACATGGGTGGTTACGCCCTTCCCCCCGCGGTGCTCGGGGCCGGAGAACTAAAAAAAAACGCGGCGGTGGCGCCCTCTACTAGCATCCACAGAAAGAGTAACATCTTTGGTGGGCATGTTTTAAGAAAGCTAGCTCTTTGCATAAAAACAAACGGAAATAAACTCTTTTTGTAGGAACCTTTATTGGAGATTGGTACAAAATGGCAGGCACGGGATGGCTTTTAAAAAATTTGTTTACAAGCTTTTGCGGCATAATTACTATTGTTTTTATACAACCTCGACTCACCGGAGATTTGAGGTAGCGCGTCCAGAGTAGGGTGCGTGCTGACTTTTGTGTGCATTCATGGTACGTCTGGAGGGGAGACGAGGGTTGGCAACCTTCAGATCCCTGTTACCTAGTGTGGGTCGGTTACGATACTGCCGAAAAAAGCCAAAATGACGAGTAGCAGTCGACGCTATCGAATGCGATACTCTGAGCCAGTTCAAACAGTTGTCCTGTTTTCTAAGTGGTTGCGGTGGGAGAAATGGCAGCGTTGGGATCGCCGATATTTAGGTTTCAACGTACAGATTGGTGCAACTTCTATGGGGAATGTTCCATGGCAGTATACTGAGTTCTATTAATGTTGGCTGTACTGCTGTTCCGCTGTAAAGTGCCCGCAATAGTTACCAAAAGGCTGCCCGACTGTTTCCTAATGTTGCGAGACAAGTGAGGAACACCCGCAAAACTATGCCACGCAGCTGTGGCATGACAGACACTAGCAACAAAAGCAAGGCATTGTTGCCCCGATAATGGGGAAGCATTGTCGTGAGGAGCGCTGCCTGGTCATGCAGTGCAAATGTTGAGAAGATGCATGCGGCAACAGTTGGCAAAAAATGATGTTCAGCTACAGTCCAGTTGTGGCACGCAACGTCTGCCGAATAGGTTTGAGCAGCAGTCAACCAACAATGGTGTCCAGTGTTTTCGCAACAATTCCTCGACAATCTATTCCAACCTAGCGCGAAACTGTTGCGTCGTACGGTTGGAACATTTTTGGAAAGCAATGTTTGGCGACTGCATTCTGGCAGTGTAAACGCAAACTGTTTTTGAACGCGCCACGGGAACAGTTTAGCAACGTCAGGACAGCACACATTTTGCTGGGTAAAAGCAATGCTTCGGTTACTGTTGCGAGCATGAAACAATCAACGGTTGACCGACACAGTTGCTGCAGTGCTTTAGCAGCGGACACTTCTGCAGTGTTATGACTGTTGCTACAACATTGTTGCGTGATTGCAGTAAAACAGTTTTTTGTTGCGAAACTTTGGTGCGCCGACTGTCTCCACAACATAAATTGTTACCTGGGTACCCTCACGAGGGTCACAAGGTTTCTCTCGAGATAGTGTCACGAGGGTTAATCTCTCGAGAGTCACGAGGGTCACGAGGATTATGAGAGTTACCCTCACGTTACCCCCTGAGGTCACGTGACCCCCCTGAGGTCACGTGACCCCCCCTGAGGTCACGTGACCCCCCCTTAGGTCACGTGACCTCAAGAAGTTACCTACCCTTCAGTACTCTTCCATCCTTCTCCTCAAGAGCTGGGCTATAATCTGGTGTTGCAGGGAGTTGTAAACGGCTTTCATTGTTTTTTCGTCAAACTTAAAAATTGCTTCGTTTAGCCTGCCCGATTTAAGATGAAACCACCCATATATATAAACAGGGTGTTTCACGAAAAGTGGACAAATTCGTTACTACAAAAACGAGACATCGCAACAAATAAAGGCCTGTGCCGTTTTGGTCCTGGGCCAGGGACCTATTAACGAAAATGATCAAAGTCCGGTATAATTACATTGTTAATTATTTATTGGATGATGCTCAGCAGCACAAACTTGCTGAGCTTTATCGAAAAACACTGAATCAACAAACTGCAGAACAGGTTACGGCTATAATTTGTTTGGCGAAACGAAATTATTATGTAAACCAATTTACAGTTTCGACTAGAAATTGAGAGAAACGTGGAACTTGGTTAACCAAATAATTGGCAGGAAAACCAAAAATATTATTGATGATACGATACAAAAGCATTTTAAAGAATCTAGTTCCTACAGGGAGTTAGCAGAAATGTTCAACAAAATTGTTATCAACGACGTAAAAGAAATTAAAAAGTACAGACCGGCGACCAACCAGCCCATTATGCTGCGTCAACTCAGCTTATCTTCCCATTAAAAAGAAAGTGACTTGTTGCGTATCATCCACGCTATGTCGATAACAAAAACGCCAGGAATCGACAATATCCGAGTTAGAGACATACTCTACAATTTTGATAAAGTAAAACACATTTTGCTTAAAATAGTGAATGACACAGTGCACAGCGGAAATATTCCTAAGGGTTTAAAAGTATCTGTGATAACGCCGTTATACAAAAAAAAAAGCAAACAGCAAGAGGTCGGGAGCTACAGACCCATATCAATCCTACCATTCATGACACACGTAATCGATGGTTCAAATGGCAGTGAATATTTTTTGCGCCAAATTTTACCTGATAAGCGCTATGCAGTACGTCTTTCGACAACAGAAAAGTACCATCACTCTGCTGGAAGATTTTGCTGAGTGCACTGCCCAAACACTCGATAAAAACAAAATAGCCCTAGCGCTTATCATAGACCTGTCAAAGGTATTCGATACCGTCGATAATTCGTTATTGTTCAAAAAATTATATAGTATGCGGTTTCGAGGTCCTTTTTATCAATTTTTTGAGAATTACTTCAAGGATAGATTCCAAATGGTTAAGATAATGAATTATCTTAGCAGCCTGGCTCAAGTCCAATTCGAGGTGTCACAAGGAAATACTTTGGGACCTATGTTATTTAACATTTATCAAATGAGTTAGAATTTCCGCCCATTCAGTCAAAAATGTTTCAATACGCGGATGGCACCGCATTAGGATTACCATATAAAAAGTATGATGAAGCAATTTCTGTTTTTCAGAGAGACATTGATATGATAATTAGATGGTTTGCTGCGATTGTTATTTCCGTGAATGTTGCACAAACAAAACTGATGTGTTTTCGAAATCCGCACAACCAGATAGTACTATCTCAGATTATCTGCTTGCACTCGGTACAGTGTCTGGATCTTAGCTGTAAACCTTTAACATACGACAGTTCAGTTAAATATTTAGGCGTCTTTGCTGACGGTCACATGCTGCGGAATGCGCAGGTGCAATCTGTTATAAAAAATCTACGATTTATATCTGCGTATTTGTGTAAACTCAAAAGTATGTGCAGCTTGAAGATAAGATTACTTGTGTTTAAATCTTTGGCGGAAGCTGCATTACGGTACGGTATTACACAGTACGGTCCATTGTTCAGAATACAAAACAAGAGCGATAGATAGGATCAGGGATGGGCAAAATACATGATAATATGTATCGAAATACAAATACAAAATAATTCGTCAAAAATGTATTTAATTACAAATCTAATTACATTTCCGAAAAAGCATTTAAATACAAGATACAAATACAACCAAAGGTATTTGGTCTCCTCCAAATACTTTTCCAAATACAATCCTCAAAATTTGCGTCAGCGACTTCAGGGCACCTGCTATGGCTTTCTGGTTATCTCATTTTAATTTTGCATCGCACACTCGGAAGTTAGTGTGCGAGGCTCTAGTAACGTAATAGAAATATAATTTAAAAAAAATGTAATCAGCTTGGACGTAATTGATGAAAAAAGTACAGAGCTTCAAGCAGCTTTTTTTGTCGATTACATTTTGGTATAGACCACCAAAGACCCGAGACGACCAAGACGCGCAGCACTAGCTAGAGAATTTTTTATTGTTGCAACTCGCACCAGTTACGAAAATCTGGACGACCCGCGAATTTAGAATGTTCCAGGCAAAAATATGGATGGAAATCAGGCTGGAAAGCATCGCAAGTTGTTACAAGAACTTATTTACCCAGGCTGCCTGTGAACATTGACTTCGTCACTATTCTTGCCCTGGACTAGCACCCTAATCACAAAGTCACTAAACACTTGTGCTTGATTGAGAGACACTACATTCGGTGCAGAACGTAGTTTTCTTCCTGCTCTAGACAAAGACAATAAATTTGTGGGATGTATTTTCGCCCACAAAATTGTATTATTTTACAATTGTATTTGAAATACCTACGTTTTAGTATTTAAATACACACGTCAAATACAATACTCAATTTGTAATTAAATACAAATGCAAAATACACAAAGGATTTGAAATACGTATTTGAAATACTTGTATTTGAAATACTGCCCATCCCTGGATAGGATACTAAAACACATGGTAAACAACATATCATATCGAACTTCATATCAACTATTCGAAACTCAAGAGAAAGCTGAATAGCTGGGCATCAGGGTTGGGCAGAAATACTCAAAAATGTATTTGGAAATACAAATACTGGGATACATCAAAATAGTACCTGAAATACTGATACTAAGATATATCTGTAAAAATGTATCGCGATACGTATCGGAAATACATTTTAAAAAGAGGCAAAAAGTATTTGGAAATACAAATACAGGAATACATTTTAGGAAGGGCAGAAATACAAATACAGAAATACTGATAGTGCACTACATTTTCCGAATTTTTTGATACGCAAACTGAGATGAAGCTTGAAGTTTGAAGTGGAAGTTTTCGATCCCGAAATTACTTTCCTCTAGGCTTGGCACTTTACCTTGAAGGTTGTGGTTTGGGACGACAAGGGGTCTTTATTGGGCCCAAAAAACGTTCCATCAAGGGCTGACCGCGGTCCCTTCCATGACATCCTGTCTGTCTGACGAGGGAATCCTGTCAACATTGATCACATGATGTCACGGTGGAATGAACTAGTATTTTTTATCTGTAGGTGGTGGCCTTGAACATGAAACTTTACCACGCTGCTGTACGAAAGGACAATACGTACTTTTGTTGTAGGTTGCCTAGTTGAAGATTGTGCCTGCAGTGTCATTTGGAATTTTTGAGAATAGTGGACCACCTAAAGCATCTTGGAATACATGTCTTATCTTCTGTTACGGTTAAAAAAACGATACGGTAGCAGCACTGTTCTGGACGTCCTTACTGCCGACCCTCCGCCATTGACGCACGGATTTCGGTCCTCAAGTTTTGCCCATAGCATTATCCAAACAGAGACCTCGTGGATTGCGAGCTGATATTTTGCCGGCACAGCTGCGAGCTGTCCGAGCAACAGCGTTCTCGAGACGAGTCGCGGGAGCACGTAGTCTGGCATGGCACAGCGAGGCCACTTCCGGCCTCCTTCTGGGTTTCGGATCACCAGAGCAGCGGGTCACGTTCACGTCGGCTGATGACGTACCCTTGAGCCGTGCAATGTTACGGGCGCAGCCGCAGATGCATTCGAATATGTGTTGAACTTCACAGTGTGAGTCTTCCTACTATTTCACATCTGCCACCGCCAGGCTCCTGCTGCAACGGAATGTGACTCAGCTTTGCCGGCTGGGTGTACTCTGTACGCTAAGGCGAGAGAGACGGTTTGCAGCGGGCATTGGATTCCAGCAAACAATGACTCAAGAAATCTCTACCTAAGGACCTGTGGCAGAAGATGCTCTGACTCCACTCTTGGCACGCCACCTAGTTCGAATCTCCGACTACGCAACACTTCTCAGAAGAGAGAAGAAGACGCATAGAAAAATAGTTTGCAGAATCAAAAGGAACCTTCGTCAGCATAGTAGCAATGCCCCAGCATCTCCTTGACTCTGGTGCCCTCAGAAGTAAAAAAAAAAAACTCAAGAAATGTAACGAAATACACTTCATCCTGATTGTATCGCGATACAAAGAAACATCCCAAATGTATTTCGATACAGGAATACAGATACTGGTGAAAAAAATGTATCGCGATACAGAAATACAGATACGAAATGTATTTCTGAAATACTATCGCGATACATTTGTATCGCGATACTGCCCAACCCTGCTGGGCATTCTGTTTTTTAAAAGCTTTTTTGCATACGTAGCAATAACAAATAATTATTTCAGTAATTTCTACACAACTGTCGTAAATACAAATAGAGATTTGAGACGTACTGGAATATACGTCATTCCGAAAATATACACACTGTATGGAAAGAAAAATAGAAATCCTTACATTCCTTCCTTATTTAACGAACTCCCAGACTACCTTATGAATATAGAATACACTGGGGTACCAAAAAGGAAACTAAAGAATTGGTGTCAAGCAGCTGAGCTGTATATATCGTAGCCTGACCGTTGGAGATATTTCGTACTTTTATTTCATGGTTGCGTGAGTAGACTTGGCTATAAGCACCTATATTTGATGCTGTGCTGTGCTGCAGAGTGTTTTTTTTTGTTTTCTTTTATTTTGTAACAACATGTATTTTATTTGGTCGCGTGGCCCTACATACAATCAGAAGGGTGCTTTTTTGTGCCAGCTCTTTATTCTGTATGACTTGATTTGAAAATAGAAATTGGAAACAATTGAATGGAATAGGAGGCACGAGCAGCATTTCACGGCTTTCTTATAAACCGCACAAGTTCGATGGGGTTTTAGGTTTCGGTTAGCGACCGAAGCGCTACTTGACACCGACGGCACCGCGCCCCGTCAGAAAATAGGGCAACCAGCCTCTGCTCCGTTGCGCGAGGACAGCGCAGCAGAGGTTGGTTGCACTATTTCTCCACGGGGCGCGGTGCCATCGGGGCGGAGATGCGCTCCGATTGCGAACCGAAACTCAAAAATCCGCCGAATTTGGTCAGTTTTTCAGAAATCCACAAAAATGGTTCGGGTGCCTTCTATCGTTCTGCGATTTGTTGATGAAGCGTTTTTCGATGATGCTGAGCAATTTTCGAAATTGAAGCCATTCCCTTAAACACAATATGAAAAAAAGTTAGTTACGCAAAAATAATTCGAAATCTAATTATTACGGGCCTTAATACGTTTCCTAAATAGGCCCCTGGCCCAGGACCAAAACGGAAAAATTCTTTTTTTGTTTCGACGCGTAGTTTTCGCAATTTCGAATTTGTCCCCCCCTCCTGAAACACCCTGTGGACATACATATACATATATATATATATATGTATGTGTATGTATTTTTTACACGTGATCTGACACGTGACGCGACCCGGGTGTGGAAATCGGAAACAACTCTGTGACCGATTTTGGCGACCAGTCTTGAAGAAGGCCTGTCTCAGGCCGAAACGTCGACCAACTTTACCAAAAATATTATTTAAAAACTCTGTATATATATATATATATATATATATATATATATATATATATATATATATATATATATATATATATATATATATATATATATATATATATGTGTGTGTGTGTGTGCGTGTATGCGGTTTGTTTTCGTTTTTAATTCAGTTACCTACTTTCGAAGTCACTCTACTAGTAAGTGTATTGTGTATATTACGGCAGCTTCGCCGAGAGGCTCGGATTCGGCAGTAGATGACATACCAGCGAGGACATCAAACTGCGCAGAGCAATAAGCGGCCGATTGGGCGAGAAGGATGTGACGTCAAAAAAGAGTAAAACGAAAAATACATATATAATAAAGCAAAATTATGGAAGCAGAATCAGGCATTCAGTATTGGCCAAAAAAACTTGGTGCAAGCACGCTCCCACTGTAGGGCGGCGGAGTTCAAAGCTGAGGAAGTGTATAAGGGATCTTCGACACTGCGGTGGGTTCAATAGAATATAAACGGACGACACGGACTTCGGAATGACATTTTCGTTACTAATTGCCCGTAAAGGCAAGCCGATGTTGGCGTCCGCTCCCTCGCGACGGTCAGCCCACATCCCCTCGGGCGCCGCACACTGCGGAAGAGACAGGAGAGGGAAGAAAGGAGCGGATTGCGGGGCAGGGGAGGGGGGGGGGGGGGGGGGGGCGTTGGACAATGAACTAAAATGGAAAATTGAAAAGATAAAACATAAAAATAAAAACAGATGTCAAGATTCAAGACGGAGTCATGTTCCGTGCAGCAAGACAGCCATGGTGCGGTAGGCACAGAATTTCGTAGATTTTGAATCAAAGATAATAATCTATATTCTCGCATATGAGGGTGGAAAATGAGAAAAAAGGGGCCTTTACAAAATCGCATGTGGAAACCTCACTTTTTATACAAAAAAAGACAAAACAGAAACCCATAAATGAAGACTTTATGATCCATTTCCAACAGCAAATGCCGTGCCACTTGGTCCGGGTTAGTATCGATTACCCCAGCTTATTGCTATTTGTTAGCGTTTTAAACGCTGCAAGTGTTCCTGGATTTCCATTTCTTCCTTTATCAGTCGTGTTGAATTGGTATATGGGATACGATTTGCGTTTCTCCGGTTCCCGGTTCGACTTAAATGCGCTTTTGAAGACCGTTATCGATAGTTTGTCGAAGGAATGCTTTCGGAGGCTAAGGTGTTTTGAAGGAGGTAGGTTTGGGAGCAACTTTGAATCAGATTTGTGACTATCAAAGCATAGCCTCAAAGCTGCCCTATATATTAAATTTCGCAAACCCATCACTGAAACACAAATAAACCACATCTGAAGATTCGCATGTCTGGCTCTCTTAAATTTTGGCGGAATGTTGCGAATGCGCGTTGCAAGCCCTGGTAGTGTGCTGCATTTGTTTACAGAGCGGACTCCCACTTTTTTGCACGGCCTGCATTCGTCATTTGACGTGTACTGATTCAGTCGAAAGTTTAAAGGATACGTCATCATCTGTAGACCATGTCAGGGGCAAACGAAATGCACGTTTAAGACGTTATTTTTGTCCTATGATATTAAAATGCAGTCTTAGAATATTATTTACATTAGGAAAGTTCGTGCTGTAAGTTAGACATAGATTCGAGCGTTGTAGGTCATAAGAGGGGTGGCGGTTTGCACTTAGGTCCTCGCGGTTCAATTGCTTAGCTTTTTGAATTGCGTCATCAATCACAGACAATGAAAAGTTTGGTTACCACAAAATAGAATTTAGGCTTTGTGTGCTCGAGTCAAAATCACCGTCTTTACAGCAAATTTGTTTAAAACGGTGGGTTTGGCTGTAAGGGACGCGGTTTTACAATGGCGTAGCTGATCGCTCTGGTATAATGAAGATAATGCTGTCGGTCTGTCGGTTTACGATAGAGATTTGTGGAGCGTTTACCACTTTTCATTTCAACAGTTACATCATAAACTTAATATTTATTTCAAAGTAGGGGTATGTGAAGTGAATGCTCGGGTGTACAGGACTGTAACAGTATACTAAACCCAGCAGTTTCTCCTCACTGTGTGTCCAAATACGAAAGACATCGTCTATGTATCGCTCGGACAAGGTTGGCGTTAAGTGGAATTCAGAAAAAAATTTGGAGTCCAGCTTTTTCATAAATAATTTGAAATAAATGGGTGTCATCATAGTGCCCACAGCGGTTCCGCTCACTTGCTCAGATCATTTGATAGTAAATTCAAATGCACTGAGTTCTAAGACAAGAATCGTCAAAATTGCAATGACATGTACCTTTCAATTAGAGCAGCTATGCCGGCGTCGTGGGGAATATTTGCGTAAGTAGCTGCATAACTGTTGATACACCGTAGAAAAAAGTGTGTGGTACGTTTGACAATAATGTTTTTTTTTCTCAAAAAACTGGGTGACACTATGGCGCACCACATGTTCTAAACATCAGCAACTTGTCAATATACCTGGCATCGGGCGTTGGTTAGACACTCTGAAAGAATTATCTGTCTTGAATATTTGAATGCCATGAGCATTTCTTCAGTCCATGAGAGCGTACATTCTGACAATGGTGCATTAATTATAGTACATATGTAATGGAGATGCACTCAACGTAGCGGCGTATAGCATGCCATTTATAAAACGTAAAATGCAACGTTGCTGTCTTTAGCGCATCCTTGTCATCTTCCCGCACTTCCGTGCTGAGATCTGATATCGCCAGAAACCGTCTTTATTAAGCAGCAGAAACATATCACTAAAGAAGAGTCATGCTATCAATTTTAATCTTTGCTTCGAAATGAGCATATAAATATTATATACCGAAAGGTTGGCGTACGCTCAAGAATCGCGTCTTTCAACTTTGTTGGAATAATGACTTCGGACAGCAGCAACATCAACACCGGAGTATGTCACGCTATAACATCATTTGATATCAATAAAGGGAGTTCGATATTTTCTAATTTTCGTATCAAAGGCCGCATCAGAAGGTACCCAGTATACACGACGTGTGTGCACTATTTTGCACACAAAACAGCATCTCGTTCCGGTTTGTCCAAGGACTAGGAGTTCACTCAACTAGGTCCGAGTAGAAGACAAGGGCAATCCAGTATAAAACGAGTGCGCTAAAAGGCATTCTGAAGACCTAAAGAGTAGTTTGTGGTAATTTAGTATCAAGCTAAGTCAGAAGTAGGCTACGCTACTGCCGATATGCTGCTCCAGTCTTTGAGAAGCATGCTCTGTCTGCTCGCCGTAGCTAACACCATCTATATGTCAATGGCTATCTGCTATGGAGAATCAGCTCAAGAATTCAGTTCATTCCTTCACAACTGGACTTGCTCGGGCCAGGATGTCACTTTCGTCTGCAGCGAAAAATCTTGGGATGCTCAAGACATTGAATGGCAGAAGAGCATCGATGTAAAAGGAACACGGTGGTGCGGGCAGTGGGACAAACTAAGGACGCTGCTTGAAGACAACTCTGTGTACGGAGTTCGGACCCTTCTTATGACGTACTGTCACCGGGGAACGCCAGAAGCCTGCATCGACCCGGTGCCCAAACACTACAGGTTTTGGTATGCAGCGAAATGGCTGGTGCTCGGATATTTCGAGGCATGCCTACCTTCCCCTTACTTGTTTCGTAGTCAGCATGCGAAGCTTTGTTGTTGCGTTCCCTCGGCAAAATTCCAGAAATCTGGAATGGTAACCATTGATATGGGTGCGAATCGGTCCAGTTTATATTATCGACCCCAAACCGACCACTCTTTAAGATATCACCAAAGGGGGAGTTTGCCGCGCAGTTTCGTTTCCTTTTCTGGGAAGCCGGTAAAAATAGGCTGCAGGGTGTTGCCCGGTGTATCTCACGTCTTCACCAGTTGCCAGGGGTACAAGAAGGAAATATTAATAAAGGCACTGGCGCTGCTCAATGCAACGTTAGTGAAGACCACTTTCTCGGCATGGACTGATCTGGACGAGTACCGGGCCGAGGAAATTGATATTTTTATGTTCTTTCAGAAAATATATAGCGAACTACTTACAGATTTTGATCTACCAATAGTCAACACTATCGTAGCGTTCACATTCTACGTGAAGGAATCGAGCACCATTCCAGTCACAGCAGGATATGCCCTCGAAGGGACGAAACTGTCGCTAACTTTCTTGGTTCTATGTCTCGCGTTTTGCTTCGTTGCGCTCGTTGTTACAGATTTAAAAGATAGCACCACATCTGCGATAACTGTAGCCAACGACACCATGCTTTTTCTGGTTGCGACGTTCTATTTGACGTCTTGTGATTTGAAAACCTCTCCCCGCTTCTGTACGAGTCGCCGCTTTGTCGTCCTAGGGTGGACCCTGGGTAGCCTTTCCCTTTCGGTGTGCATCAAAGGCCAACTGACTTCGTGGCTGGTTGCTCGCATTCCCGAACCAATCGTGGACGATTTGATGAAGCTTGAAGCGGCTCTGGACGCTTACGCTATTCGACCGTGCGTCACCAGAGACACACCATGGAACTTACACGTTCTTGATTCCTACGACACTGGAGTCTTGAAAAAATTGGAGAGGTC
Organism: Ixodes scapularis; assembly: GCF_016920785.2. NCBI lineage: Eukaryota > Metazoa > Arthropoda > Arachnida > Ixodida > Ixodidae > Ixodes > Ixodes scapularis. The sequence goes on from NW_024609881.1 coordinate 33,229,076, forward strand.
TCTTGGTCCGCTGGCGGAAGGGGGCACGTTTGATGACTGCTTCAAATGCGCTTCGAGGAAAGGCCGGTTGTGCATCACGGTTAGACAGTCGCCCTGCTACATGCGCTCTTTCTACCCCAGATTAACCGAGTCAAAGGATCCGCTGGAGCTAGTCTACGCGGGGGTGCCTGTGCGGAAGCACTACAGTTTCAGGTTGGCCTTTCGGTCTCTCGTTCAAAGACTCCACGAGACGGATTGGTTACATATGACTAACGTAAAGTGCGCTGCTTCTCAGCCAAAAGAGAAGATGCAGCCGACGCCAGAGTCGCTGAACGTTGTTCTTGTGGCACAGTTTGTATTGCCGTGTTTTGGTGTGTCGGTTTTTGTGTTCTTTTTGGAAGTGCTCTCTGGACGATATTTTGTTCTGCGTGCTGCGAGATTCACAAGAGTACGGGCAGTGTAAGCCTCATGTTAAAATGCGAGAATCGGTACCTTGATTTGTTCTTGAAAGGAAATTTCATATCTGCGTTTTTTAATGCGAAAGCATATTGTGGGTCCCATAACGCGAATATCCGCCGTTGTCTGCGGCGTGACCAAGCGATGTCACCAAAAATGAACGAAGGCAGACAGAGTAAAACACCTTAAAAGTGCTCGAATGGATGACAAATTTCTTAGCGAGGTTCCTGTAAACGAACTAAATTAATGGTTTTTAAAAGAACAGAATCGAAACCCACTCGCCGAGTGCTTGACGAGCACCGTTCCCCGACGCCGCAACCGTTCTACGGATCTGGCTGACAAAAGGTGTGCCAGGTGCGTGCGTCATTGCACGAGTCCTCCGCAGTATTTCTATGCGCCTCAATGAGCCATTCGGAGGTTACGATGTCATCCTTTCCGGAGATTTGAGGTAACTACCTCCGGTCATAGCGTCTGAACTCAATTAATGGTTGTCTCTTATCCGCATCCTGTTCAACACAGCTTGGATTCAATGCTTTCGCATACCCACACGTAAGCAGTTTTATGTGTTCCTGGTGAATTTTCTTCCCAACACCTTTCAGTCACTCAGGTAAAGCGTATTATTTCACCCGAAGCTGAACTGCGGCTGTCTGAGTTTGTTGAACGCTTTGTGTGCTGGAACATTTCTGCAGAATATGTGTTTTGTTGTGGAAAACACTGATACGTAGGACATTAAAAGTTCACACACGTATTGACGTATAATATAAAGGCACCCAATAATGCAAAGGTATTGATTCAACTTATTGTTGCATGTAATTGTTGTTCCTATTTAGTGAGGGATTGAGCCATAAGCTGCCGTCAGAGGACCCATCGCCACACAAGTTTCAATGTTTTTTTTTTTGTTTTTTCTATAATGCTGATTTAATCAACTGGGAACTCATTGCGTCCTCTTTTGAGAATGCTAATGATACACGGCTGATGTTACGTCATACATGTGCTGCAAATTTTGAACTCCTTTCATATTGTAACCGGTAAAGAAAATAAAACGTCGCTGGGTCTGAAGAAAAAAAATAATAGACGGACGTTCCGATGAAGGCGCCTGGGAAGCCCATAAAATTCTGATGGCAGCGGTGGGATCTCAATACCCCGACCTCTTTATCTCTGCGACAGTGTCACCCGAAGCGCAGGCGGAGAGCGCATTCACCTTATAAGGATATATAATATCACGCCTTCCCAATAGATGGCGCCATTACTCAGCTGTTTGAGACGTGCTAAGAATGCTTGGGGTAATCTGTTATGCGCGCCAGGCGCGGTCAGAATTTGAATATGGATGGTTTGCTTCCGCCCAATTATGTAACATTTTTAGCGAAGTTTGGGACTTTGTCCTCCTATCACTTTTTTCTATTTCTTCCACGGAAATGCAGCGCTTGCTGAACCTCCACCAGAACAAAGAGAGCCTAGATTGAAGAGACTGTTAATCTCAAACCATGGAAAGCTTTTGCTATTTGAAGGCGGGAACTTCGTGCGCCTAGTGCTCGCCAGTGCGCATGCGCTACGTTTTCGCGTGGCGACGAGGAAAGCAGGACGAAAGGCGGAGACGTTAGCAGGCGATCAAGGCTTCGGTCACCTCCTTGCAGATCCTATTCCAAATGCGACCTACAAACAACGTGGCTCCGATCGACCTGTTGGAAACTCTCTAATACAGGCTCTCTAAAGCAACACTTTAGATGCACGCAAACATCTCAACAGGAATGCAAACCAGTACGGCCTCTTCAGGTGGCCGCTGTGGGACTCACGTGTGACGAGGTCGTAAGTATGGAGGATGGTCGTTATCATAACTTCACCCCAATCCCATCCCACGCTTCTGCAGGCGAGTGTAGCTTTTTCGAATGCTGTACTGCCGCAAATCACGGGTCAACTATTACAGCCGATTTGCAGAGAAAAGCGATTGTGCCTCCTACACGCTAAACATTGTAACACCCTTGTGGGTGTAAATGGCTTGTCCTATAGCTAACACCCATTTGGGTGTAGCAAAACGCCCTAAAAAAAGGGCGTTGTCGACAACACCTCTAAAATAGGGTGTTTTTCCCTAACACCCTTAAAGGACGGTGTTATTTGGAACACCCTTAAATTAGGGTGTGCACCTGTCCACCTTTTTATTAGGGCGCTATGACTGCGCAGGACGCCCTCTAAATTGCTTGTATCACCGCCAGAAAGGGAAATAAAAAAGGCGCGATTACCAACACCCATAAAGTAGGGCGTAATAACCCAAAAGAGTGCACGAAAAAATGACTGCAAATGCCTGGTTCACTTTTTATTTTTTAATCAAGGTTCTAACAGGATCTACAAAATTCTCTATAGACGATTGCAAGCAGGTCATCTGGCCGCAGCCATGTCTCTGCTTATGCGGGCAAGTGCGTGCAATTACAAGCAGGCCAAAGGGCAAAGCTACGTTCACGCACACGTCATCGAACTTGGCGAAGGCAAGACTGAAAAAAAAGTTCTCTTTTATCCTCGCAATTCTAGCACGACCAAGACGCTTCTAAACCAGCGGCGGTCCGTGCGTGTAAGGTCATAAATATTTCACCCGGATATTGTTTCATAACCCTTCACATTGTACAACAGAAGGCCCTAGTTGAATCTCCAACTGTACTTTTCTTGTGAAGCTTATGCTTCCTTGCCCTGGTGACGTGGACAAAACTGGCAGGCTTGCAAAGACGGTACGACCAGGAGTTGCTTGGGACGTAAGCGGCAGTTCATGTTTGTAAACCGTAAAATGGTGAATGGAAACGGAAGCAGGGAGGCTATGTTCGACAAATGTTTCGTTACTCCTAATAATAAACGGATGTGGCAGAAGTGGCGATATCTTGTTTGATTGGTTAGAGGTTCAAATGACGAAAGTGACCTATTTTCGCCATTTGACCTTCTAACCAATTAAACGCGATATCGTCGCTTCCGTCACTTCCGTTTCTTTTTAGGAGAAATGAAACATTTTTCGAACATAGCCCCCTTGGACTACTATCAGAAGCATGCTTGCAGAGTACTTACAAATGAAACAGCGATCTCATGTAATCCGTGATAGATGCATAATCCGATTCGGGCAGCACAGAACTATCCACAAACACAATGTCGAGGATGAAGGCGGTCGCTCACATTCAGCGGAAGTTTCGCGGTCGCCGATGAGCACCTCTCTGTCGTGATAGATGCGTAATCCGATTCGGGCAGCACAAAACATAGCAAACACAATGCCGAGGTCGAAGGCGGTCGATCACATTCAATGGAAGTCTCGCGGCCGCCGATGAGGAGCTCTTTGTCCGAAACGCGTCCAACAAATACAGCACAATAATTCCATGGACTCCGACGAAATAAACGACCATTTCCGAAAAGTTGGCATGGATGTATTCTGGCCGTTCACGACGAAAAATCATGGCAGCTACTGAAACGCACGAAAAACAGGAATACACTGACGGGCGCCCCCCTTTTTGTAAACCAGACCTACGCGGCCCCTACAACTCACCATAACTTGGCATACAGCGGCAAAGACTACGGCCCCAGTAGCCCAACAGCGCGTCAGAGCGAGTCACGTGCCAAGTTTTCGTCTAAGCGTCCTTGTCCTACGGAGAGCGGTCACGTGTTTCGCGTCACCCCTCTGATTTGCTAGAAGGGGCCTTCGCACTCGCTCACAGCAACACGAAGACACAAAAGAATGTTTGGAGGCTTATCAGAAGACGAGGTCAAAGGGGGTTGGACAAAGCCGCTAATCTCCCTCTGCTGCTTTGTATTGCCACCTGCCCTGCCCAGGGAAGGTCGCGAAATCGGACTCGTCAGGACTTGCTTTGCATAGTACAACCTTTAGCGTCTCAAACGGCCCATCCCTTGTAGACGCGCATGCTCTGGTGCGGACCGCGATATCACAAAATAAATACGAAAAACAATTTTGAACGCCGTTGAAGACGCGGTTTCACGTGTACCAAAGGAAAACCGGAAAAGCAAAAGCGTCGGGAAGCTAGATATTTTGGTGTCATTACGCAGAGATAAGAGTCGCGTCCCCTGGGGTGTCATTAATCCGGCACTTTCGATTGTCTTGCGACATTGTTTCTTCAGAGCTACACTCCAAAATAAAGTCTCAGTTAAGGTGCGAAACCTTAACTGAGACTTTATTTTGGAGTGTAGCTCAGTATTTTGGAGTGTAACTCAGTAGTGCGAAACCCAGTCAGGTGAGTTTGTAATATCCGAATTGAGGGCGCAACAGTTTGTTCAAGTCTTCAGCTTAAAAGGTGTTGCTCAGGTTAAAAGTAAGTAGATTCTATTCACGCTTAATCTTGCTTTTACTTTGTTCTTTAAAGTCAGATTTTAGGCAGTCAAGAAATAGATATACCCCGCCGGCATAGCCGATTCACGCAGGACACTCTTGACAGTCAACCAAAAACGGCGCCCCGTACGGTATGTCAGGATAGCGTCGGCGTGACCCATCCCATTTTTCACAGATATTGGGCCAGGGGTCTCAAACACCCGGCCCGGGACTCGCTGGGATGTGGCCCGCAGGTAACCGGCTGCGGGCACCCGTTCCCATGCCTTGAGCGCTAGAAATGGCATGCGCTATAATTGTCTCATGTGGCCGAATCATTTTCGTTTGACGCGTAGCTCTGCTCTTATAACATATCCCTATTGGAAAACCCCAATATAAACAGCGTATTATGGATATTGGTAAACAATATCTTTTTATTGTATTGCAATACAATATAGACAGTGTATTGGAAAACATTACATTTATTGTATTGTATTACAATAAGGATTTGTTATGGGATTCCAATATCCATAATAGGCTGAAAATATTGGAATCCAATACCGTATAAACCCTTATTGGATCCCCATGTGTCGTATGGGGATCCAATAAGGGTTTATGATTCCAATATACTCAGCGTATTATGGATATTGGAATCCAATATATTATATCGGCTACCAATAAAACTATAAACGAGTTGGAATATCACGTTCAGCGCAACATTTCTCTGCAACGCAGTCTCTTCTTGTGTGTATTTCTGAGGGATAAATTAAAAAAATGTTGCTGTTGTGAAATTGTGAATAAAGAAGCAAAACACTGGACTTATCCATACCAAATATATTTAATATATTCCTGAACTGGAGGATCTGGCATTTACTGCAAAAGAAAGTTAATTGTTTAGGACTCTCATTCAAAAACATGATGTTTGAAAACAGAATGTGAAATCCTCACCTTAATGAAAACAGCACCTGCTAGCTGTAGTTATATAGAAACTGCAAAATAAAAATTTGTGATTAGTTTGCGACAAGTAGCAATCCTTCACCAAGCGGGTAGATTCAAAGTTACGTCTGCGTTTGATGGTGGAAAAATAAGCTTCAATGCCACTGCCACAGGTCATTCTGAGCTCGGTCAATTAAATATACGTATCCGCTCGTCTGGCTTCACTATTCCTGCTTCGCATCTAACTAGAGTATCTGGAATGCTCACCTTTGAGGAAAAACGAACTGGTGCTTGCTTGCTTGTAGGTTGTGGAAACTGGAAGAGAGGTTTGCGGTTAGTTGCGTCCAAGTAGCAGTTACTTTGAGTAGCCACGTAAAGTACACTAAGTCTGAAAGATTCAAAATTACATGCGCGGGACATAGATATACTCTTGCGACGTAACTGGGCACGTGTCAATGTCGCCCGCTTGTATTACAGAAAACTAAGCTTCAATGCAGGAGCTCCCACTCGTTCTGAGCTCCGTCAATTAAAAATGCTGTACCGGTCGTATGGCTTCAGTATTCCTGCTTCGGGAATCTGGAATTCTCACCTTTGAAGAAAAGCAAACTGGGACCTGCTGGCTCTTAGGCTGTAGAAACTGCCAGAAAGATTTGCGATTAGCTACGTCCAAGTATCAATTTCTTTGACCAGCCACCTACAGCACACTAAGCCGGATAAATTCAAAATTACATGTGCGTGACATAATATGCCTCTTGTGAAAAAAATGGGCACACGTTTTGTCGCCTACAGCGACACTGAAGCCAGACAGACAAGCGGTACGGCACCTTTAATTGACGGAGCTCAGAAGGAGAACGAGCGTCCCCAGTCGTTCTGTCAATTAAATGTGCCGTACCGCTTGTCTGGCTTCAGTATTGCTGCTTCAGAGCAATCTAGAAAATCTAGAATCCTCACCTTTGAACGAGAACGAACTGGCGCCGGCTGGCTTGTGGGCCATGGAAACTGCAAGAGAGGTTTGCGATTAGTTACGTCCAAGTAACAATTTTTTTGGGGAGCCACCTACAGCACACTCATAATTACATACACGGGACAAAGATGCCTCATGCGACGGAACTCCCTTCGTCCTTGTTTTCTGTTAACTCTGCTCACCTTCACCACTCGCCTCCAATTTCTGCGCTACTTCTTTAATCTCGATTCCCTGGCTCCCAAAGGCCATGCCATGGCTTGCGCCAGTCACGGATCTGTCAGCTCTGCGACTGGCGCTATTGTGGCAAAGACGCCACAGCACCTGGCGCTTGATGTGCTCTTTCAATATTTTGAGCACGCCTCAAAACAGGTGGATGGGTGTCTGGTATGCCCTTTGCTTATTTGCGGATCGTTCCGAATCAGAGGGTAGGCGCTTCTGCGACCTGGGCGCATGCTCGGTATTTTACAATAGTTGAAACCGAACTCTGCAGGAATCTTGAAACATAACAAACATAATGTGCACGCCAAAAGGCATAGCAAATGAAACACCCACCACCTATCTATTTTCGTTTCTTGTCCGCAAGAAGCTGTCGTATATGTAGCCTCCCTTGCTTAAGCCGTTCCTCCCTAGTGTCCCGGTTGGGTCTCGTCTTGATGAATCGTCGGTGGAGACCTGAGGAGCGGTCAACATCAGATTAGACCTTTTTGAGACAGAACCATATACTTGCTGAGAGGAAGTACACCCAAACAAATCTCAGGCATGTCATTTATAGTGCGTTTTAAATTGAGACGAATGATGTAAAATGAGACGTCAATACTGACGCACCCCTTTTGCGAACCCAAAATTTTGAAGGCCTTGTCCCGCTCGCTAGGGGGACAAGGCACATGAATCCCGGCATGTGGATGAAATTTTTACCTTAACATCCCGACTCAATGCCTATCCCTGAATATTCGACCACCACACTTTTAGAAAAAAAAATATTTTTTTTAGAAAACACCGAGTCATCTACCACCTTTACAAACGCCTGAACCAAGCATACTTGTACCGTGGCTTGTTTGCTCAGTGCCGCCCCCGAGTTAATTCGGGCCGACAATGTTGCGTTTTTTTTTTTTTCAAATGGAACCCACATTCTTAGTTTTGGTTTGTCTTGTAGAAGCAGGTGGATACTTTTATAAAACTTCCTCCCTATGCGCTTCCGAGTCAACATTTTTGCAATGGCCAACCCCCGGGCTTTGATTTTGCGCTCCTTGATGAATGCTGAAACTCATATAGGCGGGCAATAGCTCGCCTTGAAAATACTTGCTTTTGGTGGCCGAGAACAAACTCGTGTTCCTGATTGGCAGCCACTTGCTGCCAAGAATTGCTGCACATATCCTAAAGATTAGTCTAACACAGATGCTTTGGCCGGACAGAGACACAAAAGCCTGAAACAAGGCCACTATACAGACAGGAAATAGAATGTCTGTGAGGAATGAAACAAACAACTCAGATAGGCATCACTCACCTTGAAAACACTTGCCATGCGCGGCAAAAAAAAAACTTCTGGACTTGATTGGCTGGTTCTTGCCACCAAGACCTGCATGTGTAAGAAAGAACCCGGTCTTAATTAAACTTGGGTACTTTTGCAGAAGAGAGACAACAAAACACTAGTGCAAGACTACTACACATAGGTTTTGGCATTCAAGAGGAATGCAATACAAAACTCATATAGGCGGGCAATAGCTCGCCTTGAAAATACTTGCTCTCCGTGGCCGAGAACAAACTCGTGTTCCTGATTGGAAGCCATTTGCTGCGAAGAATACCTGTAGATATCCTAAAGAACCCAGTCTTAGTGTAACACAGATGCTTCGGCCGGACAGAATACAAAAGTCTGATACAAACCACAAAAAGCAGGAAATAGTGTCTGCGAGAGATGAAAAAAGACCCAAGTGGAGAGGCTCGTTCTGTTTCACGTTAGTCAAATAGTGTAGCTCATTTTGCTAAAACGATGCATATTTGCTAAAAAAAGTATCTATATTTTGCCCCATTTAGCAGAGTTTACTGCCAAGGGTACCTGCACACCAGAATGTCAGAATTAGTCAGTTTTTTTTCTTCTTTTGATGAGCGACAACAGAATCCTAAACAGGTGATGAAACAAAATATGAACCCAGCAAGACAGGCTAGTTTGCCTTGATGCAAGCACAGTGCCTCGGCCAACCAAATGAGGTTCTATTCTTTATCACTTGTCATATTTGGTGGGAATAGTAAAGTAAATGAAAATAAGGCAACCTCTCTTCTAGCCGACAGCTGCAAACAAAATTCATATACCTCGATGAACGACCTGGAAATAAAATTGGGTGGTGACCAAGTGGTTAAAGGTGTCAAATTTCAAACTTACAGAATGTAGTTTTGGTTTAAGTCCTCCTGGTGTATATTTTTATCCTTATAACTATATTTACATTGTTTTTTTGTATTTTTGAGGCACAAGTACTTAATTTATACGCTAATTCACCTTTAGAAGCGTTTTAATTACACTCCATGCCTTTCTAGTGCTCGTAATTGATTCTTGGTGAAAGCGGTCTTAAATTTTTCTTTTCTTGCTGTCGCTGCTGCTTGCTTTCTCATCTTTAGAATGCTGACAACTCGACACAAAAGTAATGAAAAACGTGTTTAAAACGTCATGAAGATCAGCATTTCCAAGCTGTACCCCTGCTTCATGCCCCGACCATGCCACCATACCATAGCTGAGTGCAGTGACAAATGGTCCCAGGTTTGTCACCCGACCGTTTTTTGGGCTTACGGTGTGGCGCGACTCATGAAGCACCTATGCTTCGCGATGGAGCCAGTGAGCGAGGTGTGACACACTAGAGCTGTGCAAGCCACAGCTTTACAGCCTGCAAAGCGTGGGAAGATCCCTCTTCCTTTGCAGAGCTGGCATTAGCTCACCGAGAAGCTATTGCAAGCATTAGAAAGCCACAGAGTGTGAATAAAAGCGCTTCTGAAAATGAATTAGTGTGTAAATTATGCATCTATATGTTAAAACTTAAAAAGTATATATGTATATATATATATATATATTTAAATACTAAAAAAGGCAAAAAAGAAAAAAAAATGTTTCCAGGTGGGCTTGCACCCAGTGCTCCACGGCCCTTGAATTCAGTTCCCTAAAGCCCGCTTCAGACGGAACAATTTCGCCCAGCAACTTCATGTCGCAACACCAGCAACACGGGCCGCCCGCGTTCACATGCAGCAACCAAATTGCTACGACTTGCCATCATCATCATAAAATTTTATTTTTCTTACAGTATTTAGACGCACAGTTATATCCTAAAAACATGTTTTTATATCTTTAAATTGCGCTGATAATACTAACTCATCTTTTTGAAACAGTTTATTTTCAAAAATGATCCATTTCAAACCTGAACTAAGTCCTCAGTGCTCATCATCACGACCACAGGGGTGTCACGTGAAAATATTGCATTCCTGATTGGCTGCTGCCGCTTCAAACATCTCCGAGTAGTCAAAGTTGCTCGTCCGCTTCGAGCCGGACCCAATCTCAGCAATTCGTGTCCATCTAGGGAAAACTAGGGAACAACCCGCCAGCAGCCCCAAAATTGCTGGAAAGGTTGCCCCGTCTGAAGCGATCCTATACTCTGTTTCATACATAGAGTGCAACGCAGTCAAAGCTAGCGCACCGGTTTGCATTGCTGACCTTGCCTACGTTCGCCCCATAAGATAGTGCCTCCCCTGCAAAAAAATTTTTAAAAGTCGGAAAATATGTCTCCTCGGGGCTAGTAACTGATAGTGGCGTTATGATTTCAACGGAGCACAAATGTTTTTTCAAGAAAAAGGAAAAGATAATGTAAACCACCTTAAATTGTTTTCGTGTTCATCCGTGTGGCATCCGCTGTGGGTTTTCGGGTTGTGTGGCACTGGCTGGTTTTGAGAAGATGGCGTCTTATGCAGCAAGCTCAAGTACCTCTCCTGCTCGGATGTTTTCGAAGATTCGTTGGGCGAAAATCTTGAAAGAGTGCAAGCAGATGATCGCCAATGTTTACGGGAGTATAAGAACACATTCCCCGGAGAATTCGGTCGTGAAGTCCTGGAGACGGCCAGTAACGACACTGGAGTGTGCCCTGTACTGTCGCGAAGTGCAAGGCGCAGTGCCCATCTGGCAAGGTGGCGTCCCCGAAGCAAAGACCTCGCAACGTGAAAGTTTCGAGCACGGGGACCGTCAAGCATGACGAGTTCACACAGAACGCCATTCGCCTGAAGGTGCATCGCAAGTGCTCCGAGAGGGAGATTCCTACCCTTGACAGCTATATCAAAATAAACTGTACAGGCCACAACTATTGTCGATTAACGTTTTATTATAAATTTTGGGACAAGGCCGCTATCAGGGCGATTCCTCATTCCACGCTGCACGAAAGAAAACATAAGTCGGTGCTGGAGGCAAATAACACTTGCAAAGCGGCAGACCAGATGGAAGAAATCTGGCCTCTCGGCGACTTATAAATAAAAATCAAGAAGGAGGAACTGAAATATGCACTTCGTCATAGCGCACAATCTTGCACGAAAAGTATGTCTAAAAAAGAAAAAAAAAAAACCAAGAAACTTTGCGCGTAAAATGGGTTCAAACCATGGCCACCGAGGCGTCAATATCGCCAGAGCAGCGCCTTCTACCACTCGTCCACGAAACGCGCGGAGTAACACTTTTTCTATTTTTTCATGCGCACCACTTTAGTACCTTTCACAGCGTTGCACGCTAAGTATGAAACAGAGTATAAGACACCCTATTGTCTGGTACAGAGACCATTTATGAACGCTTGGGTGTTTAAACGATGTACTACACATTTTACAAGAAGAAAAAAAAAAACATTGGGTGTTTAAACAATGTACTACCCCTTTTTCAATAGAAAAAGCAACAATAAAAAAAAACATTTCAGAAGAAAAATTTAAGGAAACGGAATGTACCATTATGTTCAGTGAAGTTTGGTGACAAGACTCGGGACTCGAACAGGAATGCAGTTATCCTTGGTGTGACCCCATGAGACTGTCTTGCTGCATTTGCTGGGGTTTATCTAACTGAAGTACCTGTGCGAAAAGTAGAACACATGTGCATAACACTCATTATTCACAAGAAAATTTGTCAATGTCCAAAATGACCCATGAAGAAAATTATGCGAGGAATTTTCAGGCTGCGTTGGCCGAGTCACCTCTCGTGGCCAATGTTTCATAGCAACTTTAATTGTAGTGAACAGTTATAGGGTATATTACGAACAAAGTGCAATTTGGTTTTGTAGGAAACTATAACACACAAAACGACACTTAAATACAGTATGTTGAGGTACCTCTAAACAAACTCCAGGGTTTCATGGCGCGTCCTTCAGATACCTGATGTTGAACATGAAATATGTGCACCAAGGAGTGAGCAAACAGCGACTTCAGATTTGTCTCTAACACCAGCGACATGTCGACAAGGAGTGCAACGTGTAGAAGGTCGTCTAGAAGTGTGCCAAGATGAAAAAGCAAGATGTAACGATATCAGAATAAGATCACACCAACGAGGCACCATTGTGGTGAGACAATCTACGATGTAGAGACAGTAATCGGGAGTCAACCGACGTACGGCCGCGATTTACTTTGCAACGACTGAAATAAAACATAACAAAAAAAATTTTTTTTTTAAATTAAAAAACGCTTTTTTTTTTTACCTTATTCTTTGAGCGCAGCCGGTAGCAGAGCAGTTGGGCGGCGTCACGAAAATCTGACAGACTCGCTAGCTTTTCTCAACTTCGTACGGCGCCAGTCGGCACCACAGATGAATGGTCGGCACTCTTAGTCTACCAGGGAAGAAAAAAGTACGAGCTCAGAGCCCAGCGTCGATCGCGACTTCCGTAAAGAGAAGCTCCGGTAACACTTCGGTGACTCGCGAGCGTTAAACAACGCCTCTTCGAACGAGCCCACGAATCCAACATGTCGAACGGTTTGCGCCGGTAAGCACGCTGGGAGCCAGGGGGCTGGAGGTTGAATATCCGAAAGAGACGAGGCGGTGGTTTCTACGTCTATTTCGCACATGAGATAACAAGCCGAGTGATAGCTAGCCGAGTGTAAACACTGACTGAAGTTACATCAGAGTACACGCAGTCGAAATGACGGCTGCAACAGAGCACAGCCAGACGCTTTCAGCAGGGGACGCATGCGTTCAAATAAGCTGCGATTTCAAAACATCATGTATCCCTTCTGTCCTTCAGTGTTCACTTTGATCTGTGTATACCAAAGCACTCAATGCTGCAAGTAATAAAGTCGTCTATACGTACCTTTCGAAGCGATTGAAAGTGCGTTGGTTTCACTTGGAATCCACAAGCAAAGTGCGCGACGAACTTGACGAGCTCTTATCCGTCGGTCCCGCCATCGCCGCAGTCTCGCTGTCTCGCCGGGTTTGCGCGGTCGCGGTCGCTGCGCAATGGCGTAATCTCGGCGGCTTGGTTAGGCTTGGCTGGATCGGCGGATTCGGCCACTCGGCGGCTCGCTCAGCCGTTTGTCTGGCTCGATAGGCTACTCGCGGCACGCTCGGCTCGCCTCCCTTCGGAATTCGAACTGCCTCCGAAGCTCGAGCGCTCGAGCTTTCGCGCGCGCGGGTTGACGATGGAAACGTTTCTCATAAAACGAGTCTGTAACGTATCGTTTGATGGCGCAAATGCACGTATTTTTCCCGTCGTTTTTTACAGTGTGTGAATCTTGCGAAACAGGCGACGAAGAGTGGTGGGTGAAATGTGCTCGTGTGTGGTTGTGGATTTTGTGTACGACGTAGGATTACACAGAAAGGTGGGTCAATATCGATAAATGTGCGGGTAAGAAGCACGTGACCTGTCAAGCCCATTAATCCTCATTATTTTATCGTGCGAACTGACATTGTCACGTATCGCGTTCGATTTGGGTTCCAACATCGGTAACCTAACTTTTGTTGCATTAAAACTGCAATAAACATTTGTTTGAAAACGATCACTCTAATGAGCACGTCGTTATTGGGCTTTCTCATTGAAAGGTAGGTCGCGGGTGTCCCAGCTAGTTATTCTGAATGGTTTGGTGGTTGTCTAGCATTTCAAGCGCTCGAGGCTCTGTGTACTGTGTGCCGTACGTACACTTGCGCTTTCGATCAATGTGAATGTGTTTGCAACGCGAAACGTTTGTGTTCTGTGTGTATCCACCTCCAATATCGTTCTCTCTCGTATTGCCGTATGGTAACTCCTGCTGTTCTACGATATCATTCACGCGATGTCGTATATATGGGCGTACCGATATCCACATGTTGCTTCACGGGCGATCAATACTGTGTTACGTATCCTCTTAGTCCGCGGTATATGCCGACGTAATTCATGTTGGTAACTTGGAATTCGTTCTGAGATTTTTCTGCGCGATATTGTGTTCTCCTTTGGGCCCGTGATCGACGACCGATATTTATATATCGTGTGGCCGCACAGTATGTCCATGTCGGTCACCAATATGCACGTGGTGTCGTATTCTATTCCAATAACCGTAAGTTCTGTCGGGATATTGTGCTTTGATATCGTGTTGTATACCAATAACCGCAAGTTATATCGGGATATTGTGCTCCAATATCCTGTTGTATACCAATAACCACATACTATATCGGGATATTGTGCTCCGATATGAATTTCCATCGTGCGTATTGGGTTAATCGGATAACAATAAGTTTTTATTGGTTTCCATCAACTTCATTGGAATACAATATTTCCAATAAGCCGAGTTCATATTGGCCTTTTTCAATAGGGATATCACATAGTTTGTACTATTTTGTTTTCATTCGCCTTGTGTTTCGTTTTAATCTTTGCTTTTGAGCTTTCTTCGCTCAAGGACAGACCTCGGCTGCACGAACTCTTGCTCAGCGGAAGAAAAATAGATAAACCTACTAGTTTGGGATTCTCGTCTTCATTTATTATCACCATTAAAGTACGAGCTTTTTTTTCCTCCAAACCGCTGCTACACAAACCGTTAGTAAAGAAAAATCTGTCTTACGAAATTTTTTTTTTCGGGACGTGTTGAGCTGGAATGATTTCCGAGTGATTTGAGTAACGGGAACGATGGCGTGCTTGCTTTCTTGTTCTGTTAAAAATGACAGCACGTATGCGGGGTAGGGCCGTTTCAATTCGGGTTATTATATCAGGTAAGGGCCCAAATTTTCAATAAACAAATCAAAGCTAAAAATGTCTGCCAAACTGCGTGTTTACAAAAAGCAGAGAGCACGAGGTCCCTTAAAACAAATCTATTAACCCCTCCGCCCCCGAACCCCCCCCCCCCCCCCCCCCCCCTTTGAAAGGTCGAGGGCCTTACGATGGCCCCAGACCTTTCTGGAGTGGGCTATCTGGCCCCCACACTCGAATGAGTTTGAGACCAATGGGTTAGACCAAAATAATATCGGCACAATCTTTCCGATTTAATTCCATAACAGCGCAATACTGTGTGCTGCCTAGGTTGTATATTTACACGTCTTCGTTCATTTTTTTTTTGCGAGTGGAGATGATTTTTTTTTATCAAGGTTGAACCTTTAAAACTGATGCACCCGCGAAACGTAATTTTAGATTCGTGTCGGACGAAGATTTCAATAGAAGTTGCAAAAACTATTCTCTAGTACTTCCTAAACATACGCGACTTCGTGTGGCAATTAATTATACTCGATGCTTGTACCGCCGTACATCAACAACAGTTTCACCAAAGCAATAAATATGAACGGCTATGAAATCATGGTTGTATTTGACAGCATCACCATTACGCGCCTTTCACACCGTGTGAATGAAGGGCGTAAAATTCGCCCATACACCGTTTTTACACGATTTCGGACACCATCGCTGCAAGTAGGGCGTAAAGAGGGCGTGTAAAGGGTGTAAAACGTCAGCACACCCTTTTTACACCCATCGATATTCAGAAATCGTGTAAAAAGCGCGTAAAAAGGGTGTTTTTCCTAACCTACACCCTTGCTACACCCTTTTTACACGACTATGGGTGTTACAATGTTTAGTGTGTACTATATACTAGAGGCCATTGATTGCCGCCTACTTGGTCACCTCAGCGAACTCTAGACAAAGGTGGAGCATTTGATTTCCGATGTCAGACGTCCTCTCATCGAGGGTCTTACGTCCACCGAATCCCGGATACAACAAGTCGAGGGACGCTTTCAAGTTAAGTCAGGAGTCAGTAGTCCTAATGACAATGGGAACTACACAACGACCTTTGATTCTGCAGCCATGAAAAAGCAGAGACAACGTGTGCGGAAGACTCTAGAACCACAGCTGAAATTGCCCACTTTTGAATGAACCTCCTCCTTTCGAACGCATGTCATGTATTGTAAGTTTGCCACGTAGTTTTATGTCATGGCAGATCAAAATCGGTAGGAAGAGTTAACTTAAGTTCGAGTGTTCGTAGATCAACTCCGAGAAAGGGCTACAGATGATCTCTAACGTATGTCACCTACTTACTGCTCATCATATGAACTACTCATTCAAGCACTGGCGGCAGGTTTTAGCGATACACATCATCAGTAATTTTACTTGACTTCTTTGCGCCACCACCGGCAAGGGACAGACACATTCAAGGAGCTTGTCGTCACGGAGGAGCGTTTATACAAAATCGCGTTTCACGTGTCCTGAACCGCGGTGAACCAGATGGCAACTGCTGCCTTCATCCACAGGCCGGCCGAAGCCGATAATAAGTGCAAAATTCGACCTTCTAATTCCAACACTTTACAATCGACACTGTCTCACGCAATTTAATTGGAGACAGCCAACACGACCATCGATCATGTACAGGCACCTAAGGGGACGGAACCATATCACTCATCGGACAATTTATCCTCGATCACACAGGGCGAGCCGCTTCTGTTTTGGCACCGTTGGACATTTTCCTAGGACCTGTCGGGGCACCAAATTTTAAGTCTTTCTCTTAGTAAATCGGAGTGAACAAAGCAGGCATCGTGAGACTCGATTAAGCGAGGTGTAAGGTAGCCCTTTTATATCATCCTTGTTGCATACAGCAATATCGCCTTCACTTCTCGTTAATCTTTGTAGGACGTTATGTAACGAGATGGTGACAACAAAAAAAAACGCTTGATTTGATTTGTTTGGACGAAATGTCAACGCTTTCGTTGACGCGGGTTCCGCAGTAAGTGTCACTGATGCTTTCCTGCTTCAAGTTTTAGTGGTACCACACATGGCATCTAACAGGATATAGTAAACCTAATCTCTGGTGACGGTACAGGACTTAAAAAGAAGGTAATGTTATGCTGACTGTTGAAACACGAGGAACTATCGATAACAACCCCTTTCTAGTTTTGAGACATTTTGCTTGTGACTGGTGCCCTACTGTAAAAGGGGGAGGGGGGGCAGAGGGGGGCGGGGGCAAAACAGCCGGGAAGGTGTGATGATTGCTTTTTAGGAGTTATTTGATTTACGGTTCTTCCGATAACGTGGACAGTTGCCATAGAAACGAAAAACCAGACCCCGTCGGGCCACCGCATCTTGTGCGCGAAGCACCTAGGGTTGAATTCAAGGATAATTGTGGTCGTTAACTTCAATTTGTATTTTTTTTTTCACATGAACGCAGAAAAACTGTCAAGTTATCTGGACCACCCGATGACCACGTTCAGTGCGTCTTCACGGTTAAACGACCGTCTGATAGTTTGAACATCATCTTCTTTTTTAAACTTGCCTGCGTGTTCAAACTGTCATCCCACGAAAACGACAGCAGCCGGTGCAGCTGTGGCCTCCATCGTGGTAGCAAAAAAGTAGCAACACGAGCCGTTGCCGCAGAATGGGTGACTAGTGCCGGGTAAAAAGTAAAATCTGCACAGAGCTGCCACAGCAGCTCCCTCCACACTTACCCTGTCCATTTATTTTTCCCTCAATACCGTGTGTTCTATGTTCTGGCTGTTCGTTACTCTGACTCCGCTTTTTCCATTCCGACTTTGGGAAATAGCCTGTTTGAGCACGAAAAGTTTGAATTCAAATTTCGTGCTCAATATATTTTTCTTTTCTAAACGCATTACCCCGCAGAGTTACAGGTACACGACACTATATCAAACATCAAAGAATTTTGCCAACATTTTTGTGTGTATTTATAAAACACGCAGAAAACTATACAGTTCCGTAGTCATTTGCCTTTGAGATATCCACGACTGGATTGCTGACTTATTGAAGGGTACATTCATGAGGTCAGCTGGGAAAGGAGAACTTATTTTGATAAATAACAGCATCATTCTGCAAAAATTTAGAACAATGAAAGTTTATATTCACTCCATGGGCGTTTGCTTCAGCGCCCTTTAAGCTTTTTCACGTTTAGCAAGATATTTGCAAATTCTTGGTGGAAGTTAAAACTAAAGTCAACGTATATACGCGTTTATAGAAAAGAAGATTGTTAGTTTTAACCTATGAACATTCGTAGACAACTTAAATGACCTTCCTCTTTCTGTCTTGCTAGTAAATATATTTGCATACAGGTAAAAGTCACAGAATGCAGCTAAAACTCACCTGCAGTAAACAAAAATACAGTGTGCAGATTTCAGAATGTTTCCGATTGCCGTATCCCAGATCAGAGTGCGAGGTCCGAGCGAAAACCGAACGTTGCTTGGACGTCACATACTTCCAGTGATTGAACGGCCTCGTAGCTTAACACGGACGTCAAAAATAATCCTCCAGCTCCGATGTGTCGATTTCGTCAACTTCGCGTCGGGCGCATCCGAGCCATCGGCACTTCCACACAGCGATCGACGAGAAAAGGGATCGGAAAAACCTGTTGCAGCAACCACATTTAGTGATTCAAACGCTGGCGCCCCTGATTACGCATCCCCGTCAACCCCGTCGGGAGAGTGGCTTTCTGATTACTTTTGGCAGACGGAGGATGCCGATCATATGGTGATTGAGTTCGTCTTCTAACGCAGCGCGTTAATATGCAGTGGCGAACACTCGAGCGGAGTACAGCCAGTGACGCAGGGATACGTATATATATGGTAGCATGTGGCGCCTCATTTTGGTTAACCTAGGAACTTCAGAGCTGCATTTTGGTTGATGACAGCGGCCCGCGAACTTAATTTCAACCGGTAATTCTTATAAGAAGTAAGTGCAGGCCTCAAAAGCAGGGTGTCGAACCGGAACCGAACCGAACCGAAAACCGGAACAGAACCGTTATTTTTAGCCGAACCGGAACTGAACCGAACCGAAATCTTCGCTGCCATCTTGGAACTGAACCGGAACCGAACCGAAAAGAAATATAACGGTAACCGGTTAAAAACGGTTCAAGGTAATGTTTCTTTTTTTTTTTTAGTGTCACAAAATGAACATATGGGAATAAAAAATTGGCGGCTATATTTGTATCGATTGATCAAATCGTCATATAGAGGATTGCAATGTATGATTAATTGTGGATTTTCGTGGCACCTTTGTATTGGCACTCGGTGGAACCATATGTAAAGTTGTCACGTGACGTTATGGTGTCAATACATGTTGTCAAGTAGTGTCACCTGACGTCACGTGACTCACTGCGTCAACTCGATTCAATTTGAGGAAGTCATTAGATGTATTAACCTTGTTCACAGCATGACGCAACATGACATAACGATTTCGCTCCGAGAGTCACGTGACGCCGTGACGTAAGCGATTTTCATAACCCCTAGTTGAGTGCTCGGGTTCATGAGAATTAGCATGGCCAAATACTCGGGTAATGGCTAATGTCAATTAAATATGGTAATTAATAGCCCAACTCTAACAATATCTGAAGCTCAGCCCCAGCTTTTGTTTTCCAAACACTAGCCGCCTAGGGCATGAGTGTGATGAACACTGGCGTTATATAATTAGCGTCAGATCACGTGGCCGCTTGTTCAAATTGCGAGTTGAGGAGATATCGGCAGCTGTCTCTGCCCTTTATTTTTTCTGCATCTGTTATTAAGGGAAAACTAATGGATGTTTCCGCAAGCTATCAACGTCAGGGGTTTATTTTTTAACACTATTTATTAAAACACACACAAAAAAAACTGTTGCAAGACCAATTTTACATTATTGAGGCACCGAAACATTTTTTTCGTTGTTGCTGAACTGCATCAAAAGATGTCCCTGAGAATAAAAGTTCTGAAATCACTAAATGCGACTTATTAATGTGACGCTACATGGAACTACACGTGTGTACGGAAGGAATACCTAAAAAAAAGAAGATATTTGAGTGACCTCAGAGGAACAGCCGAACGTTGGGAGTCGCTGCAAGTCTCACACGAGCGTCGTTCTCAAGTTATTGCCCAAGTTTCGACCCCCTCTGTATTTTGCTTAAATGAGCTATAAAGATATTGCTATACATTAATAAATACTGCTCAGGATCACTCCCAAACGTTAATAACTGATTGAACTTGGCTTTGCTCTTTTTTTCTAGGCAATGGCAGTCGCCCAAAAATTCAAGAAATACGAACATCGTTCGTCCCCCCAGCTCGGAGCCAGAAGCGGCCACGTGGCCGGGTGCCTGTCTTATGCCGCCAACGTTAATCATACCCCCGCGCTGGGGTTTTAAAGGAGGAAAACGCGTGCTCAGCTCCCGGCATTGTTAGAGTTTGGCTATTCTCATCACCGCAATGGTTGGACACGAGTTACGAGCCGATGTACGGTGCTCACGCAGTTCTCCTGTCCGATCCATGAGTCGCGCTTGACTGTCGACAGGCGGGTGGTTTCGATCCCACAATTACGACATCATCTTTGGGAAGGCAAGACCAAAAGAAATAGTCTCGTTTAATCCTCGCCATTTCACCGCGACAAAGAAGCTTCTGAATCAGTGGTGGCCTGTGCGAGTACACTTGGGCCAGAGGACCAGTACGCCTCGGAAAAGTCATGAACATTCCAACCCCATATCGTATTATAACCCCTTTAAACTTCACAGGGTGCAAAATAAAAGCAATGAAGAGTTTCGGTTAACAAGTGTCAAATAAAATTGTCGAATTAACAGACACAAACGGAGGAGGCGATTCCTCAGCAATACTTTCAGCCTTTCCACTCTGGTGAAGGAGGAAGACCAGAAAAGCTGTACTATGGTGGGAATGAAGTAATAATGGCCGTCCGCAAGTGGGCAAGCCAGAGTGAAAACGCTGGAGGGGTTGCCGCCATCTATGCGCAATGGCGGCATCGAGACAACCGGCAAGCCGGTTGTCTGGTTGCCGTCGTCATTTATAGATGGCGGTACCTCTCCACAGTTTAGTGTCATCATTTGTTTGCTGACGGACACGACACTGGGGAACTAGCCCTTAACAGCACCGCTGTATAAAGAAGTGCGTCTGTGTGTTTGGGGGGGGGGGGGGGGGGGGTTTAAAAACGTACTGCATTCTAAAGGTTCCTCTTCCCTGCATCTTTGGCGCAGACCAAAAAGCGTGACCCCGGAAACTACTTTGTTTGCAAAAACGCTCTTGCCAAAAAGCACGTTTTACTCGTTCCAGACGCTCGCGCCGTTCCTCACAACGATGCACTAAGAATAATAATACGTGCCTTTCAAATAGTTGGCTTTCACTGAGCTTGAGCCTCCTGCAGCGTGCCTTTTACACCGTCGAATTCGATTTTCTCAGCAAGAAGAACTCAGAATGACCACCAGCCTACAGTGTGATGACATCACGTGCATACCATGCTAAATAGTTCAGCTTTCTGGTGAAATGTGATATTCGCAACGCTAGCAATAGGTGTCCTAATTGTAAAGTTGTGCGGTATTTATAGCAGTCTCGCGATGAGATATGGCAGTCTAGAGAAATCTTAGAGCGCATGACTATTCTAGCATACTGTTGTAAAGTGAGGGCCCTAAACGAGTGCAGGTAAAACTGAATATAACATTAGCCTCCCGAGGCAGCAAGTCGCGAAGTTTTGAGCTCAAGAAAGCTGATAAAATGCAATTTATACTACGATTGTAAGAATCTTTGTGTGTCCTTCGCGCTATTGATGTAAAATCATAAATTCCATTGCGTGCATCTTTACGTATCTCTTTTTGCAGGGATTTGAAAAATAACACTAAATATCTCTCTCTTTTTGAACAGTTCGTGTATTTGACTTCCAATTCATCATGTGAGCACACAGTCCTTTTTAGCGTGCCCTGAAACCCGATGTTTCACACTGCCGATCAGAAAACAGAAAAACACTTTTACGCATACTCCACAGCTCGCGTAGTTTCGAGTGTCGTCCTTCTGCGTCGGTCTCAAGCGGTGATGTGAACTTTATCAAGTAAAATTTATTGATCGATATAAATATATATTTAATTACTAACTGAATATTTGACAACATAGAGAGCCGACCACCCTAGAGCTATGCCCGCAAATTGTTTGAAAGGTGTTCTGCCAATATTTTCCGGCGTTTTTATCCTCGACAGGCACGTTGTAAGTTATATAGGGCGGCCTTACATACATTTCTGACTTTGAAGCAAATTTAAATAACTATGTGTTTTGTGTTTCTCGCACATATAGCTTCTCAAACATATAGAAGTTTGTTATTGCCTCTTTCATATAATGAACATTACTTTTATGTGTCTGTGGGCTGGACAAAACAAAGTAAACAGGGTCGCACGGCGGAACTACGACGTTACGTACGCAAACCGCCAGAAAGTGTCTAATTAAGTAGCTGCCATGTCGAGTAGAACGTTAAATAGTACTTCGTCTTACTTAACAAAAAAAAAAATCCCGAAGGACGCTTAAGCTTCGCCTTTAAAATTGGAACGGGATAGCGTCAGCGGGCCTCGTTTGCATTGCATTCTCATTTGCCGCGCAAGCGTGCCTCGCCTGGCCTAGTGAAAAGCCCCTGACTCGCAACTAAAGGGTCGTGGGTTCAAATCCCGTCTAAAATTCTTAATTTTTTTCTCTTTAAGGCAAAGGAATTACTTTCAAAAGTGAAATCATTTGAGACATATGGCAAGCTTTAACTCGCATTACATGTCATGTTTTAATCACTCATTCCACGCGTGATGTCACGTTTCACGTAAGCATTTTGGGTTGTTTGAAATTCTTGCTCGAGGGTATGTAGCTCTGACGTCATGAACCTATCGACCAAACAGGATTTTCCAGGCACGCCACCAAAATCGGCTTTTCTGCGACATGAGCTCCTTAACGCTATCGTGTTAAAATCATCAATCAGCATGGGCGATGCTTATTTGCAAATTAAATTGTCCGGCGTCTTGTCCAGAACAAACCTCAACAGCCGGGCTATGCCGGCTTATTCTGTATAAGAAAATGTTCACCTGCGCAAGCGCTATTTTGGGCCAGATTCGATCAGAGTGCGAAGTGAACAATTGCGATTATTTCTTGCTCCATGATTAGTCGCATGCGTGCGGTGCTGAGTAAAAACAATGTTTGGTTAGAACAACAGGCATTTAGATTGCCGCTCGGTGTTTCTATAAAAATAGACTGGAAGGAATTATCCTAAAACTTTTGTTACATTTTGAAAATTTCATTGCTTTTAGCTCAGTTGGGTCGTGATCATATACATATATATTTTGAAGTGTATTACGTGAACCTTATTTCATGATGTATATGGCCAGGAGGAGCTCATTTCATAATTTTATGTGATGTAATTAATTCCTTAGTTCAAGAACACGATTTCACTTTTAATACTGCGACACAAAGTTGTACCAATCACGGGTATTTTACACGACCTACCACACTTCGCGACATTTTATATAGTGTAAATAGATCAGCTTGAACTGAAGGAAGGTCAAGAAAAAAATTGAAGGAAAAACAAACTTGAAGGAAGGACAAGAAAATACAGTATAGTTCTAAATTTGAAGCTGATCTAGTTACAGGTATATACCAATAAGCTCAACTCTTTACTCTTGTACTTAAACATTTTGATTCAGGTAAAATATATGCTACTGGTAAACAAAGGGATGCTGAGTGGTATGAACATGACGTTAAGTACGTTAATGTAGATTTTCTTCTAATTTTGCGTCGAAATTAAATACCCTAACTGAATTTCATATTTTTGGCACCTAAAAACCAAAGTAAATTGCACGGACGATAGAAGGAACTGTATCGTTAATCGTTTCACGGCGTAAATAGTGTATATTGCCAGAACGACGCGGAAAATATATTCTCAATTTAGCGGTTCAAACCGGTTCAAACCGGTTCGAACCGGTTTGAACCGTTATTTTTTGCTCCCCGGAACTGAACCGGAACCGAACCGAAAGCCGTGAACCCGAACCGGAACCGAACCGATAAAAATTTCGGTTCGACACCCTGCTCAAAAGTATATAAAGTGGAAAGCTTGTTTGCGGTAAGTAGGCTTGGTGTAAACAGTAGATATAAGGAGAGTTTCTTCATTGTTACCAGAGTTCATCACCGGAAGGAAATGCGAGATTTGCTTGGTTCGATTTTGCTTGCGATTTTCAGTATCAACGTCGAGCATCACAACTACCGTCCACGTACGCTTTGCAGCCCGAGCGACGTCGCGGCTTAAAATAGCGAGCAGAATCTCATCTTGAAAATCACGCTTTGGCGTACATTATGCGGCGTTCACGCTGAATGAATCGCCGCACGTGACCTTATTTACGCGGAGTTTTGTGGTGTAACAAGCCTTGTTGATTTTGTTCAGGTCACTAAAGTACTAAGACATCGGTAAGAAGACGTAGTATAATCAATTCCAACGCAAAAAGAAACGCGGGATCTCACACCGACGCTGGACAACATCAGATTCCATGGTTTGTCGATGCGGGACCGCTCGCTTTTTGCCCACACCACATCGCGAATGCGCAGCGCCGGTGGCGCGTCGCTATGGCCGCACAGGTTTTTTTTGTACACATAAGTTGTTATGTAAATTGTTCGAGAGCCACAAAAGAAGCCATGGGAAGCTATGGCACGCTGAGTGGGCAGACCCCTCGACTAATCCATAAAGATCTACATAGAAGACCCTTCAAGTAGATACCGATGACTAAAAACTCCAAATGAAAATTTATAAGCAGCTATATCACACTGGCTGTAAAGATTCATAAAGTAAGCCTTAAAAATCCCTATCTTGAAGCATAGATGTCTAAAGAAACACCAAAGGCTGCTATGGCAGGCTGCCTAAAGAGACGCACAGTGAAACTTTAGCGCACCATATGGGGAATTCTTAAAGATCTATCAGTGAGGCGGTGGACTTTAGCATCAGAATATCTATGTGACCGTTGGGTTCAATGGTAAAAATAACAACCCCCTCATCTTCCTCTTTCTAAAGTCTCGATCAGTACTTCAATTCCTCGTGCCTTCTTCTTTCTTCTCTTCGACTTCCTCAACATCATCCCGAGCAAGCAAAGCTGAATGGATTTCAAGTAGATGCAGCTTTTGAACTGGTCTTCGATAAACGTTTCCATCTTTGTCTCTGACGAGACATGCTCTAACGCACCCACCCGTTCCAGCGTAGACTTCTGTAACTCGGGCGAGCTTCCAAAAATATCTTGGACATTTTTTGTCCTCTAACAGGACTACGTCATCAACTTTCAACGAAGCAGCCTTGACATTTGGGTACTGATGAGCCGATCGCAGTTGCACGATATACTCTTTACTCGACCGATTCCAAAAGTGGTTCATAATCAGTTGTCTATACCTCAGCCTCCGAGTGGATTCCCTGTGAGTCATGGTCTTGGGAAGCTGAGAGTATGAGCCGACTTCTGGAAGAACAATAAGGCTTTGTCCAATCAGAAAATGAGCTGGACTGACAGGTGTCGGCTCCTTGAGGTCGGAGTAAACCTATGTTAATGGTCGGGAATTAATAATGGCTTCTGCTTCTACAAGCACCGTTGCTAGCTCTTCAAACTTGAGACTGCTTCTTCCCAAAACTTTCCTTAAAACTACCTTTACTGAGCGAACTAACCTCTCCCACCATCCTCCCCACCAGGGAGCGCTTTCAACAATAAATTTCCATCTAATTCTTCGTTCAGCGAGGTATGACGATAAGTCCGGATGGCTCAGGGAGTTCCAAATTACCCTTAGGACAGCCGACGCCCTCTTGAAGGAAGTAGCATTGTCCGAGTATATTGTACTTAGTATTCCTCTTGGGGAAATGAACCTTCGAAATGCGAGAAGAAACGCTTCCGTGGAGAGGTCGCTCGAGAGCTCCAGATGGACAGCTCTTGTTGTCGCGCACGTAAACAAGACAATATACGGCTTAGAGCTGCTAGTTCCTGCACTCGCTGCCTTCACATATAAAGGTCCTGCAAAGTCGATGCCTGAGATCTCAAACGGCTTTGTAACATTCACTCGTTCCGCTGGAAGGTGAGCGAACGGCACAAGTGTAGGCTTCGTGCGAAACCTCGAACATAGAAGACAGTTTCGGATAGTCTTCTTAATTACCTGTCGTGCTCGAGGTATCCAAAATCGCTGTCGGAGGGTGGTCATGGTGCTAGATACTCCTTCATGGCCGACTTGATAATGAGCATCCATAATAATCAGCTCAGTCAGACGATGATCGTTCGGTAATAAGATCGGCTGTGTTACGGAGCAAGGGGCGTTGAATTGTTGCAGCCGTCCCGTTACCTTGAGCGTATTATCATGGTCCAGAAATGGGTGCAGATCCGAAAGAGGAGTGGCCGGCTCAATGTCCTGATTGCTAGAAAGCAACTGCATCTCCCTTGAAAAGGCTTGTCCTTGAGCTTGCTTTATTTAGTATCGTTCTGCTGCAGCATATTC
This sequence comes from Ixodes scapularis, assembly GCF_016920785.2. Lineage (NCBI taxonomy): Eukaryota > Metazoa > Arthropoda > Arachnida > Ixodida > Ixodidae > Ixodes > Ixodes scapularis. The sequence continues at coordinate 33,255,350 of NW_024609881.1, forward strand.
TACGGCCTCCAATCTGCCGACTTGTCGATTTTCTTTAGAACTGCTGTTACGCGCAAACCTCATCACCCAGGCGGTTATTCTAAGCACCTTCTGATACCCGTTGTACTTCTTTAGATCAAAAAGTGCGGCCGTTTCTTGACCTTCTGTTTGCAGGTACACCTGGGTCGGTTTCAACTCATTTGTTTCGAGCTCATTGAGTTCCCCTAATTGAGGTGGGGTTTCCGGCCAGTCATCTGCTCCAGAAGTGAGCCATTTCGGCCCTTCCCACCACAGACAGCTATCGCGAAGAATCGATGGAGATTCTCCTCTTGTCAGCAGGTCTGCTGGGTTAGTCTCTCCCGGGCAATGTCTCCATTTCTCTGGCACGCTCTTAGTTTGAATTTCTAGAACGCGGTGTTTGACAAATGGCTTCCACCTGCTCGCCGGACCTCTTATCCAACTTAGCACAACTGTCGAGTCAGTCCACATGGTGTATGTTTCTTTAAGCTCTGTGTACGTACAACCTAGGTATTCCAGCAGCCTCGTTCCTATTGTGGCTCCCATGAGCTCCAATCGTGGCAAAGAAAATACCTTAAGAGGCGCCACTCTTGACTTTGCGGTAACTAAGGTAGTCCCAACGTGCCCGCTGTTATCTTCGATTCTTAGATAGGCGCATGCTCCATATGCCTGTGTCCTGGCGTCCACGAATGTGTGCAACTGGACTTCTTTAAACGGTCTTTTTTGTCCATTCTTAATGTGCCTTGGCACATGTAGTGCGTAGATGTTAGGAATGTCTCTGCACCAGTTGGACCATTCGACATATAGTTCCTCAGGTATTTCTTCATCCCAGTTCACTCCCAGTTTCCATAGTTTCTGGAAGAGGAGCTTAGCTCGTATAGTGAAAGGGGCAATGAATCCCATGGGATCAAATATTCTTGACGCAGCTTGCAGAATGAAACGCTTGGTGTCCACTTTTGTCTGAAGGAACGATGTAAGAGAGTCCACCCAAAACTTGAAACTGTCACTGTCCTTGTCCCAAATCATTCCCAGCACCTTGGAGATTCTGGACAGCTAACGGTTCCTGTCTGCCGGTACCGCATCTGCTTCCGCTTCGTTCATTATGTGCTGCACGTGCTTGTCGTTGGAGGCCAATTTTCTCAAGTTCATGCCCGCATCCTACATGATAGAGTTAGACGTGTCGTATAGCGTAATCTCTTCTTCGACCGTGTCGGCACCCATCAAAATGTCATCGACATAAAAAGAGCTCCTCATCTTTTCAGTAATGTTCTTTGTAACTGCCACATTTTTTAGGTGGTGTTGAATGGTCGCAGACAATGGAAAAGGACTGGAAGATACCCTGAAAGGGACTCTGGTCATTCGCCATTCCTGTAAGCTTTCTAAATCAAATGGCCCGGTGGGCTCATTGGCAAACCACAGGAATCTGACCGCATCACGGTCTTTTTGACTGATTTTTATCTGAAGGAAAGCCTTTTCAATGTCAGCTGTCAAGGCGATCGCATACCATCTGAACCGAAGAAGGATCTGGAGGATGTCTAGATTCAGGTTTGGTCCCTTTTCCAGGCAGTCATTGAGAGACTTGCATCCTTTTGCATGTGTCGAAGCGTCGAAGACTACTCGTAGCTGTGTGGTTGTAGACTCTTCCCGGACAACTTCTCGGTGTGGCATTTAATTGATGCGTTTCTTGTTATCACCTTCCAAGACGGTTGGTACCACTTCCGCATGATCTAACTTTATGTACTGACGGATGGTGGTGTCGTACCGATGAAGTAAACCCTCCTTGGATGAAAGTCGTCTGAGAAGCGAACGCAAGCGTGAGACTGCTATGTCTCGATTGTTCTGCAAGGGCTCTGTGCAATCCTCCTTCCAAGGAAACGCTACTTCGTACCGTTGGCCATCTTTGACTATGTTTTCTTCAAAATATGCGCAGAGGCTTAGATTGTCGTCCGCAGCTTCCTTAGCCGAAATTCCCATGGCATCCAGCTCCCAAAAGGCTTTTAGTAATTCGGATGTAATTTCATCCTCTGTCAAAGTTTGGGTGTTCAGTACACACACCATCAATGTCGATGCGGACGTCAAGATTCCTTTTGGTATAGACGGTCCCTGCAGTCCAACCTTTTTCGTGTTGACTGCCACCAGCCCCTCGCTTTCCCTACATCTCACGACCTTTCCTGTGAGGATTTTCCAAACTTGGTCGGATCCAATAAGTAAGCTAATTCCCGGCGTAACTTGCACTTCTGGAACCACTGTGTCATCTGCTAGATTTCTATTTTGCAGGCGTAAGAACTCTACAAAACTGTCCTCAAAAATTTGCGCTGCAATGTCCTGGCAAATAACCGGAATGGTTACCGCTTCGATTAAGCACTCGCTGTCGTCAAATTGGCTCTTGAGGCGGACCTCCACCACATTGCTATGTTCAAGCTCCTTACTGGTAGTGCTGCCAAACGTGTTCAGTTTAAGCTTCGTCTTCCGCAGAACCTTGAGATTTAATCGCTGCGCCAAGTCTTCTTGAATAAATGATCGCTGACTCCCTCCGTCCAGAATTCCCCTTATATATCGGCCGGTGTCCTTGTTGATGACCCATGCTTTAAATGTCTGTAGGTGGACTCGATCTCCGATTGTCCGTTGACACGAGTCATCTCTCTTTTCATACGGCTTAGACGAAGACACACAGGCGACTGCTCCTTCTTTTGTTCGTGTGTATGACGGGTCACACATAGTGACGGCATGTCGACCACCGCATGATGAGCAGATCAGTCTTTTTCGGCAATCCCTAGCACGATGCCCTTTTGTAGTACACCGGAAGCATCTCCCATCTCTTCCTAACATCTTTTTGTTGTATAGCGTCTCCTGAGCATCGCAAATTTGTGTCTCGTGCTTCTTCGAGTGACAAAAAAGGCATTCCCCTGGCGCTGAAGGTGCCGCACTATGGAGCGCTGATGCCGCCGGCTGGGACTGGTCCTTCGTTTCGACTGTTTGCTCCTTGCCTCGAGCTGCGGGGTGGCCGCTTCGCTCTCTGCTTTCTACTTCGATGCGGAGGAAACTGAGAATCTCATTGAGATTCGAAGCGGCAGTGGATGTCTCTGCTGCGGAACCGTCGATCTGCATCAAATTTGCGTTGCTTGGGAGCTTCCCTACTGAAAAAAAAAAAAAACATTTGGCGCCTACATGAAAATAAACGGGTTCATAACGGTAACAGTTTAACCATACCGGTCACCAGTTTGTCAAAGGGGTCGCCCGTATGGCTCAAAGGGGTCTCCCGTATGAGCCATAACGGTCACCTATTTGGACAAACAGGTCACTCCTTTGGCAAACGGGTAGCTCGTCTGGGCAAATGGGTCGCTCGTTTGGGCAAATGGGTGACTCGTTTGGGCAAAGGTGTCGCACGTTTGCTCAAACCGGTGTCCATGTTGCGAACTGCACCGGTTTAATCAAACGGCTCTCCGGAGCTTGTTTGATACTGAACGTACAGATCGGCGGCGTGGGCACGCCTAGCGTTTCAGCCGTGGCAGCCAATGTTTCCGGAAGGCTGGGAGCGCCGGTTCATCGATTTCAGATCGTACGCGTAATGCAAGTAATTATATTTATATTTGAATTGCGCTGATGTTCGCTTATACTGCAACTAAAACTAACATCTTTTTTTGTTGTTGTTGTTTTACGTAAACGCGCGACGTTGGTAAGCCGATATTTTAACAGAACGTTAAAACTTTGTTCATCTTTGTTGCCCCAATTTACTTATTCAGCTCGAATCTCTGTCGCAGAAGACGCGACCGCGTGAAAGAATTTACGTCTAGACTCCGTTTCACTTTAATTCAAGACGCAGCGAAGCTAGCACGCGTACACGCGGCTGCAAGCACATCGAGCATTGCGAGAGCACGCCCGCCATTGCAGCAGTCAAACTCCGAGCTTGCGCTGAGTACTTTCTTCGCTCGGGCGCAAGCCGAGCTTCTGGCCGCCCCGCCGCCATATCCAAAATTCAAACGTGTATAAAATACGCGCGTGCGCGCGCCCGCGCGTATTTTATGCACGTTTTTTTTTTGTTTTTTTTTTGAGGTTACAAAATTACATCTTTCTGGAATGCCTGGGGAGAGGGAGAGGGGCTGCCCCTGTGGTCCTCGCCCCCTCCCTCCTCTCTTGTCACCCGTCACGTGACCCGCACCCGCGCGCGAGCTACACGCTGATAAGCATCGAGATCCGGAAGGGTGCGCCTAGCAGCCGCTTTTTTTTTTGTCTGCTTGTTGTCACTTCCAGCTCGAACTTAGCGCGTCCACCTGCTTCGATCTGTCGCCTAACCCTGCGGCCTTATTAGGATGTCTCTCGAAAACGTATTGGATGTGCAACAAAGCTATCAGTGTTCGAAAAGTCCTACGTCTATATCGGCAACAAGCGATTCTTCGAAGTCACTAATTCTTGCTGTTTGGTTGGGTTCGGCAACAGGCAGCTTGTGCGCCACATCGTGTTGAAACTTCCAAGAAGCCGTTCCCTCTCATTTGTGTTTGTGTGGTTGTCCTGCTTTGACCGTGTCGACAACTATCACGGATTGCATCTTTCAAGTCCGCTATTTTTATGGTAAGTGCACTGCAACCTACTTCTTGGCAACGATTGACCGTTCTTCTACTCGTACTCTTCCAGGCTATCCATATAATTATGCAGCCACTATTCTCGCGGCAGCCGGGCGAATAATTTCCCGAAAGTCTACCTTCATAGTCTAGAATTACCTCGGTTCTTGTTTGGTTTGCTATCTTCTCAGTTGTATAAAAGCTTAGAGTGCCTCTCACATTTCACAGATCGCTTGCACGTTTGTACTTGTCTACAGAGGACGTAATAAACTTTGAGGGGAATTGAAAACAATCTTTTGTGTCTGTTTTCCTGTCTATTTGCAAGCACCTACGTGAGCACATTTGTTCTACGTCTTTCCTCCATATTATAAATAGGTTAATGAGTTTCAGAACGTCTTAAATAAGTTTAAGATAACCAACCTACCAGACGATCCCCGTTTAGGGCTAGCGCATAATTTCCCGATTCGAATGGCACGATCAAACGTGTGGTCACGTGCAAGGTCGAACGGGCACCTGTATCAAACGGGCACCCGTATCAAACGGGCACCTGTATCAAATGGGTACCGTTTCGAGCGGGTACGGTTTCAAACGGCTACCCGTATCCCATAATCACGTTTGATCCAAACGGGTCGACAAGTTTGCACCCATTTGATTTACCAGTTTTCCACCCTTTTGAATTTCAAATGGTTTTTTTCAGTAGGGTTGTAGCTGACTTGCCGATGATATTGCACGACGATGCCATATGGCATTGCTTTCATCAGAATGTCGCTGAGCATTGCCGCAAAACTTGCAGTTGGAACATCTAGGGCGTTGAGGCAACGTATGTTCAGCTGCGTTGTATCATAAAGCTTGCGAAGACCCCGGGTGTTAACCGAAGATCGAATCTGAGGAAGGTTTCGCAGTGCTGATAGGTGCTCCTGCTCTATTCTTTTGGGATCTCCGAAGCGCTGTTTCAGGAGTTCAATAGCATCTGCGTAGCACCGCTCGGTCGTCGATAACCCGGCAATTGCCGATGCTGCATCGGCTGCGAGGTAGCGTCGTAAGTAATGGAACTTGTCAGTTGTAGACAATGCCCGACTTGAGTGGATTGTTCCATCGAATTGCTCCCAGAAAGCGCGCCAGTGGCTGATGTCGCCTTTAAAAATGGTTATGTCCAGTTTCGGCAGTCTTGGACCACTCTCTGGGGTGATACTTTCAGAAGCGCCTTGTAATGGGGCCGTTGTAGGAGGAACAGTGTTACGTCTGGTGATCTCCAGGTGTTCGATCTTGTATCGCAGCTCTGTGAGAACCCTGATGGCGTTGTCTTGGTATTCGGCTACCGAAGCGTACTCATTTTCCAGCTCCGTCGTTGGCAATAGTGGCTCCAGCCCCTCGTTGATGCGGTCTAGCTCCCCAAGTAGCACAACACGCCGGGTTGGGGATGGGGCGGTATTGGCCTGCCGGGATACTGATACCGGCCAGTACCGGAAACGCCCCAAGGGGCGACATTGGCCGGGCCCAATGCCGGAATCCGGCCGGTACTGGGAACTTATTGGGAAACCGGGATGCCGGGAATACGGGATGTTCCCAGCGAGCTCCCGACACAAATCCCCAGCATGGAACCGGTCGTACGGTAGGAAACCATCAGTGTGCCAGCGTGTTTCTGGGTCAGAGCCAGTCTAATTGCGGATTAGTCCCAGCGTAAAAACAGATCAGTGCCAGCGTAATTGCAGGTCATTGGCTGCGAAATTGCGGATCAGCACCAGCGTATGCGTCATTCAGTGTACCCACCATAGAACCAGCACAATCTAGCTGTGTCAGGCTTTAAAGCCCAGGAATGACATTTTACTGCATTTTTAAACAGCTAACTTCTCAGTAGATCAAATTGACTTAAATGTGGAAATGCTAAATTTCTCAATTCAAACTATTTTATTGGTTTTCATATCTTTTATAGGTGCTGACCGTTTTTAACATGTTTTTCGGACGAACTGAAAAAAGCCGGTTTAGTATTTGTGCAATTTTAAGAAACAATTCTGTGTGAACAATTGACTTTCTCCATGTGTACAGTATACTCATGGCAATTATTGTTTACTCGTTGAGACGACATGTCCCATTCATCTGTCGCCCAGATGCATATTGTGGGTAGTACAAGAAGGGAACATACAAATTTTTTTTTACCGTGAGATTCTTTATTGTGACTCGTGCATCCACAGCAGCTAGCTCCTCAGCCAGAGTGTCCCTCATCGTCAAGGGCGGTTGGAACCACCAGTGGAGGGTCCGTCTTTTTAACTCTATTGCCCTTGCCCGCCTCCCTGCCCGTCAGCCACTTCTGCACCGCGTCCACGCTGCACGAGTGCAACTTTGTATGGCACCTGTAAAGAGAATTGTCAGATCACACAGATTAGTTGAGGGATAGGGGAAGCCAATATCTTGCATATTAGCTACACACAAGGTGCTGTTCACACACTGCAGTTTGTGAGCGTTTACTTTGTGTAAATATAGGTCCCTCACTTAGCCTGCAATTCAAAGGTGACAGAAAGAGAGCACCACAGAGGTGGAGATTGTGGGTTTGGCTACCACGCTAAGGTGCAGATTCTATGGAGGCATATGGCTATTTCACGCAACATCCTATTAATCTGAAATGGGGGGAGAGACGGGGCGGGAGGCGAGAAGGGGTGGGGTGCAGAGATGAGTGGTTAAAAAAAGAGCAAAACTTCCCCAACTGACACTCTACAGACCAAGGCCTCTAAATGGTCGTCATTAGATTTTCAACCTGGAAACTAACAGGATAACAAGACAAGAGCAACAAAAACCTTTTTTCACTGTTCCTTCAAGACGCTGCTTTTCAGTATGAAGGTTCCGAGAATGGTAACACAGGAGATATTCATAATAGAAAATGCAAGTCAAAATTAAAAAAAAAAAAAAAAGAAAAAAACGACAGGATATGACGACTTAAATTTTGCATATTGCAAGACTTAAAGAGAAACTGAAGCTGTTCTGTATTTGAGGAAGAACACCAAAATCGTCTTGATATGGCATCCAGGATCACGAATATCGAGTTCATTTTTTCAATCTGGTGCACGGAGGCTGCAGAAATTAATTTCTAAAGTACAGCTGAAGCCCCTCCTTCCCGGGGCGTGACGTCATGCTGGGAGTTTTCGGAATTTCTGCTCTCGCTCATCTTCAGCTCCTGTCAAACCTATGCACGTGAACTCTTGTATTTGTAAAAAGGTCAGAAATAGACGCCACAACTGGCATCAGTGTGGAAAAATATAACTGGCAAGCTTGCAATTGCACGCGCCGCCCACACGAGCGACACGTGCTTGGCGCCCCAAAGATCCTAGTACGACGTCACGACTGCTCTGAGGCTTTTCATGTTTTCTCGCGTCTAATTACACCTTCGGGGAAAACGAAAGCGATATTCAGATTCACAGGACAAAAATACGCCAGAAGTCACCTATAACTCGTTGTTTTGTCAAAAAGTGTTTTAGTTTCCCTTTAATTGTCAACATATTTCAAAGATTGTGCTTGTCTATTGAGCTTTAATAGAGATACTATCAATTTTATAGCTAGTAAAGTATATGCGTTACCGATGACCACCTTACACATCATGGCGTCGTTGAACCTTGACTTTCCTTGGTAGCCCAGAAGGGCCGGAGAACTGTTCCTGGACTTGCTTTGAGAACAGGCGTCCCACCATCTCTCGTACCACCTTCTGCAGGTTCTTGCTGTCTCCTAGAGGCACGAGCGGCTCCTCCTAGAAAGACAAAATGTGTTCTCAATATGTCAATAAAGTTATTTATATGCAGATACAATGGTATGAACATGTCTCAAGTAAGAGAATGTGAATGCCCAGGTAAATGCAGCAAGCCACACTATACATGCATCAAAATGTTACAATATTTACTAGAGAGAGAATAAAAAATATTAGAATATATGGCATCTCAACCTGCCTTAGACGAAACCAGAAAGATTAAAATATTCCCCTCCATACTCTGCTAAATCTCATTAGTCAGTCAAATTCGTTGCAACGTTCAAATTGTGCAAACGTTTTGATGGATCCTCTTTGCCCATCAGCATCCACTCAGTAATTTTAATAATGTATGTGGTTCTCAAAACAGTGCATTCAAGACCCTGCGCATCTTGACTTTGTTAAAGCTTAGTCTAGCTGCCGGCTAGTCACCCTACAAATTTATCACCTATTTTACGACTTTACGAAGACTGGAATTGAAAAAGGCATAAAAAGGCAGGAATTGACCAAAACCGTCATCATAGTTGCAAAAAATGGCAACAGCAGCACAGTATGCGTAGTTACCTTTCCATATTTTTGTTTAGTGCTGACTCAGTTGTGGCCCTGTAGGCCAATGAACTAACTTACTCAGCTCAAGCTCGCCTCGTGTAATAATCGCTTGTGCGACTACCGTATGCTATGCCTGGAGACACAGCTACGCATGCACTCACACCCCCTGAATAAAGTGGCGGATGCAATGACAGTTACTCTTTCACCTTGGAAAATTTGATTTCCTCTCATAGGGTGACCTTCGGTTAGGACTGGCTAACATCTCATTTTGGAAATGCACTACTAATGTAAAGTAAAGATGGAATTAATTAAGATTAATCTGGCAACCCCTTATAAATTTGTTTGGGCATACGCATATGGTGGGCACGCTCAAAAGCGATTTTAGACCAGGCTAAAAGTTATTTTCAAGCATGTACCTTTACTTCTGTAGCAGATGCCGAAAGCACAAATGAATTTATTGCCCTAAATATTTAGATCTCTTGATTATAGCCTCAAGTGAGAACAGGAACAAAACCAAAAGAAGCCCAATATATACTACAGCATCTCGATCCTTCTGTCAAGCAAGCATTAAACACAAAAAGCACGCAGGCAGGCTTGTGTGTGCTCCGCACACATACTCACGGCGAGAGTTGTTGCAGGTGCGGAATTTAACTTCTAAGGATAAAACGGGCAGAAGTGTCGTAGCAAATCAGCATGATTTATGATTATTTGCAGGCCGACATATTGTAAGCACCCAAAGGCGACGTTGGGCGATTTTACTTCCCCCGTTGTGAAATGCTTTACTTAAAAATATTTCAAGAAGCGGCAGTTGGAAAAGACATAAAATGCCGTTCAATGAGGTTGCACATGAAGGCCTCTTGTCTACACGACCTTCAGGTGGAAAGAACTGTTCAAAAATGTAATGATGCACAGATATTTAATTTTTGGTGGCCACCGTCCATCATTTCTCCCTTCAGTAGCCTCTATGAAACGCAGTTTGACAATTGCAAAAAGTTTACGCAGGCTACTAAAGCTGACTTACAAAACATGCAACTGGCGTTGCGTCACCTTGACACAATTCTATCGCACGGTTCAGTTTAAGGGTACCCCTTACAATAAATAGCCTTCCATTGTGCATTGGCTGTGCATGCACTCTGCTGTTATAAATAACAGAAGGCCCGTAATGAAGGTAGGGCAACTTACTCATTTTTAATTTGCCACCGACCGTGCTTCAAACATAGTTTGGGTGGGCATCCATTTGAAATATTACGGTAAAAGGCTTCAGTCCACATTCCAACCCCATTTGCATAAATCTTCAGATAACCCAAGTTAAACCACAAAGTAAGAATCGTAGCCTTATGCCCGTCAATATTGTGAAAAAGAGGACACATAAATACCGGCAGTGTCCTGTTGGTGAAGTTCTTCAGCTGCGCTTCTGCAGCATAAGCTGTTCCATGTTGCGGAGAGGCATCAGGAACAGCTCGAGTGGTTCAGGCCTGGCCAGCTCCTGGGGCGTCGCCTGTCTCCGGGCCTCGCCTGCTCTCCCTGGTGCTTGAAAGACACCACGTGCCCGAGCACCTGCCCAACAGACTTGCAGTTCCCTGTTCTGCTGCTGTAGGTGCCCATTCTGGATGTGCAGGTCTATCACGGCCTAAGCAGCTGAGCGTCGAAGGCTGCAAGACAACCAAGGCATAAAAAAGCATTATCCATTTTGCTGATCAACATTATGCACTGATGATGCGAAGAAACTTTTTCAGAAACTTGGGTTTCGGGAAGTTTCAGAAGAACGCTTGAACCTTCAGGTGTTTCGGATGGTTTGGGTAGCTTTGGAACGGTTGCCAGACACAGTGAGTGTTTCAAATTTTTGTAAAATTTTAAGAGAAATTATTTTTTGTATGCAATATTTATAAATTTAATAAAAAAAAATGTGTTAATCAAATAAACTTTCTGAAAAGGAGACACAGCCCCAATTTTCAGAACTTCACAGTTTCGGCTTGTACGGTCAAAATGAATGCTTCCACAAAGTTTTATGATGTTTTTTGACAATCAAAGGAAATAACAATACTGATTCGTCGGCGACGCACGCAAGACGCGCTGCGCTTGGCTGCGATAAGCACCAGTTTAAAAATCTTATATATAGGTCCGTGCCTATTAGGCCTAGCTTGGTGCCTGTACCCTTGTTGGAACTGCCATTTTCTGGGCTTTCCGGACGGCCTTTTTTTTAAACTATCAACCGTCTAAGAATGGGAGAGAATCCTGTTAAGAACACTTGCCCTGGTATAGAAAACGAAATTGGCTGCAAGTGGCTGCTCTGTGGTCACATGATACCTCGCACTTAGGCATATGACGCTTTAGAATGAATTGGCACTTCCAAGTAAAGCACAGGTCATCAATTGCGCCCCTTGTTAAATAGCAGAAGTTCCCAATGCAACTTTTTTTCTATCGTTTCACTTGCAGCATACAGCGTGTAACAGATGATCCACCTTTCTTCAGTTCTGGTAGCAGACGACGCAACGGCGTCTTGTTTCCCGCAGCAAATGACACTCTAGGGCAGACAAGCCCTCCCTCTTTACTCACGTTAGCAGGCGACGTGTCTGTTAAAGAAAGGTCAGCTCCCTCAGTACAAGCCTGCCGAGATCTCAATTTCACAAAACACCAAAATCGGGCCATTAGTACAACATTTCAAAGTACAAACAGAAGCTGCACAGCACGGCGCCGAAGCGAACTTGCTGCACCTAAAAACAAGTCTCTACGCTGTCCGTCGAACCTCTCCAGAGTAGGACAGCACCACGGCCGTTCTTGGCAGCATGCAATGCTTTCCCACAGCATTACGAGAAAGTTTTGTGCCCAGTAGCGTATTGAAGGACTCGGTCACCACTGTAATTGTGCATGTGTCACTACGAAGATTATGGAGCTAACTAAATTGAGCAACTGCACGCAAGCTAATCTGGTCAAGCATGCTAACAGAGGGCAGATCAAGAACGTGTGCTAGCACATTATCAGGACTTTAGGTGAAAAGGAAATGTACAAAATAATACTTACTGCATTTCTGCAAACTTGATGCTCTGAACGAAGGCCAGTCAGGGTCTGGTGCTCGGTAGGCTCGCACACGAGACAAGATGTCCGCCCCAAAATTTTGCTTGGCCTCACGCCGTTGTTTCATACTCACGTCAAACCACAACAGAGGGATGGGCGCCACCGTTATTTCGTCATTCTCTTCGAGGAACAGTACTCCTCCTCACTAGAATAAAAGGCGTGGTCAGACATGATGCTCATTCAAGTTACTTCACACTGTCACGTCTTCGCAACCTCCTTTAGCATATATTATAATAACTCCATGGCTATATCCCCATGCACGGCCACAATGAAACACGACGGCGTCGCATTCCGGTAACGCCAAATAATAAAAGTAGCAGTAAAAGAGAAAAACGGTGCTCATTTCGCGTAAAGGTCTGTTTACACCATGCTTTGTAGTTTTTTACTTGCAACGGTTTCGTGATATTGAGGTTTCGTGCAAATAGCTTATTTACATCCAGTTTTTCAAGCAATGGCAATGGCGTTTCGACTATACTCCGTTCATTTTTAAGCTGAGACTAGAAGATCCGCCTTCAACGCAAGCTTTCTGCCCTTGCTAACACAAGTGCGATCATGCAGGCACGCAAAACCAAAGCACTGCAGAAGCCAGCGAGCTCGCACTGAAGGCGGAGATTCTAGTCTCAGCTTAGGGGCGAACGAAGTATACATTCCTTGCATAAGACGAGACGCTAGGTAAGGACGGGGCCCTGTGCCATGCCGGTGGTGGACTGCACAACGCGCAGTTGTGCTTACCAAGGCGTAGGATGCCGCTAACTGCCTGGACATACCGTAGAATACCGTGCAACCGCCCATTACCAAATTTTTGAGATCTGAGGAAATACGAACAGTACATTTATATGTAAAATTGACGACCGGACAAGCACCCATCCCCCATTTTTTTGCGATTATTTCCAAAGTTTGAGTGCGCGCTTGCCCGGTATTTAACGGTACACCATATTTTCATAGATGGAACCTAGTTTTGTTTGATGTGAACTCGGAAAAACGAGCCGAGCTTACGATGATGACGGTTAGCCAGTACGTGCGGAATTTTTCAGCATTGGTGCGATTGCGCTACGAGCAGAAAGTTTCGATATACCGCTAAGTTATAATGCAAAAAAAAATGTTGTGTCGAAAAAAAAAAAAAGTTGTATTGCATGCCGCAAAATTTGACGAGCGGCTCTAGGAGTCGCCTGCAGAAAAATTGTTACGACTTTGCTTTGCGAAGTATGGCAAACAATGCAAGGTTACCGTCATAATCTAAAACCTGATGCAAGGATAAATAAAATAACGAACAAGCGTCTCGCGGACGGCACAAACCGATGCCCCGCCAGCAGCGTCTCGGCGAGCTAGCATGCCTCCACCAACACGGCGCGGTCGCCCCCGGAGACCGCCTTGATCACCGGACACCGCGCGGTGCCAGCTAACCCCCCCCCCCCCACACACACACACACACACGCGCACGCACGCACGCACGCACGCACGCACGCACGCGCACACACACACACACACTCACACTCACACTCACGGATTAAGCGCGACGATGGGATGACGAGCTAGCGGGACGGTGAGACGACGCTCCTGACGCGCGACACCTACTTCTATCTTCTCCCCCACTTTTCTCCCCTAATGCGCCTAGCGCGCGTACACGATTGACTCTATCCCTCCCCCCCCCCCCCCCCCCCCTTAATTTTACTTCAACGCTTACAACACACGGAGGCAACGCCGACCGATCGCCGTCTCGCCGGGCTAGCGGCGCGTTACTCGTCCATACTCGGCCGGGAGCCCCGAAGGTGCGACTCGAAGCTTGGAAACAGCGCGATGCAACGAAAGGCAAAGGGCATCTACACTACGAACGGGCAGAAGCCGATGCAAAAACGTGCGCGAACGTAAACAGAAAAGTGCCGCCGCTCGCCACTACGAAATAATACGCGGCCGCATCCCATTCCTGCTGCTCGTACTTTCTCTTACTTGACGGCTACTCTGTCTTGCGGGACATGCCGACGAAACGATCGTCGGGATACGGCGAAGGGCCGTCAACACCGTCGTGTCAACCACCAGAAAGCGTTGTTGAGCGGAAGTTGGTTTACTAGGCCTACATACGACGAAACCGACAGAACACGAACATCAAAATCAAAGCACAGGCGGTAACTTCAAGCGACTTCTGCCTCGCATAGATTTACATGCAGCGCTTTCACTCGCCACCACGGTCACATACAATTTTTCAACCCTGGAGCCACCGTACCTGAACCATGCCGCGAACCACGCCAACGTCCCGCTCGCCATTTGTTTTCGCTCACCTTGTCCGGCTTTGGATTGGATGCTGGATCGGCTTTCTAGCAAAGTCCATCAACAGCTGGCTCGATGCTGGATGAGGTCTGTTCTAGTCTAAACACGAAGTCGCAAATATATAATTGTGCTACTGTGGTACTCTATAAAAAAAGAAAAAGAAAAAGAAACGGGGGCACGAAGAAATACACGACGCTTCGACGAAGTGCCCTCTGGGAACTAGTTGGCCACTCAGTTTCGGTTTCGATTGAGCAGCTTCCTTTCATGCTATCACGCCGTGACCGAATGCGCCGCTTGAGTTTTCGATTATCTGACTTTTCACGAATGTACAATACATTCATTCTCGAACAAAACAAAACGAAAACTGGGGCAATTTCCTTGCACACAAATTACTATGATGTCTTCCTCGTGTCATCATATATCGCCCACTCAAATTTTACGCTGATAGGAAATTAGGTTTTCGCAAACGCTGAGGTCGGCTAGCTACGACAGAGGCTCTAACAAGCGTCTCCTACTCTTCGCTAAGCCTTTTGGACGAGCTTTTACTGACGCCCAAAATCTATGTCTGAACGGTGTGTTTGAAAATATCTCGGCATACTCAGCCAGGAAGAAAGCAAACATATAAATATTACGGCCATTAGCAACCGTCAAATGCGCTTTGAATAATTTCGTTCCTTTGGCACACCGCATAGAGGTTCACGCCCGTCCGACGCACTTCCGGCGAACGGTGCGACATTCTTCAGACAATTGCTCGACTTTTGCTTTCTTAAAACGGTTTGTGTGTGGGAATGTGCCTATATGATTGCAGAAAAATTTTATGTGCGTACGCGATGTCGAATATTAGTGGAATGCAAGCGGGTGGGGACTTAGCTTCGTGCAGTGCTGCGGGTCAGTACAGATAAGAGATAAAATGTGTGTTCAAATTGAGCTTTTCAATGGCGCCTCCAAGTTTTACCTCACGTACTTAGGCGTATTAAGAAAAAGAGTAGTTGAAAAAATAATATTTCGTCTATGGACGCACAAAACAAACTTCCTGACCAGCTGTAAAGGGTCGAGTTTGATGTATGCAAACTTATTGGTCGTTACAGCTTGTTGACTCGTAGACAAGCAAGATACCCGAGCTACGCAGCGTCGAGATTTCCAGCACTGGCTCGTTCACATATATCTCGAAACGCAAACAGAAAGGCTCGATAGTGTACAAAAATCCTACAAGCATGTGTGAAGACAAGCTATACGTCTCGGGCTTGTGCTATAGATTCGAGGTCTGGCCATTTAGGTTAGTTTAGAGACCAAAAATGATGCTCTCGTGACCAAAAAACGTGAGATCACGGCCGTTAATAGTCCACGCTGCCGATCGAAACCGAAACCATGCCACTCTCCTCCCTGGCCAACTAGTTTCCAAAGAGCAACGTGCGCCGTGTTGCACGCAGGGGTTTATGGAAGTAGTCCATAGAATCCCCTAGCAGTGGTAGCGAGAAGCAGATCTGGTTTTAATAAGCGCGTAAGAGTTAAATGTAGTGACCCTTTCTGGTTGAAAATAGGGTGCACGTGATGTTTTGATTGTGATCATGCAGCAAGATGTAAGAAACGAATGTGCCGCCTGAACTGTGTCTTCCTCGGACAGACCGCTCGGACCCGGAGTAGTTCTCCGCGCAGCCTTTTTCGAGGGAGTACGATCTGTAGCCACTCGCAACATTTCAGTTTCGTTATCAACGTTGCCGCGGGGGAATGAAGGAGTATCGCTGTTTTTTTGTTTCGATTGCTGGGTGGGCTCTCTTGCTGTGCTTGCTTTCGTTCTTATTGTCATGACCGACTGGCTCGAGCATACTGCGGCGCTGACATCGCTGCAGTTAATTTCAGGAGGTCTAAGAAAACGCAGCAGCAGCGAAATCAGCGACAGCGACGAAGATACCAGCTTAGCTCCAGCTCGAGTGACGATGAGGCAGCCGTTCTCGGCGAAGTCTTCGCCGACTCATTCGCCTTGCCAGCGAAGAGGCCCAAGATATGGCGTTACGTCGAAGACGTTGTGCGCACCTATTCGGATGAAGAGCTAGGTATGTCGTTTGCTAGAAGACAATACGACAAATTCCCCTTAGATGGAACTCGCCTTCCGAGATGACGGTCGCTTTACGGCATACGTGTTTGGTATTGCTTAATAGCTAGACCCTTTGCAAAACGTACAGCACCACGACGGCAGGAAATTTTGGGAACCCTCGGTACAGATCACGCGCACGCGCTTTCTCGTTGCGCCTCCGCGACTGCGCGCGCGTCCCGGCAGCTACCGCCAGCAGCCGTTGCAGCCATCCCGCCGAGTCGTACGTCGTTGCCGGCGTACCGTATCTGTGGCAGCGTAAAGGCATCGCGACAGGTGAACTCATTCCAATACGTTATTCGTCGGAACTTGCCTTCACGTATTGAAGTGTCACTGAATCCATTTAGTGTGCACCGCAATAGTGGCAGGTTTCGACCAGGTTCGACAAAGCGTTGGTGCAGCAGACGACAGAACCGGTGCAAAGGAGAGGGATACGAAAGGGGCAGCTGTCGGATCGTCGCTCGCCCAACCAGCGGCCCAACTCGGCTGCTCTGTTGCCGTGGTAACCTGTGCCTGCTCGCGTATGCCACGTGGAAGCCGGAGGAGGGGCGTACCGAGGACTCCCATTATTTGAAGCGCGGCGCGCGCGGGCTTTTGGGATTTTTGCAAAGGGCCTATTGCATCCTGCGGCTCGTACAAAAGCACTTGTAGTTGTCTTCATCGGATTTATATAACTGTAAGGAAAAATAAATAATGCCTCAACGTCGGGGTCACCGTTAATAAAGTAGTAACAATCAACATTTTTGTCAAAGCATGAAGTTCCGATCAGAACTTCATGCTTTCAGCAATATAGCAATGGGAACCGAAACTGTTAAAAAGCGAGGGCAGACGCTATGAAAGCGGTGGCAGCGCGTGCAACTGTCTGGATCGCTTACTGAGGCCGACCGCTCAACGACCGCTTGCGCGGAGCGCTCGGCATCTGCCTGGGCGAAGGGCTGGATCGCGCATCCCCGCTTGGTCGCTGCAGCTGCAGCGCGAGAGTGAAGCCACCGATCGGCGATTTTGCATGTTGAAAAATCGCGTTTTTGGAGCATTGCGGAGGCTGGCGGCAACATGCTGAAGACACGTTTTCTACTCGTTCGTAGTCATTCGTCGAAGAAGCTCTTTAAAACCCGGTGTAAGCCCTGAGACTTGTCGTAGAGAACATGTGAAAGCGCAGTGCCGCAGTAAAAATGCCCAACTCATCGAAAGCAAGTTTCGCCGCCACGACGCAACGCGCAGGTCACGAGTGACCCGCGCGTTGCATCATTGGACTTTTTTCATAATGCAACGTGCGGGACCTTTGTGACGTCACACGTGACGTCAATTGTGACGTCATTATAGGAAACGTCCCATAATGCAATGCGCGGGTCACGAATGCGACTGCACATTGCATTATAGGACGTTTCCCATGACTCAACGCGTAGTTACGCCGACGGCGACGTTGCCGTCGCCGGCCCGCGCGTTGCATCATGAGACGCTTCCCATAATGCAATGCGCGGGTCACAAATGAGACGGCGCGTTGCATTATGGGACGTTTCCCATAACCCAATGCGCGGTTACGCCAACGGCGATGTTGGCGTCGCCGTCGCCGACCGCGCGTTGCATCATGGGGCGCTTCCCATAATGCAACGCGCGGGACCCTCGTGACGTCACACACACCGTCATTATGGGACGTTTCCCATAATGCAACGCGCGGTTACGCCGACGGCGACTGCGATGCCACTCAAGCCGGAAACGGGCGCCTAAGAGCTGCTCTCTAAAAAATTAATAGATGTAAACCAAATTAAATTTTCATTCCACAGCCATGTTTGATCCCGTCTTTTTTAACAAAACTGAAATAAGCCTTTGTTAAGTGGTTTAAGGATGACGCGGCGTTAATACTAGGCCAAGGATAATATTAGGTGTCACCTTTTAGCATATTGAAGACATACCCAACCTAACGGTCATTTGTAACCATCATATAGTTTCCATATCAGCGAAAAAGCCATGTCGGTTACATATCAAAACTTGCATGGCTCGAATGGCCTGTGAAAGCAGCGAAAAAACGATGTCGGCCAGTCACCGAAAACTCAGTGGCTGAACTGGCCGGTGATAACAGAAAGAAAACGATGTCGGCCAGTCAGCGGAGACTCCACGGCTGGACTGGCCGCTGACTACAGCAAGAAAACGATGTCGGCCAGTCACCGGAAACTCCATGGCTAGACTGGCCAGTGACTACAGCAAGAAAACGATATCGGCCAGTCACCGGAAACTCCATGGCTAGACTGGCCGGTGACTACAGCAAGAAAACGATTTCGGCCGGTATCGGGAACTTTCCGGCTGGTGCTGGCCAGTTTAGACAACGAGTCCCCGATATCGGCCGGCGTCGGTTTCTCACCGGCGTCCCTGGCCGGGATCCGCCGTACAGCTCCCGGTACTGGCCGACGTAATCCCAGTATCGGCCGACATGGTGTGCTACCTGGGTCGATGTTGCTGGCAGACAGCCGATCCTTGACCGCGTGGAGCCTGCCTAAGTCTGTCTGTGGATCATTCAAGATCGTGTCGGCGTCGTTAATCAGCCGCGTGTTCTGGACTCGTCGGGCTGAACGCTTGGCTTTCAACCGATCCATGGCTATTTGTGAGTTCAGTGGTCAGCTGATGCCGTTTCCAACCTTGTAGATCTCTAAGCCGGAGAGCTTGTCTTCGCGTTGCTTCTCCTGGTCGTAATGCTTCCGTCGTTTGGGTCTTTGTGATCAATAAGATTTCCGTTTCACTTGCCCTCGCAACGTCTTGTTGAGCACGATACGATGACTTGAAGCTCTCTCCCGGGTTTCGGCACCATGTGGAATTCTTAAAGATCTATCAGTAAGACGGTGGACTTCAGCATCAGAAGGTCTATCTGACCGTTGGGTTTAATGATAAAAAGAACAACACCCTCATCTTCCTCTTTCTAAAGTCTCGATCAGTACTTCAACTCCTCGTGCCTTCTCCTTCCTTCTCTTGGACTTCCTCAACACCATACAAGGGGCTAAGATGGCCAAAGATACCATAGGAAATCCCGTAGGCAACTATTGCACGCTGGCTCACCAATAAATTAAGCGATAAAAATATGTATAAAAGACTATAATCAGCTATAGACGGCTAAAAAACCAAAGGCTGTAGGCTATATAGGCAGCTATAGCACAATAAGCTGTAGGCAGATATAGCGCGATGGTTAATAATGAAAACCATAGGATGAGCCATATAAATGTCTAAAGCAGACCAGAAAGATATATATGGCTAAACAGATTACAGGAAGCAGGAGAGGCAGTAATGGCATGCTGACTAAAGAGATCCATCGGGTACGCCATAGAAATCTCGATAGCAGTCCATACAAGGACCTATATACGGAAAAAGAAAACAAAAAAAAAAACACGATATATTCAGCTAAATGTACCCATAGATGAGGTCATATAGGATTTCTTCAGCTAACATTTGGAAAAAGCTATAGACTGCTGCAAATAACCAGTGATATGGGATAGAAAAATGTAAAGACACCCACGAGGGAGACAATGGAAAAAACTAAACACAACTTAAGAAACGGCTATAAATAATTGCGTAAATGCTCTATATCTTGCCATACAAATTATTTTTATAGCCGTCCATACAGTATTTTTTTTACAAAAATATGCGGTTTCCGGTGTTAATTAACTTAAAGAAAACAAATTTATTTTAACAGCTCGCGATCAAAAACGAAGACGTAAGGGCTAAGTTCACTTTGACCAATCGCCTGACGAGCCTTGATTAATGTCACTTTCCACGTAACTCAAACGATGGATATTTTTCTCAGTCTTGGGCAGTCTTTTCAAGCTGAGAAAATGTCATATGTTCAAGTGCAATTTTTCTGGATTAGGTAAGTTCATTTGTGCGGCTCGGGGGAGCAACTCCAATCTCAAACTTCACCAACGTCAACTGGAAGACTCGTGACATCTATTCCAATCGTTAAAGCGAAGAACCGAATCGACGTAAAGGTCCCTTTATATGCGGCACATGCAATGGACAAGAGAAGTGCATGATCATTCGGTTTGAACTGTTGGCTATATATGCGTCGACATGCGTTCAGGAAATAGATTTTCCCCAACCTTTGTGAAGGAGGGAATAGGCGAGATTTAGCAATGTCTTGAAGTAAGCGCATGTCCTGTGTTTCGTCACCACCAGCGGGGGTTTGTGATATCTAATGACGGCATATAATCGGCTTCAGATCATCTGGCTTTTTGATCTGACTGCAAGCTAAGGCTAAACACTGCTCGTTTTTGTACAAATATTTCTGCAACTGCCTTTCGCGGTGAAAACAAAAATCGAACGCGAGCTTCATATGGTAAAAATGTGAAATAGATCAAAACGGTATTACTAAAGGTACAAATATTGTTACATGACCCATTTGAGATTGTTCGTAGAAGAGCACGTGTGCAGTGCATTGGGACGCGGGATTATATTAAACACTGGAGGCATAGAACTGGCATTAGTTTGACCGCCCGCCGGCTCTCTTTGCAAGCTGATCGGGTAAGCACTGCTCAGCTTTCTCCAGTTTAATATGAGTCTGATGTACTGCATTTCATCGTAAGAACGAGTGAGACTGTGGTTACCAGCCCAGGTGTCAATCCAGCAACGTCGAAAGTGCAACGTGATGGTGATCTTTCTCTGTGTGCTTATCCACAAGCTTTACCAGGTTAGTTTAGAAACTGCGGTGTTTTTTTTTCTTATCAAAATATAAAAGAGAAAGAGTGAATTTCTGTATGAGCCGACATCAACCTAAGTCTAATATTGTTTAAAAAACGTATATCGCGGGCGGCTTAAGCATTTATTTCAGTCAACAATTTTGCGAGCCAGAAGAGAAATCCGTATTCTCTTTCTAGCTGCAGTGCGTTTTTCACTGGAATAAATTCCAGATGCGTTCACAACGTCAGGTCTTCTTCTGTCAAAATTAGGCTTAGGTAGTTGTGGACTCGTAAATAAAAATGGGCTTCTTTGTTTCACTCTATTTTAGCTAACGTATTGTTCTCAGAGTTTTATGTTTTACCACAAACGCCAGCGTAACATCTTCTGGGAGTTTCACCTTCCTTCGATGCCGAAAACACGTTTTATTTAAACCCCCCCCCCCTCGTTATCAGAGGCTTCACCTATCGACCCTACTATTAGCAGATCTCGTATGTTTGTTCCAATTCTATGATGTTCTGATTGACTTATGTATGCTTTGATGGTCGACGAGGGCGAGGGGGGTTATTCCGTTTTATATTCATATCCCTCTCGGGGCAATGGCATTTCACTCAGATCATATGACGGGATTGTTGGTTAAACATTGCACAAAGAAAGGTAACGCAAAAGACGTGGATAAGTAGAAGAACGCATATATTAATATAACTTAATTTTCTTAATTAATTTCTTGATTATCTTAATTAATATAACTTAAGTGAAATATAAATATATCAGCAGCAGCGACGGCCCGCTGACTCTTCGCCTGAACAAGTGTTGTTCACCCTGCAGAAAACCAAGACCTTGCTGTCGATTTCATTGGCGCCCACGCAGTCTTCCAGGGTACGCTGTCCCTTCCACCGGGAGTGACGCAGCGCCGGAAGCCGCTGTCGACCATCGGCGTCACCAAGCGAGCCAAGACAAAAGGACTGCCTTCGCTGGAACCGTCATTCAGCAGCAGCGACAGCCAGCTGACGCTTCGCGTAAACAAGTGTTGTTCACCCTGCAGGTTGGTGTGGTGATTGTTTCCACCGTAATTGCATAGTGTTACTGCTGTGGCTGCTCTTGAGTTTAATTGCTGTTTTTGATTGCACTCTAAACCCGCGGCGTCTACGTCAGGGAGAGATAATCGTAGTGAGCTTCGCGAGCTCCGGACTGAAATGAGGGGGCTACAAGAGAGCATGAATTTGATAAACGCGGAATTTGAAGATATGAAGAAAAGGCTTGATGAGGCACTTGGCGAAATGGAGGCTCTGAAGAAGGTAAACGAGGGCTTGCGCGAGAGGTGTAAGGAGAACGAGAGTCTTATTGAGCAACTTAGATGAGGGTTGCTCAATGTGAGCGCGCAGCTCTAACATAGAAATAATAGAGCTTGTGCAGAACGAAAATGAAAACGTCACTGAACTTGTAGGTAAGATAGGTGATGTGTTTGGTGAACCCGTTGCCGCCGACGATGTTGAGGCTTGTCATCGCGTACCTACGCGAGACGAGGGAAAGAGCAACGTCATCGTGAAAAGACGGTGAGACGTTCTCTGTGTCTGTTCCTTCTACCGAAAGTTCTTCCGATTTCTTCCACCGCAGTCTCAGGTGTAATACGACATGATTAACGTCATCGTGCAGTTCAGAAGCAGGCAGAGGAGAGACACAGTTCTTGCGAAGGCTCGTAAGAGTCGCATCAGGAACCGTGATGGCGGAATGGCGAACGAAACACAAGTTTATCTAAATGAGCACGTATGTCACGCGCTGCAACGGCTTCTTTCTCTTGCGATTGCCAAGAAACCTGAGTGTCAGTGGCGATTTCTGTGGACGCGGAACGGTAAAATCTTTGCACGCAAAGCAGAGCACAGTCCGGTAGTACACATCGTATCTGAAAGTGACTTGTGAAAAATTGTGTAGGCGTAAACTTTGCTAGATTACCATATCTTTCCCCTAATATGCTTTATCAAGAGTACGGATTACCATCTGATATTGCGATACGAAAACAGCCAAATTACCTTCTCTCTGTTGTTCATGTCAACGCGCGATCTCTTGTGCCTAAGCAGAATCAAGTTTCTACTTTTCTTGACGAGTACAACTTCCGATTTGACATTGATATGTTTTCTGAAACATGGTATCACACAGAGAGCGATATGCTAGTCTTGGATGAATACAATCATTAGTTTATAAACCGAAGTGGGGAGTGCGAGGCGGTGGCGTAGCGATGCATGTTAAACAGCAATTGTCATGCGAAGTGTTGGAAAAATTCACACTTATCACCACAGATTATGAAGCACTTTGTTTGCTAACTAACAGTGAAATGTTTGCGGTTGTGTATCGTCCCCCCTCTGGTAATCGGAACGTTTTTTTTTTTATTTCATTGAAGAAATATTCGATCTTGCATGAATTCATCGGTATCGCTTGCTAATTGGGGGCGATTTCAATATAAATATGCTTGATGATAACGGTGCATGCCCGTGATTTTAATAACAGAATCATTGCTTGCGGTTACCAGAACACCATCACGACCCCAACTCGTGTATCATTCACAGGTCAACCCATCTTTGACCTTTTCGTTGTAAAAATGGACATACCTATTCAAGTGGCAGGTACAATATGCTATGATATTAGTGATCACTGTCCCATTTTTATAGCATATTCTACTTCTACATCTTGGGAAAAAACACGGCAAACTAAATTAACATATCGATGTCTATCCAGCAGAAATCTGGATACCTTCCGTAGGTATATCGTAAATGCTGACTGGTCATCCGTCTATAGCAAAACCAACGGTAGTGACGCTTAGGACAAGTTCTTATCAATATTTCTTCACCATTATAATGCCGCTTTTCCTCGCATAACCGAAAAGCAAGAAAAAAAAATAGGAAGCCTTGGATAGGACCTGAACATTTAAAAATGATCAGCGAAAAAACTAAACTTTTGAAACCGTTCTTGCGTACGAGGGAACCGTGTAAACTTGCGGCTTTTAAAAACACATAAAAACAAGCTAACCACCGAGTTAAGGAAGGAAAAAACATCTTACTATAATAACCTTTTTTTGAAGTGTCCAAAAAGCACCCTGAAAGAGTATAGAAGATAATAAATGAGGTTCTAAAACGACAAAACGCGAAATGTAACAAAACTGAATTAACAGTAGGAAACAACAAACTTTGAGGGATCACATTAGCCGATCATTTCAATACGCACTTTGTGAATATGGTTAGACCGCTGAATAGCATCACTGGTTCGAAACCCGGGTACCAATGTAGTGAAACCGCATTTCTTGAACCTACGGATCAAATCGAGATTTGTAGCACATTTATGAGCTTAAAAAACACCCGCTCAACAGACATAGAGGACGTTCAGATAAAGCCTGTAAAATACGTAATTGATGCTATCGCTTCCTGTCTAAACTACATATTTAATCTAGTTACAGAGTTTGGTTGCTTTCCAGTAGAATAAAAAAGGCGAAACTTTCGGTCATCTTTAAAGGAGGAGAGAAAAATAACTTCAAGATTATAGGCCAGTATCCATCCATCCGGTGTTGCCTAAAGGACTTGAGAGAATAATTTTTTCACGCATCAATTATTTTTTCTCTAAACACGACACACTAATAGACCAGTGGTTCTCAAACGGGGGTGCGCGGACCCTTTGGGGTCTGCGAAGGCATACTAGGGGTCCGCGAAGCCCTGCCTCATCAGTCAAGCCCGGCAATAAAAGTTGTGCTCTATTCTGATTCAAAAGAAACGTTCACATTTTCGCTTGAGTTTTCTCGTGTGTATATCAACGAGGGAAGTCTATTTCGCACAGCGCTAAGTAATATCAATGTATTAAATCATTATCATAATTAACATATTCATTTAGCTTACCCTCTCCACGAAGAGGGTCCTCCACCATCTCCGCCGATCGACAGGGAGTCCGCGAAGCATGAATGGTTGAGAACCACTGTAATAGACAGTCAACATGGCTTTCGCCAGGGAAAATCAACGGAAACAGCACTTTTAACAATGAAGGAACTTATCATTAAGAATATTGAAGGAAATCGGCTTACCCTCGGAGTATTTATTGACTACAGTAAGGCATTCGATTACATAAATCGCGAGATATTGCTAAAAAAGTTGCAGGCATACGGTGTCCGCGGTGTTGCCCAATCGTTGTTTCAGTCTTATCTTTACGACCGGAAGCAGTGCGTATCAATAGATAATAACATTTCATCTTCCAAAATTAGTTACTGCCGGTGTTCCACGAGGAAGTGTTCTAGGACCGTTCCTTTTCAATGTGTATAATAATGAAGTTGTTCAGCAAGATATTAACGCAGTCTGCGTTATCTATGCGGATGACATGAGCCTGTTTATTTCCAGATGGAATACAAATGAAATCAATTTAACACCTGAAAGGGAACTTTCGAAACTGTGGCACTGGTCCACTGAGAATGGTCTAAAAATAAATACAAAAAAAATCTAAGGATATTTTATTCAAAACTACACATAAGCAGACACAAATAATACACGATTTATTACTCGGTGATACTTCTATTGAAATAGTTAACAAACACAGGATCCTTGGAGTTACATTTTCTGCCAATATGACATAGATCACATTGAAGCTTTAGTTAAGTCCTTATCATCGGCGACAGGAGCCTTGTCACAATGTCCAACACATCCTTTTATGAGGGTAAAACTTCATATTTATCGTGCCCTATTCATTTCACACACAAATTACTGCACGCTCGTATGGGGCAGGACCACAGCAGGGAACGTACACACCATCCTTGTTCTTAAAAAAAAGCAATTAGATATATTGCTAATGTGCACGATTACACTCAATCGCACAATTGTACACTCAGTATGGTATAATAAGCGTAAAAAAATTATGAATTTCGTTTATTGCACTCTTTGTTCTTGTCAAGTGAAAGTTTCAGCTCCTTCTTGAAAAGGACATCTGACTTATCGAAACAAATCAGTGACCCTCGCACCCGCAGCTGTGGCAGGTGGTTAGTGCAGCGCCGGCGCACTGAATCCTTTGCGCAGTCGCTGACGTATAACCTAACTTTTATTCTAAACAAGTATCTATAACAAAATATTTACTTTGATACATTTACTAGATAAAAAATGCGAGAAGTGTTTCTGTAAACAACAGATGATAATGCGTTGGTCTCTATCTTGTATATGGGAAAGTTTTGGTGTTGAAGCCTTTTTTTAATTTTTGCTAGAAAACAGGCCATGTGAAAAGTGCATCTATGTCATTTATAATTCCTTCAACGGTTCATAATCTTTATATAGTGTTTGAGATGTAGAATACAGAATTGTATACATTCACACGACGTTTATGTGTACTCATATCGTTACGCGTCATATTTTTTGTATTTTTTCACAATATGTTGCTGTCTGTATGGGCCCCCAGGCACTCTCAAGCTGTCAATGACAGCTTTTTCACCAGGGGAACCCCAACACTGTGTTGGAAATAAAAAAAACAATTGAATAGCACTTTTCTTGTTTTCTCATTTTGAAGTCGATATAAATTTTTGCTTTTTTTTCGTCTTATTTTGCCTTCTGTGTGAATTTTATACACTTCCTCGCCCTTCTTCTTTAGCTTCCTTTGTTTCCTCAGTGAATATCAGCTACGATTCAGCGCTTGTCCGTGTGTGTGTCCCTCTACTTGACTTTATTTTTTCGCTTCCTTCATTTGTAAACTAAAAAATTTGCTGTGTTGTCTGACATTGCTTTGTTGGTCCTTTTTTCCCCCCTCGAGTCTATGAATTTTCGTATAATAGAATAGAACCCAAATGGATATAAAATAGTTTTATGCTTCTAACTATGAAAATTTAAGTTGGGAACACCGAGTGGCAACTCTCCAAGCAATTTTTAAAAGTTCCTTAGAGCCATTCGTAAATTTTGAATTAAACAATAATTCTTAATTTATTTATGTGCCTATCTATTTATTTTCTTACTAGTATGGCAGGCTCTTCCGAGTCTAAGAAAAAGTGTACTATATAAATAGGGAAAACGAAAGATATTAGCAACAGCTATTTAACAAAGCACAAAAACAATATATCACATAGAACAGATCAAGGCCTTTACTTAGAATTTTTTTTAAATGGGAGCTAATCTCATTTTTGAAATGAATATTTCTTTTTTTTTTTTTTAGTATCAACAGTAATTTTGGAAACTTGTTTCATGACGTTATTGATCTAGAAGAAACAAATATTAAAATGTATTCTTGCAGGCGCAAAACTTCCTGACCATTTTTCAGTTGTTAGAACGAGTGTTTTCTTGCAACAATAAGGTTATGCGAAGAGAGAGATTTAGTAGAGCTCAACCGTGATATTTTAGGTAAAAAAAAGTTTGCCTCTTTTCCGAGCACCTAGCTTGAAGCATTTCAAGACATAATAATCGAAATATTTCAACCAGGCTTTCAGTTATTTTTATACAGTTTGGAAATGAACCTAATTGTATTCCACTATGAATTTTGGACCTTAGATACGTTTCTGGTAATATGGGGGTCCATCAGAGAGGATGCACATTCTAGGCAAGTTATGACCGAGGCCTGTAAGCAGCAAGCTTCAATCGCATTCAGGCTCTTGGAAGCTAACGTGGGATTCTCTTAAGGGCACTAAAAGCCCTAGAGCAAACGTTATCTATCTGTTCACTCAATAAAAGTTTTCAGTGATTATAAAATTTAGACATGTAACTGCGGATACTCCTTTAATTACTTTCACTACAAGAAAGCATGAAAACTTCAAAACCGGTTTATTATTACATACTAGTACAAGAGACAACAGTTTAATGTACAGCGCCATTTCCTGTTCGCAGACTAGCTTAAGATATTTTATGTTATCATTCATTCGATTCTGTAGAGCTACGAATTTCACGAGGCTGTACAAAACACAGTCATGGGCAAGGAATGTGTAGGGGTAATTTCGGGATAAACGAAGCTTATAAGGGCGCGAATATATATATATTTCAGGGATGGGCACAATACATGCAAATATGTATCGAAACACAAATACAAAATACTTCATCAAAAATGTATTTAATTACAAATCTTATTACATTTCCAAAAAAAGCATTTAAGTACAAGATACAAATACAATTAAATGTATTTGGTGTCCTCCAAATACTTTTCCAAATACATTCCTCAAATTTTCCGTCAGCGACTTCATGGCACCTGCAACGGGTTTCTGGGCATCTCATTTTAATTTTGCATCGCACACTCGGGAATTTGTGTGCGAGGCTCTAGTAACGTAATCGAAATATGATCACAAAAAAAATGTAATCAGCTTGGACGTAATAGGTGAAGAAAGTAAAGAGCTTCTAGCAGATTTTTTTGTCCATTACATTTTGTAATAGGCCAACAAAGAACCGAGACGACGACCAAGACGCGCAGCACTAGCTAGAAAATTTTGTTGTTGTTGCAACTCGCACCGGTTACGGATATCTGGACGACCCGCGCATTTAGAACGTTCCAGGCAAAATTATGGATGGAAATCAGGCTGGAAAACATCACAAGTTGTAACGGGCACGTGTTTCGCCAGTCTGCCTGTGAACGTCGATTTCGTCACTATTCTTGCCTTGGACTAGCACCGTAATCACAAAGTCACTAAACACTTGGGCTCGATTTAGACACTCTGCATTCGTTGCAGAACGTAGTTTTCTTCCTGCTCTGGACAGTGCCTTTAAGATAAAGCCGGAGGAGAAAAATAAAAAAAAAAGCCCCATGGCCGAATAAAGGATGGATACTATATCTTACAACCACAGGCATAAAAACAAGAATTGTAACTGGCAATAACATTTATGTAACAAAATAGAGGCAAGTGCAACATTATAAAGGAGACCTTCTCAGTACAGTGTAATTTTGGTGCGTGCTAATCTGTGAAGTTTCTACTTGTACGACTTCAGCAGCAGAAGCGTTTAGAACAACGTGTCGCTAAGACGGCGCCTGTTGGGGCACAAAATAAGGCTGCCAAGGGAAAATAGGCGCTCTACGGGGGCAGGCGAACTTAAGTTCGTATTGTACGTTAAAAAGACGCGCTTCACAGCAGGGTACTCATGCAGCATTGTGATCGAGATGCGCGTGTGCTGCAAGTAACGGAACACCTCAAAGCGTACGCTGAATGCGCTCGACGTCTCGGTCGACGGATTGTGACCCGCAAAGTTAAAGAATGCGCCGTCTTCATCTGGCTGCGGCGCACAGTTCGCAGTAGACCCTGTCGACAGATCCTGCGCTTGTTGCACAAGGAGATCGCTGATGTCTTGCGTGCCATCGCGTGGCATCCAACGAGTCCTGAAATACGGGTGACTACAAGAAGCGATAATGGCTTTCTTGTCACCCAGGCACATGCACCTCTGGAAGTGTCTCTCCAGACTGTCCAGGGCAGCCTGTTCGATGATTTCCGTGTGCGGACTTTGTAAATTTTCCCAAACTTGTTTCAGCTTCGCTCGGACAATGAACAACACCGGAAGCAACTCGCCGTAGTAACCACTGTTGCTGCTTTCTTGCAGGCGATCAAGCGCTGAAATTAATGACTGAACTGTGAGTACAATGAACCAGTATGCGGGACATAAAATAAAAGAGGCAAAGGCACGCACGTTATAAAGCAATTATTGTCCACGTTATGTATCTTACTTTGAGGCATATGAAATTAAAGCAGCGCGCAAAAATGACAGGGACGAAGATAGAAGCAGACAGGTCGCACTTGTCCTGTGTGCTTCTTTTTTAAGTCCTTTCTTTTTTGCGCACTGCTTTTAATTTATTATGTCATGAACCAACTCGCCTGCGTTGCTACTTTATTTCACTTTGTGGAAGGCTATTAATGATATCATAAATTTTGAGCTAATTAAGTTGTTGATTATTACTCCCTATCTACCTGTAGCAATTGGCTTGAGTATGGTACAATATTTCTGAATAAACTCAATCACCGAGGACTTCAATGAGGGTAGCTGAAGCTCGTTCGAGAGGTGTTGTAGTTTCTCCTTGTTCTGGATGAGGAAGTCCAAGGCGTGGTACAGAGAGTTCCAGCGACTGATAGATGGCGCTGGTAGTTGCTTGCCAAGGATAGATGTAACGACTTCCGCTGAATTTGACCGACCCGAGGCGCCCCAGTATTTTGAGCACCTGCTCATGATGCTGGAATGGATGCGGTCCAAAGCATGGTTCGCGCTGATAGCTTTCTTGACGTCCGCCGTTGCGATTAAACTGAGCGTGTGACAGGTGCACCGCAGGTGCTATGATAAAAGCGGGCCTGGGGGCTTGATCTCCTCAAACGTGACGTGGTTAAAATCCTCAGAATCTGTAAAAGCAAAAACCAGGCACAATATAGTTTGGTTGTAAAAGGTCTAAACTCTCAACTCTTAGAGCTTTCCCATAACTGCAGCACACGCTTCGTCGAAGGCCGTTACGCCAAATTTCTTGAATGCCTTCACAAAATTTGTTGCCTTATCTGTGACCGTGCCAGTAATCTTTACTGTAGGCCGGCAGTAGTCTGTGCAAACGTCCGAGAGCAACTCGGCGACTCTGTCGGAGGAGTGGGTGCCAGTAAATTTCCCGCAGGCAAGTGCGGCGGATTATCGTTGCAGTGTCGCTTCCGATATCTGCAACGAAATGCGGTCAAGGAGGCTATAATAATATGCGGTATATAAATTATTTGTACAGAAGGCAGACCAGGTGGCCGCATATTTAAGAAAAAAGTATGACAAGATGAATAATGAATACCCGGTGGACTGTCACACCCAGGTAGTTCTTAGTCGACGTTGACCACACGTCGGCCGGAAGACACACGTACAGCGGCATTTTCAGTTCCGCCTTAACTCTCTCGAGATGGGCATCGTTGTCAGAGTCGTCTCTGCGACCCAGAGTTCTTCTCGACATGACATTTATGGTTGCTCGGTAGGTACCTTAAACAAGTATAAAAATATGCCACACAAAACTAAAATCCGAGGATATAATCAGTCTAGAATAACTGAAATATGTCAAACAAAACTAAAATACGATGACATAATCAGTCTACAATACCTTAATATACAAGCCAAACTGAAGGACATAAAAATACACCTTGGACGAAGGCCACAAACTCTGTCTGCTCGACGAAGGTCAAAGGAAGCATTCCTTTCACAACCAGATCCGTCAATAAACTGTCGAACTTGGTCTGCGTGACCACGGGAGCACTTGGGACAGCCGCAAGCACTAGGCTCATTTGCTTGAGGGCTGGTTCTTGGCCAGCGGAGCATTGTCTCTTTTTTTTTTTGGCTCGGATCACGCCGCACCTGCTCATCGTACTCCACCAGAACGAGAGGATGAATACCATACGCCAAAGAAACAGGATTATAATAATGATATGGTAAAACAGTGACCCCAAAAAAAAGCTTAAGATCTAATGGAAAATTACGATACCTTTAAGTGTGTCCCAAAGTTGGAAGTTGCCGACCGTGACTCTGAAATAGTCTTTTGGCATGACTCGCAGATGGCCTTCACGCGCTTGTCTTCTTCCGCAATGACCTTAAAAAAATTTTCATCACGGATATTCGGATTTTTCGCCTGTGACGATATTGACGATGAATTAGCCATGCCCTGCCCCTGTTTGTATAGAAAAAGGTCCTTGGTGTACAAAACTATAAAGCTAACATGGGGCGGTCTTTAAAAGACGACAGAACGTCATATCGTATCGCTTTTACCTCTGGTGACAAACTGTGAGTCCGGTATTAACCAGATGTCGGCATTTAATGTCGCCCTCACTCACCCTCACCCTCACAGCCACACTCACCTAAGCCCCTCACCCACCCTCACCCTCACAGCTACTCTCACCTTCAGCCCCTCACTCACCCTCATCCTCACAGTCACACTCACCTTAAACCCTTCACTCACCCTCACTGAACCTCACGGCCCTCACGCCTTTCACACACTCATGGCCCTCACGGCCCTCACGCCCCTCACCGCCCTCACGCCCCTCACGCACTCATGGCCCTCACGCCACATACCGCCCTCACACCCCTCACTCACTCATGGCCCTCATGCCCCTCACCGCCCTCACGGCCCTCACTCACTCATAGCCCTCACGCCACTCACCGCCCTCTCCCCACTCACAGCAATCACGCCCCTCACTCAGTCATGGCCCTCACACCCCTCACCGCCTTCACGCCCCTCACGCGCTCATAGCCCTCACGCCACTCACCGCCCTCACGCCACTCACTGCCCTCACGCCCCTCACTCAGTCATGGCCCTCACGCCCCTCACCGCCCTCACGCTCCTCACGCACTCACCGCCCTCACGCACTCATGGCCCTCACGCCCCTCACCGCCCTCACGCCCCTCACGCACTCACCGCCTTCGCGGCCCTCACAGCCCTCACGCCTCACACGCACTCATGGCCCTCGCGCCACTCAGGCCAGCTTCAGATGGGGCCATTTCGTCCAGAAACTTAACGTCGCAACACCAGCAACACCCCAGCAAGGCCCGCGATCACACGCAGCAACCATTTGCTGCAATTTGTCATCATCACTATGAATTTTTTTTTTGTTCTTGCACTATTTAGACACGATTACGCGTTATAAACGTGTTTTATGCATTTATATCTTGTTGCAAATACTAATGTACCTTTTTGAAACAGTTTATTTCTAAAAACGATCGATTTCAAACAAGAACCAAGTCTTTCGGTGTCATCGTCTCCGGCATGAGGTATCACGTGAAAATTTTGCGTCCCTGATTGGATGCAGCCGCTTCAAACGTCTTCGAATTGCTCCGAGTCGCTTGATTCTTTCAACCCTGCCATCATCTCAGCAATTCATGTCGATCTAGGGAAAGCTAGAGAACAACCCGCCATCAACACCAAAATTCCTGAGAAAGATTCTCCGTCTGAAGAGGGCCTAACGAACTCACCGCCCTCACGCCCCTCACTCCACTCATGGCCCTCACACCCCTCATGCACTCACCGCCCTCACGGCCCACGCGGCCCTCACGCCTCTCATGCCACTCACTGCCCTCATGTACTCATGGCCCTCACACCCCTCACGGCCCTCACACCCCTCACGGCCCTCACACCCCTCACGCACTCATGGCCCTCACGCCACTCACCGCCCTCACGCCCCTCACGCACTCACGGCCCTCATACCCCTCACCGTCGTCACGGCCCCCACGCACTCACGGCCCTCACCGCCCTCACAGCCCTCACGGCCCTCACGGCCCTCACTCAACCTCATACTCATGAATTTTTTTGAACAGGAACTCACTCACCCTCACCTCACCTGTGAAGATGAGGGTGAGTGAGGGTGAGTGAGGGCCCTCATGAGTGAGGTTTGCCGAGGTATGGTATTAACACCGAGAACGAATACACGCGTCGCAATTTTGCCAGCTAACTGAGTGGAGGATGTTCTTTTCTCATGTCGCGGCAAAGGTACCATCGCAAAAGGACGTAACAACATCACGCTAGCGTGCGCTCTTTCCGGAGAGCGCTTTCCTGGTGACTTGCAAAAGAACTGCAGATGACATCAGGGCCAGCTCATGTAAAACGCACGGGGTGAGCCCGTAAACGCAAGCTAAGCGCCGCTTTCATCTCCCCGCGTGGCATACTCTGTTTCACGTTCAGTCAGAGGGCATCGAACGCTACGGGCCACCGCAGCCAACCCAGCACCTGGAGAGTATCACGTGACCTTCCGGTTGCGAGGAGCGACAAACGGAGCTCAAGGCGTCGCCACGCGCTCTCAACGCTGGATTGGCTGGGATGACCCGTAGTTCCGCTGCGCTCCAACCGAAGACGAAAACGCAGCATTCGCCTCGAGATCGAACCGTCACGCGCACGGTTGCAAAAGGAGGAACTATGCCTTAATTTGCAATCACTTGGAGCACAGTGAAGGCTACAGACGCGTGGTCGAAGCTCTAAAAGGCGCTAATTTAGCGTCTAGCTAGAAGCAGCGTCTCAAGCCAAATCTAACGTCTCTAGCGTTGCTTGTGGCTCATGTTGAATGCGAGGGCGGCTGTGGTCATCTCCTCTGCGTTCACGAGAGGATGCCCATAGGAAACCATGGATAAACAAAAGCACGTGTCCCCGCGTTTGTAACTGAATCTCGACGCCAATAGCGCGGGTTGACTAAAAAAAAAAACTAACAGAAGTTGCGAAAACAGTTTACAACTCCCTGTAACGCCGAATTAGAGCGCAGCTATTGAGGAGGAGGAGGGAAGGGCACTGGGGTCACGTGTTCTCGGGGGGGGGGGGGGGGGTTCACGTGACGTCGGGGGGTCACGTGAAATGGGGGAGGGGTCAAATGACCTTGGGGGTCACGTGACCCCCACCCCCAAGGTCACGTGACCCCCCCCCACGTTACCTCGGCGAGGGGGTCACGTTACCTGAGTGGTGTCACGTGACCCCCCAGAGAAATTTTTCCGCTAGATTTAGCGGGGAAATTTTTTCGCTTGTTTCTGCAAGGATGGCTCGTCTGCGACTCCCATTGCACGAGGCGTTCGATTCCGATCTCCCCGACGGTGCACAGACGGGGCCCTCAGGTCGGGGTCCCGGGAATCCGTGCAGCAGCAGCAGGCTGGCAGTTTCAACGTCTCAACATGAGACGATGCCTGCCCGGCGTGCCTGGTCGCCCGCGGTGAGCGAGACGCGAACTGCTGCAGGACTGGTGTATGAAGAGATAAAGAGTTTCTTGGTTTGTTGTCGCCGTTGGCATTGAGATGAAGAAAGAGCAGCTTCGGACACGTCTTAGGATGAGCAAAATGAGTCGTGATAATAAATTTAGGGGGATGTATTTTCGGCCACAAAATTGTATTTAATTACAATTGTAGTTGAAATACCTACGTCTTAGCATTTAAATGCACACGTCAAATACATTACCCAATTTGTAATTAAATACAAATGCAAAATACGCAAAGTCTTTGAAATACGTATTTCAAATACTGGTATTTGAAATACTGCCCATCCCTGGCGTGAACCGTAGCTGAGATGGCCGAAGTCGATACTGAAAATCTCAAGCAGAATCGGACCAAGGAGAATCAGGAATAACAAGTAGGCGATGGCCACTGGTAACAATGATAAACATATCCTTGTATCTACTATTTACATCCAGCATGCTTACCAACCTTCAAACTTGAGTCTTTTGAGGCCTGCACTTACTTCTTATCACAAGTACCGGACCCACGTTTGGTACGCGGGCCTGTGTCGCCTGAAAGAGCAGACGACAAGCAGAGACGTTTGAAAGAGCAGACGACAGTTCGAACGATCAGGCGGCCATTTGAACTTGAAGACGCACGGAACGCAGTCCGCAGGTGATCCGTACAACTTCACGGTTTTCTGCCGTTCATGTTGGAACAAAACAAATAAATATGATGACCAGAAGTATCCGTGAATTCAACCCAAAGTGCTTCAGATTCAAGCAATCGTGGTTCAACGGCCTCTGGTTTACCAGTTTCAGGGCGCATATTTACGTTCTCGGACGAACCGAGCACATGAAAACTGACCTGCAAACCTTTCGCGACCTTTATGGCACCGCCTCAGTCGCGGCTTTTGACGAGAAGGCAGGTTTTTGTCTGGTTCCTTTCAAGACAACGCAGGAATACACGTCTCGCAAGGGGCCTTCCGCCCACAGCCCCAGACCGGAGGAGCTGACGTGCCAGCACCGCCCCGGGACGTAACAGAGATGAGTTCGTAGATATATATATATATAGAGAGAGAGAGAGAGAATAAAGAGCCACTTTGAAAACTTAACTCCTTTACTTAGACGTTTCGACCCGAGACGGGTCTCCGTCTCGGGGTCGAAACGTCTAAGTAAAGGAGTTAAGTTTTTGAAGTGGCTCTTTATTCTATACAAACTCTCGGCAGCCAATTCCCGGACTTCGTACTATATATATATGTATATATATATATATATATATATACATGTATGTGTGTGTGTGTGTGTGTGTGTGTGTGTGTGTGTGTGTGTGTGTGTGTGTGTGTGTGTGTGTGTGTGTGTGTGTGTGTGTGTGTGTGTGTGTGTGTGCATTTTCATTCTTCAGAGGTTTGTTTTAAAAGAACCATGAAAGCTACACCAAAGTGGTTTTTGCGAGTAAGTTATACGGCCAGGGGGACATTCTGTAAGTCGCTAATCTTTACATATGGTATCATTTAGAAACTTTCTGAGCGTCATCGAAAACCACTAAATCAGTCATTTTTATAAAGACTCTCAGCGCGTGAAAAGCGTAGTAGTGCACTGAAGTTACCACTCGTGGTGCGCGTACAAGGCTAGCGGTTGCAGTCAGGCGACCGCTTGATTTTTTCCCCTCTTGTCTAATCCCAGCCTTCTATCTTTTCCACGTATTTTAACTTTGGTACACTGCTACGCTTCTCACGTGCTTAAAGTTTTTCTGGAAATTACTGCTTTACTGGTTTTCGATGACGCTGAGCAAGTGTATAATTGGCACCATATGTCTATTTTCCCTAATTAAAATAAATTAGCGAATTTGAATTAATTATCCCACTTACTCAAAAAAGCAGCCACCTACATAATCTCCCCCTGATCGTAAAATGCACTCGCACGAACCGTATAAGTGTACGTTTAAGTGTTCTTTTTTTACCAAATGTGCAAAACAAAAAGCCATATATATATATATATATATATATATATATACGGGCTGTTTCACGGAAGGTGGACAAATTTAATAATGCGAGAACTACGCGTCGATACAAAAGAAGGCTTGTGTCGTTTTAATCCTGGGCCAGGGGCCTATTTAGGAAAGTTATTAAAGTCCGCGATAATTAAATTGTTCATTATTATCGCGTAGTAACGTTTTTATTGCTGTGTTTAAGGCCATGGTTTTAATTAGATAATTGCTCACCATCACCAAAAACACTAAATCAACAAATTTCAGAACGATAGAAGGCACGCGAAGCATTTTACGGCTTTCTGAAAAACCACACAAATTCGACGGGTTTTTAAGTTTCGGTTTGTTATCGGAGCGCATCTCGGCCCCAGCGGCATCGCGCCCCATGGAGGGATAGTGCAACCAGCGTCTGATGCGTCTTGCGGTAACAACGCAGCAGAGGTTGGTTGCACTATCTCTCCACGGTTCGCGGTGCCGCCGGGGCCGAGATCCGCTTCGATAGCAAACCGAAACTTAAAATCCCGTCGAATTTGTGCGGTTTTTCAGAAAGCCGTAAATGCTTCGCGTGCCTTCTATCGTTCTGCAATTTGTTAATTCAGTGTTTTAATGATGCTGAGCATTTATCTGATTACAACCCTAGCCTTAAACACAGCCTTAAAATAGTTAATTACGGAAGAATAATGAAAAATCTAATTTTTCTAAATAGGCCCCTGGCCCAGGACTAAATGACACAAGCCTTTTTTTGTTGCGACGCGTAGTTTTCGCAAAATCATATTTGTCCACATTTGGTGAAACACCCAAGGTATAAATAGCCGACCCTAGAGGCACCCACTACGAGACTATAGGAGTGCGACGGAGGAGTGAATACCACTTTAAAAAAAAGGAACTCGGCCAGGTTGTCTAAAATTCTAATCACTTAAAGGTTCTGTTGAATTCTGCTGTGCAAACCTTACGAAATGTTTTGCCGAAGTCCAAGAATACTGCATCGGTCTGTTTCATTGTTAGTTACTGCAAGCGGAAAGTCATGAAACGTCGTATGTAGAAGAGTTAATGCACCCTGCAGTAAGCGATGCTGTAAATTTCACAATATTTTTTTTTTCACAACACTGAGTGATACTTTGGCGCATCACGTGTTCTAAACGTTTGCAACTTGTCAATGTGCGTGATATCGGTTGGTGGTTTGACGCGCTTGAAAAATAAATTATGTGACCACAATATTTTAATGACACAAGCATTCCTCCTGTCGATGGGGAGCGTACATTTTGACAATTATGAATTAATTATAGCACATTGTTAATGCAAAACCTTTCAATCTAGCGACCTATAGCATAACATTTATACAATATACAATGCAACCCGGCTGTCTTTAACATATTTTTGGCATCTTCCCGTACCTGGGTGCTGAGATCTTATATTTTAACGCAGCGAAAAATATCATTAAAGACGAACCACATTGTTGATTCTAATCTTGCCTTCGAAATGAGCATAAAAATCTTATTTACCACGAAATTGAGGTACACTCAAATATCGTGTCTCTCAATATTCTTGGAAAAATGACTTCGGACAATCACAACATAAACACTGAATTATGTCACGCAATAACATCATTCAGCATCAGTAAATCAATTCCGGGTTCTTCTAATTTTCATATCAACGGGCCACATCAGAAGGTGCTCAGTACACACAACGTAAGTGCGCTATGTTCTGCTCGGAACAGCATTTTTTTCCTGTGTGTTAGAGGAGTAAGAGTTGACTTATTAAGGTTCGAATTGAAGGAAAGTATATACCAGTATAAGAGCCGCGCTCTGGCAGGCATTCTCAAGCTATGAAAATTAATTCATGGTAATTTAGTATCAAGCTCAGCCAGAAGTAGGCGACGCTTGTTCCGATATGCCGCTCCAATCATTAAGAAGTACGCTCTGTCTGCTGGCCGTAGCTAACGCCATCTATATGCCGATGGGGGTTTGCTACGGTGAATCAGCTCAAGCATTCAATTCATTCCTTCAGAACTGGACTCGCTCGGGCCAGGATGCCATATTCGTTTGCTGCGGTGTATCATGGGACGCCCAAGACATTGAATGGCAGAACAGCCTGGATGTGAAAGGTAAACGGTGGTGCGGGCAATGGGACAAACTAAAACTAGGAGCCCTCATTGAAGGCAACGCTGTGTACGGAATTCGGACCCTTCTTATGACTTACCGACACCGGGGAGCGCCAGAAGCCAGCATCGACCCGGTGCCCAAACACTACAGGTTTTGGTATGCAGCGAAATGGCTGGTGTTCGGACATTTCGAGGCATGCCTAACTTCCCCTTACTTGTTTCGTAGTCAGCAGACCAAGCTTTGTTGTTGCGTGGCATCGGCGCAATTCCAAAAATATGGAATAGTAAAAATTGATATGTGTGCCAATCGGTCCCGCGAATGTCAACTACGCGAAACCGATCACTTTTTAAAATATCCCCGAAATGAGAGTTTTCCGCCCAGTCTTGTTTCGTTTTCGGCGAAGCAGGTAAAGATAGCCTGCAAGGCGACGCCCGTCGTATCAAAACAGTTCACCTCTTGCGATTTCTTCAACATAGATATAATACTTCAAGCACTGGCTCTCCTCAATGCAACACTAGTAAAGACAGTATTCCCAGTAGGGGATAGTTGGGATGTGTACCGGTCCAAGAATATTGATATAGTTATGATGTTTCTGAAATTGTCTAGTGGGGATCTTAGCGATATTGACGTACCAATAGTCAACAAAATTGGAGCAATTACGTTCTACGTGAAGGAATCAGGAATGATTCCATTCACTGCAGCATATGTCCTAGAAGGGTCAAAGCTGTCGGTGATTTTCTTAGTTCTATGTCTCGCACTTTGCTTCATCACACTCGTTGTGACAGATTTATTAGATGCTACCACATCTGGGATAACCACGGCCAACGACATCACGCTTTTTCTTGTTGGGACTTTCTACGCTACGTCTTCTTATTTTAAAGCCTCAACCCGCTTCTGTACGAGTCGCCGCTTTGTCGTCCTAGCGTGGGTCCTGGGCAGCTTCTCCCTTTCGGTGTACTTTAAAGGCCAGTTGACTTCGTGGCTGGTCGCTCCCATTCCAGAACCAATTGTGGACGATCTGGTTAAACTCGAAACGGCTTTGGATGCTCACGCAATTAGACCGTGCGCTACCAGAGACATATGGTGGAACTTTGTTTATAATGATTCATACGACACTGAAGTCGTTAGCAAATTGGAGAAATCACTTGACTCAGACACGGCAGTGGGCACGTTCGAAGACTGCTTCAAATGCGCTTCAAAGAAAGGCCGGCTGTGCATCTCGGTTAGACAGAGGCCATGCGCATTGCGCTCTTCCTACCCCGGATTCACCGAGTCTAAAGATCCGCTGGCGCTGTACTATGCCGCGGTACCTGTGCGAAAGCACTACCGTCTGAGGATGGCCTTTCGGTCTCTCGTTCAAAGACTCGACGAGGCAGATTGGATGCACAAAGCAAGCTTAGCATGCGCGGCTTCTAAGCCAGAAGCTCTGCGGTCGCCGGAGTCGCTGAATGTCCTCGGTGTGGCGCAGTTTGTATTGCCGTGTTTTGGTGTGTCGGTCTTCGTGTTCCTTTTAGAATTGCTCTTTGGACGCTATTTTGTTCTGCGCTCTACGAGATTGACACGAGTACGGCCAATGTAAGCATTATGTAACAAATGCGAGAACCGGTACCTCGTTCGAATTTTGCACTTGCATTATAGCTACACGTTTATTACAACTGAGCTCTTAAGCGTTACCTTGCCCAGTACCGTGTCTGTGGACAAACAAGTGTGGACACAAAACCCCAGAAGGCTATCGCCATCTATGAGTGACGGCGGCGATCGCTCCAGCCTTTCCCCTTAGGTTTTCACCAGAGTGGAAGGGCTGAATTTCGTAGTCAGCAGAGGAAGCTCTAGGAGGACGCCTAGAAGTTTTCTAAGCGTTGTCCTACAGAAAATCCTACTCCTAAAAATCATCCTCGAGGTCCTCCTAAACGTCGTCCTTGAGGTATTCTAAGAAGTCGTCCATGATGTCGTCCTAGACGCCGTCCTTGTGGTTGTCCTTGACGTTGTCGTCCGAGGCGTTGTCCTTTAGGCATCGTCCTTGAGATCGTCCTAAAAGTCGTCCTTGGTGTTGTCCTAGACGGTGTCCTTGAGGTGTTCCTTGGCGTCGTCTATAAGGTAGTCCGAAGCGTCGTGCTCTAGGCATCGTCCTCGAGGTCGTCCTAAAAGTCGTCATTGGAGTCGTCCTTGACGTTGTCCTTGAGGTGTTCCTTGACGTCGTCTATAAGGTCGGCCGAGGCGTCGTCCTCTAGGCATCGTCCTCGAGGTCGTACTAAAAGTCGTCGTTAATGTCGTCCTTGACGTCGTCCTTGAGGTGTTCCTTGACGTCGTCTATAAGGTCGTCCGAGGCGTCGTCCTCTAGGCGTCGTCCTCGAGGTCGTCCTAAAAGTCGTCGTTAATGTCGTCCTTGACGTCGTCCTTGAGGTGTTCCTTGACGTCGTCTATAAGGTCGTCCGAGGCGTCGTCCTCTAGGCATCGTCCTCGAGGTTGTCCTAAAAGTCGTCGTTAATGTCGTCCTTGACGTCGTCCTTGAGGTGTTCCTTGACGTCGTCTATAAGGTCGTCCGAGGCGTCGTCCTCTAGGCATCGTCCTCGAGGTCGTCCTAAAAGTCGTCGGTAATGTCGTCCTGGACGTCGTCCTTGAGGTGTTCCTTGACGTCGTCTATAAGGTCGTCCGAGGCGTCGTCCTCTAGGCATCGTCCTCGAGGTCGTCCTAAAAGTCGTCCTTGGTGTTGTCCTAGACTCCTAGACGGTGTCCTTGAGGTGTTCCTTGGCGTCGTCTATAAGGTAGTCCGAGGCGTCGTGCTCTAGGCATCGTCCTCGAGGTCGTCCTAAAAGTCGTCCTTGGAGTCGTCCTTGACGTCGTCCTTGAGGTGTTCCTTGACGTCGTCTATAAGGTCGTCCGAGGCGTCGTCCTCTAGGCATCGTTCTCGAGGTCGTCCTAAAAGTCGTCGTTAATGTCGTCCTTGACGTCGTCCTTCAGGTGTTCCTTGACGTCTTCTATAAGGTCGTCCGAGGCGTCGTCCTCTAGGCATCGTCCTCGAGGTCGTCCGAAAAGTCGTCCTTGGTGTTGTCCTAGACTCCTAGACGGTGTCCTTGAGGTGTTCCTTGGCGTCGTCTATAAGGTAGTCCGAGGCGTCGTGCTCTAGGCATCGTCCTCGATGTCGTCCTAAAAGTCGTCCTTGGAGTCGTCCTTGACGTCGTCCTTGAGGTGTTCCTTGACGTCGTCTATAAGGTCGTCCTAGACGTCGTCCTCTCGGCATCGTCCTAGACGTCGTCAGGATAACAGCTTGGCTGGTCCTCCATCGTCACGTGAAGTGGAAGGGCTCTTCTTGTTTTAGAGCGCAGCTCTTAGGCGCCTGTTTCCGGCTTGAGCGGCGCCGCCGTCGCCGTCGGCGTAACCAAGGTCACCCCAAGGTCACGTGACCCCTCCCAAGGTCACCCTAAGGTCACGTGACCCCAGGTCACCCCAAGGTCACGTAACCAAGAGGTCACGTGAGCCCTCCCAAGGTCACGTGGTCCCAGGTTACGTGACCTCTCCCAAGGTCACCTCAAGGTCACGTGACCCCCAGGTCACGTGACCCCCCGAGGTCACGTGGCCCTCCTCCCCGAGGTCACGTGACCCCCCTCCCCCCGAAGTCACGCGACACCCCCCCCCCCCTCGAAATCACGTGACCCCCTTTCTCCGAGGTCAGGTGACCCCCCCGGAGCATATTAAAGAATGAGGGAGGAGGAGTAGTCTACCCTCCCTTCAGTACCCTTCCCTCATCCTCCTCAAGAGCTGCGCTCCAATTAGGCGTTACAGGGAGTTTTAAACGGCTTTCACTTTTTTTACTAACACCCTTCAGTTAGTGCTGACAAAGAGTGTTCAATCACCCGACGCTAAACTGCGGCTGTCTGCTTTTGCTCACCGTTTTTTGTGATGGGGCACTTGTGCAAAATATGTGTTCGTTGAGGAAAGCACTGATGCGTGGGGCATTGAAAGTCCACCTAGAGATCGATATATAATATACGGGCACTCAACAATGCAAATCCATTATTCACTTTATCGTTGCGAGAAATTGCGTTTTTTTTTGTTTATTGCGTGATTTAGTCCCAAGGATGTAGCCTCAAGTGGCCATCTGAAGAACGCTTCGACATATGGGTTTTCATGTTCTTTTTTTTTTTTTTTTTTCTTTCGAATTCTAATAAACAATATGG
This sequence comes from Ixodes scapularis, assembly GCF_016920785.2. NCBI lineage: Eukaryota > Metazoa > Arthropoda > Arachnida > Ixodida > Ixodidae > Ixodes > Ixodes scapularis. Next base: position 33,298,137 of record NW_024609881.1, read on the forward strand.
GAATTCATGGCGTTATTTTTTATATGCACGCCTGATGCTGAAAGATCTTAAGTGTAGGTCCGTATTTTGCATTTCTTACATGCTGTAACCGGCAACGAAAAAAGGACGCTTATGTTAGAAGAAAAAGCAGAAAAGAGGGGCTTTTTGACGTAGGCTTCTAAGCGGTCCTTGAAAATTTGGAAGCAGCGGTGGGAACTTAATACCACAACCGCCGTCTATATTTGCGAGCGCGTCACCCGGAGCGCGCGTACGGGGTGCGCTGTCCCCATATGCGGTTGATATCTTTTGCCACCTTCCCAATTGATGGTGCGATTACTCAGCTGTTCAATGTGGCGCTTTCAAGATATTGCCATAGCATATGACAGTGTCCCTCATTCACTGCTCATTCCGGGCTTGGAACAACTAGACCTGCCACAAAAGTGTGTTTCTCTCGTCCGATCTCCTTATGAGTGTATTAAGGTGAGGGCAAAAATGAAAGGGGTAAAATCCGAAGACATGATAATAACTGGGGGACTTCGACAGGGGTGTCCACTCTCCCCGCTCCTCTACATGCTCTAGGTGGCTGGGATGGAGGAGAGGCTAGTTCAGTCAAGACTGGGCTTCTCTTTAACCCGCATAGAGGATGGCGACAAGGTGAACTGGGCGCTTCCAGAACTTACCTTCGCCGATGACATCGTTTTAATGGCTGAGACAGCGGAAGATATGCAGCGCCTATTGTATATATGCACTGCAGAGGCTGCAGTGCGGCACCTAGACTTCAACGCAAAAAAATCTGCGCTTTTACAGTTCTCAGGGTCCGAAGACGCGCTTTGCCGTACACTTAAGTTGGGCGACGAAGTTGTGCCCCTTCAGGACTCGTAGGAATATTTGGGTGTGAACCTAGCAAATACGCAGGAATACCTTCGAGAGCATCACGCTCATCTTCCCCGGTCAGCAGGGCGAGGGGCCAACGTCATCCGAGAAAGAAGTCTTTGGAGCTGCAATAGGTTCCTAGTTACACGGGAAGTGTGGAAGGCGCTAATGGTTCCGGGCTTGACTTTCGCTAATGCTGTAGTGTCCGTCCTTGGTGAATTACGAGAAGTTCTGGAGCGACGACAACGAGCAGTGGGACGACAGGCTCTGGGCTGCCACGGAAATGTGGCTAACGAAGCCGTCCAGGGAGACCTAGGATGGTCTAGCTTCGAAGCCAGGGACGCCAAAAGCAAGATAAGCTATGATGCACGACTCCGAACAATGGATCGAAACCGATGGGCCGAAAACATTTTTTTATACATTTACATGACTGGGACAAGAACGAGTTGGCAGAAGCGCCTCTGTCGACTCCAAAAAAAGTATTGCTTCTTTTCAGAACACTTAAAGGTAGTGACGGGTGAGAGGTTGGAGTCCAAAGTGAGAAGCAGAGTACATGAGGAGGAGGTCGACTAGTGGTTTCAAGCTTCTCAAGTGAAGCCAACGCTACTAGTGTACAATAAGAACAAGCTGCCGATCTCGGCTGAAACCCTGCTCTATTTCAACAGCTCGGGGAGCCGCCTTCTGTTCAAGTCGCGAGTAAGCGCTCTACGAACTCTGGTATACAGGGAGCGATTTTACACCCAGGTGGTTCCCACGATGTGCCTCGTGTGCAGAGAAGAACCTGAGACAGTTGAACACATAGTGCTGTCTTGTGAGTGCCTGCTGCCAACCCTCACTGGTAGATCGCCGGCTTCGCTGAAAGGCGATGCTAGCATGTGCACTTGGTTTTCAAACGACGGCAGAGTCAGACAACCTCTATTAGTGGCGAGATGTTTCGGTGGCGCCCTGGTTCGGTTACCTTTTGTGGCGTCATTACCTTGTGAACAACAAGTTCGACGATGTTTGTAATGGGCATGTTGGAAGCCTGAAATCCTAGCGATCTCAAAGCAACACTGCCAACACCGTCAAAATTGAAGTTCTTACATTCTCCTTATTTTTGTCGATGAGACATCGTTTGCTGACGTCATAGTCAGCATTCGGCCAATTGAGGTGGGCCGACCACAATGACGCTTTCGATAGCTCACTTCGCCAATACCCGCTCATTCACACTGGAAGCCGATCAGCGTTAGCAAAGCGGTTACAGACGCGGTTGTATAAAGATCCGGTACAATTGCACGCACACTCGATGACATCAAGTGCACGTGAAATAGTACTGGATCTTTATACAACCGCGTTCGCAACCGCTTTGCAAACGCGGATCCGCTTCCAGTGTGAATGAGCGGTGCATTCGGGGTGCAACAAAAAAGCACTCAATTGACGAAATGATTGAAAAGTCTTTTGCACCCGTGACACAGAAAACGATTGATGATTTCAGCATTTTTTTGCGCGTAAATGCGACGCGGTTCAAAACAGCGATATTTCAGTTGGAACATTGCAAGGCTACAATCAAGCTTCGGCTTTTCTACCTTCGTTATCCAAACAGGAGCTGCGTGACCTTTTGTTTTCTTTTAAAGATAAAAAATCTCCAGGATTTGACGGAATTTATATACGTGATTTGCGAAGTAATTTTGAAAAACTAAAACGTGTACTTCTAGAAATGTTTAACGCCATCATTGAGTCGGGAGAATGGCCTATAGCAATGAAAACTGCTGTTGTTAGACCACTGTACAAAGGAGGCGCAACTAATGACTTTAAGAACTATCACCCCATATCAATATTGTCCTGCCTTGCGCAGGTACTAGAAAAACATATTTTAAGAACAATGACTAGTTTTGTCGAACGTTTTGGTTTATTGTCTGATAATCAGTACGGCTTTATCGCGGAGCGGGGAACGCAGGCTTTGTTGGAAGATTTCAGTGACTGCTTGCACACTGGCTTCGATAAGAGTCTTTTCACATGCGCTGTGTTCTTAGAAGTATCGAAAGCGTTTGACAGTATTAATCATGATACTCTTTCTAGTAAACTATACACATTAGTATTTAGGGGTCCATTTTTTTCACTTTTAAAAAATTATCCTTCTGGACGATCCCATGTAGTAGCATTCAGGTCTCAAAAGAGTTCTGGAACACTATTAACGGCCGGGGTACCGCAAGGCTCTGTGTTATCGCCTTTGCTTTTTAATTTATTTGTAAACGACCTTCCAAGTGTTGTCTCAGTTTGCAGAATATTTCAATATGCAGATGATACGTTTTTGGTCACCTGTGATGCGGATTATCATGTCGCGATTCAAAAACCATAGAAAATAATCTTGTTAACACTATGGACTGGTTTCAATCTAATCTTATAAAAGTGAATGCTGCAAAGACCAAACTGGTATGTTTTAGAAACCCGCTTAAGCAAGTCGAACTTTCAGTTCTGATAGCACTCCACAATTTCAAATCCAGATCGTGCAATTGTGAAAGTCTTGAATATGTACAAACGGTCAAATATCTCGGAATATATTTTGACAGTGATTTGGCCTGGAACACACACGTGGCACACTAATCCAAAAGATTGAGAAGCGTGTCATGCTCTTTCTATAATATTAAAATGTTCCTCCCTTTCTCCGCTCGTAAAACTTTAGCGCAACCTCTCGCGTATAGTTATTTAAGATATGATATAACCCTGTTTTCAGGGTGCTCTGCTTTCTCGGCGCAATAGAATTAACTCCTTACTAAAAAGTGCTTTGAAAAGTGTCTCTTTCGATAGGCAAGACATCACGAGTGACGATATCCCAGGCAGCACACAATATTGGGGTGATATTCGCCTCGGGTCGGGAAAGTCGTCGGAGTATAGCCGATTTTTCCGTTGTATCGGAAAAATTGTGCCGGTACCATTTTTACTCTGTCGATGTTGACGGAATATTTGTTATATTGCGGCGACACAACCAGGATCTATTTGGTACGCGAGCCAGGTTTTTCCCTGAATACCGTTTCTGAATCGGCAATAACTGCACAGTATTAGGCATTTTCGGCCGATTCGGAAATGATTGGGAGAATATCATTTTCAATATTTCAATGTCATTTTTCAATATCATTTTCGACATCCATGTCGAAAATGATATTGAAAGAAAGCCGGGCCATTTTCACGCTGCCCATGTCACCAGAATATATATTATATTGCTCCGACGCAAACCGGGTAGCTACGATTGACACGAATATTTTTATTTTTATTTCTCCCAAAAAGATAACTTCGAAAGAGAGAGGAGAGAGACGGGACGACACGAGTGAGAGAGGAGGCATAGTAAGAGGGAGAGTGAACCCTACCTTTTTAGTTCAACGAATTCCGAAACTATACGTAGCCTCAGGTGACCAGACTCGCAGGCGCCTTGGAAAGAAAACTTGGAATGGGAGAGGGAGAGAGAGTTGTAACGTACCCGTCTGTGTGTGTGTGTGTGTGTGTGTGTGTGTGTGTGTGTGTGTGTGTGTGTGTGTGTGTGTGTGTGTGCGCGCGTGTGTGTGTGTGTGTGTGTGTGTGTGTGTGTGTGTGTGCGCGCGCGTGTTTCAAGAAGCGAGATGCAATGGGCGATCGCGACATGCTTCGGAGAAGGCGCCCCCTCGCCCCGTTTTTGGACGTAACAAACTGCTGGCCTCCTCCCCCTCACCACGAGCAAGAGGACGACCACGTTGCCCAAGCAAACGGAAACAGGCGAAGGACATTCCAGCAGAGCCTCTGACTGGAAAGTTAAAGGGACCATGAAATGATTTTAAAATCGAATTTCATGCTCCGCACTTCGTTAAAGGTGTGAAAAGAAACACAAAAATACAAAACTAGGGAGCCAAAAAATTATTTGCTATAGAACTTTTAAAAGAAAACTGGACTCTTTTGCGACTTCTTTCCTTCGAAAGCTCTGCATTTTCACTACGATGCATCCGCAGAAACGGAGCACGTCAGCCGAATCCACGTCGCCTATTGGGTAAGAGCCTACCTCACCAGCACCGCGATCGTAAACAATAAATAGCCGGCGAATGTTTCCTAAAAGTTTTGTTAAATAATATTCAGATCCACATTTTGTAGCATAATTAGAGATGTGTGGCGAAAATCGCCAAATTTGATAATGCTGAGAGCCAAGCGCCATCTATCGTGTGGTAAACGAAGCAAAACTACTGCGCGTGCGCAGTAGGGCAGGGCCAACTTCAGAACGGTTATTTCCTTTGGTTTCCTTCCTCTCAAAACTCTGACTGACTAAACGTTTATTTTTCTATGTGTTCATCTCACGCGTGCCGACTTCAAGCAGCAAGAAAACAATTTACTTAAAACAGACCACGACGAACAAGAACGCTGGATCCACAAACACCCGAAAAGAGCGACAACAGCCGCGAATCCCGCTGCGACGAAGCTCTCAGAATATAGGCCTAGCAGGCACTCCGACTCGGCGCAGCGTTGCTTCGTCGCAAGACCGTCTGCCTGCCTACGACCGGCTGGCGTGCTGAATGGAATATGCCCGCGCTACCCTTGTGGACCCTTCCCGTATTATAGTTTGATCGCTGACCTCAATTTTAGATTAAGAGGTGAGGTCGATCTCTTCCCCTTGTTTTCCGAGGCAGTGTTGACGAACACTCGTCGAAAAGGGACCCTCGTCGATTCTCTCTTCTTGTTTTGTGTCATATAGAGCTGAAATAAACGCTGTATGGATTACCTTCGTAACACGGTATGTACACTTTGTTATTGGTATGCCATTTTTATTCTGACAGACTGCACGTCACTGTCGAGCTGTAACAGTTCGTGGGAGGTATACGTGCAATACTGGTCCAACCTTTCTTTGCCGAGTGTCGCGTCAGTATCGAGTTGCAATCATAAAAGATCGGTCCCGAAGCGCTTACCAACAGCGCGAATACAGCACTTCCATCAAACGCGTGCGTCCGCTCCGAGTGTGAACAGGTATTTACGTGGCTCTTGCTGACACTCGTAGTTCAAACGTATCTTTTTTAACATCGGCTCGCTCCTGCATCTCCGAGACCGCGAAAAACGCCGCGGCAATTTGTTTCCATCTACGTCGCTTTGCAAACGACTGACACTGGCCGCCTTTTACCCACAATGTCACTTGGGTTGACTTCTGAAGTCTTCACCGGAAGACTCGCTGCACTTCCCAACAGGCATACCGGTGTATGGGACTAGTCCCATGCTCTCGCTGTAGCGCAACGTATCTCATTGAATTTCGCTCAGCTGCGATGCGGCGATGAGAGGCGCCGATTCAGAAAATACGTAGGTGACATCGGCGCAGTAAAACCTACCGGCGCACCCTAACTCGTCGCCGCTAACGCTCCCATCTCCTACCGCCGAGAGGACTTCCGGTTCCGGAAACAGCGTACGTCACGGCTTGTTTTGCGGTCAAGAAAAAGTCGATACTTCGTTAATTTTTTGTGCAGAAGTTAACAAACCGAGACGAAAACGGATGCCTGTTCGGCATTCAGTGAACAAGGAATACTACAACGAAATTTTGGCGCTCATTTTTTGGTCTATATGTGTTCAAAAGAGCAGTATCACATGGAACATACCAATATCTTGTTAAAAAAGTCTCAAAAAGAAATTTTAAAACGAATTAAACGATTAGCAAAGAGCACCTGGTGGATGTCGCTAACGCCTGGTTTGTAATGCTCGTCTAGGAACTTTGACAGCTAGTGACGGAGGTTGTCTCGTCTCCGGCCACGACAAGAGAAGGGGGCAAGGAGGAACTCCCCTCTTCCCGAGAATCCCTTTTGTGTGTCGCAGAAGTCGCTATTGTCCCCCTAGAAGACTATAAAAGATTAACCCGTCACTCAAAATTCGTACAAAAGCAGCTGCTTCGGTGGCTGGAACAACTAGGCCATCCTCTCGACGTCAGCCTCGCCGTAGCTTTGCTCGTCTTGAGACGACCTACGTCACGATTGCGTTAGATGTCACGTGCTCTAAGGTGGGCCTTCTCCGGCGCTTGCAAGAGTGTGCCGTTTATAACGAAAAATACAGCCACCAGGATCAAAATACAAACGTGCGATTGCCATTTACGGATATTGTGGATGATATTTAACCTATTTTTTGAACACGACGGGAATATTTCAAATTTCGGTGAAGTATCCCTTTAATGTAAAAGTTATCTGGAAAAAGTAAAAAAGTCATTTCATGGTCCCTTTAAGTTCTCCACACCTTTTCTGTGTGTGGAGGGGAACAAAAAGGAAGGAAGAACTAGGGAGCCTTCATGTGCGCTTTGCTAAGGTGGTGCGACCCTTTGTAATACCACTCGCCGACAAACCAGCAGCCATTTTGTTCTCAGCGATAATCTGAGCGGCTTATAACCCTCCCGGAAACAAGCACCTTATCTCACGAGTTCGGATCAGCGTTATGGAACCCACGGAGGGAGGATTAGCATTTCCCCCCTCGGATGGCGGGACCGATGGACACAAAGGCCACTTTCCGGCGCACGGGAAACGCACGGGGAAAGAATGAGGAACAAAATGGCGGTGGGGGAAAGGGAAACAGGCAGTTGGCATCACTCTATGCGAAGCGCACGTGAAGGCACCCTAGGAACAAAGGGGCCAGGGGGCTGGGCGTACGGGATAAGTGCGGAGACCAGGAGGCAGATTTTTCCTCGGACGGGACGGGACGGCCTGGAGGCAGCCAGACATCGACGGACAAAGGGGATGTTGCGAAAAGGCTGATTTCCAACGCCGTGCGAACTCGACCCGTCTTCTCCAAGACGACCAGATATGCGAGTGCTTGCCAACCTCCGCCGCAGACAACAATCACCGAACTCTGAGTCAGCCCAAGACTTTAGCGCATAAAGTCTTTTCTATGAACTTTGCTGCGCCATATTTATTGTAGTTTACTGTGAGTGTCTTGTATGTTTGGTTGCGTGAAGGATTTATGAACAGCGTGCCCTTTCGTTGTAATCGCTGGCTCGGGTCCATTCACGGCCGCGACGAAGCCCGGTGGCTTTGTGGCTCCAGACCTTACGGAAGTCGTCACACAGTGTTGGACGGGCTTCTTTTCTCCCGATCACGTCTTGTTTACAAGTTTCGCCCGCACGCTGTCGAACTTTAACTAACAGTCTTCTTTTGTGTTAGGTCCCCGACGCGCCGGTATCGGCGCTTGGCGCTCTCGTGTGTTGTTCGTTTGGGACTTGTTTCCTCCTTCCCGCAGTTTTTTCGTCACCACCGCAGTCTAGGATAGTTTTTTTGTGTGTTCGCTTGATACTGCGCGCCATTTACGTGGATTCGCGAAACAAGTCCTGCTACGGTTTGAATGACATGTGTGGCAACTAGTCAACGATGACACTGGTCATTATCGATAGACCCCTTTCTCGACAGAGAGACTTCTTGAGGTTCGTATTCAAATTTTTTCATGGCGGATAGAGCGGGGCGTATGGATACGATAGACAGGTAAGTTACAACTTATTTATAGGTTTTCTTGATCATGTAGGACGCAAGTAAAATGCTGCAGTCGATTTTTTTTTAATCTCGTGATGGAATGAAATCTTGTTCTTCGTCGTTATCCGCGTGATGTTGCGTCGACGTTTGCAAATATGCGTGGTAATATTCCAGTTTCTATTGGAACGTGAACAACAAGTTTGTGTTCATTGAAAGTGCGTTGTTGGTGCTTATGTGTACATTTATACTAATGTTACTTTATTGCCTTTACTACGTTTATATTAGAATCTTGATTGTATTATGGTAGTAGTATTATTGTGATACAAAATAAGTTATATTTTGTTCTAAGGCACCTCGAGGCCATAGGGAGAAGTAAATTAGTTGACTAAATAGTAAGTGTAGTACCCCTGCCACACGGAAAAGTTAACGTATCTTCATTAATGGATATGAGATTTAATCAGTTCGCAGTCTTAAGTGATTTGATTATACGAGCGTCGCAGGTTGATTTGTCGACCCCATAATGTCATTCTATCGAAATTACATTAATTTTGTCATGTGGCCGAAGTATAATACAATAATTCAGTGACTGCACGCGAGAACAGTCACTTACATCATCGTAAGTGACACTTGTCTAGCCGTGTCAACGTGGACTACGTCACCCGATTTTTAATTGTGATCTGTTTTGCTGTGTCCAATCACTGCGTGTCTCGCCATTTTGTCGAAGTATTTGTGTACAAAACATACATTCCTACAGCAATAATTGTGTGACTCAATGTTTTCAACTTAAAACAATCACATTTTGCTGTAGACGTCTTATACGCGTACCTCGTGCCATTGCGTACAGATTATTTAGTGGTGTAATTTTTTGCCCGGGTAATAAAATGTTTTCTATACCCGTCGCTATGTGCAGCATTCATTTTAGCTAATAAGACAGGCGTATGCAACTAAAAGCGCGCTACGACGGTCGATCGACGCGCGTTGCCCTTGCTTCGACGCGCGCCCCCGATGGCCTTCCGTTGCAACGTCACGAGAAGAGCGCTAGGGCCTTATTTCTAGGCGGTATCGGTTAGTGTGCTCTTTGGCTGATGTTTGTATGTGCCCTGTATGTGTATGCGGTCAACGTATATGTTCAGCTGATGCTTGCGGTCTGCGCAATGTATCTGCAGGTGTGTATAATAAAGGTACCAGAAAAGCCCGAAGCGTAATGGTGGCGTGAGCAAATAAAAATACTTTTGTAGCGCATAAATTGGGTGGTATCTATAGTCCGTTGCAACTTAAGAAGGTAGGGCGAAAGTAAGACGGGCCGGGGAGGAGGAAGCAGACAGAACGCTAAAGAGCGAAAGAGGTTTCCCCCTCTCTTCTCCAGCATTCCGTCTGCTTCCTCCTTTCCGGCCCGTCTTACCCTCGCCGAACCATCTTGAGTTGCCACGAACTATAGCGCCGACGCTCCAAGTACTCTGCAGATATACTTGCACTATCTGGCGGGTGCTCAGACGACACTGCCAGTACTGGATTGACGTACGCGATGCCCGGCGGATACTCAGCCGACGCTCTAAGTACTCTATAAATATACGCGCGATATACAGCAGGTGCTCAGACGACACGCCAGCTCCATTGACATACGCGATGCCCAGTGGATACTCAGCCGACGCTCCAATTACTCTATGTATATACGTGCTATATTCGGTGGGTACTCCGACGACTCGATTGCCCTTGGATTAACACGCGATATCCGGCGTGCACCCAGCCGACGCTGCTAGTACTCTATATATATACTCGACGTACGGTGGGTTAACAGCCGTCGATGGCAGTACTCCAGTAATATTGTGCTGGTACAGCCCCGCTTTTGAAACAATATCGTCTGGACATCGTGTGGATGGGAAGAACCGTATATTCGGAGTATTCGCCAATAATAGCTTTTTGTCCGGTGTCCTCGGCATAATGTTGCTGAAATAAAGTTCAAAGTTCAAAATATTGTGTAGATACTCGGCTAATATTCTTGTGCCGCTTGGGATCTTTCATAAACTCAAACTGCCGTCCTTTATGGGTCTTTTTAGAGAAACGGTGGTCCTCCGACATTTCTGGACCTCCGATTTCAAAACTCCCTACATTCAACAGCGTCCAATAAGGCCATCACTTAGATTTGATATACCCCGTATCAGGACCAAATATGGTGAACGAACACGGATGTATTATGTACCACAAGTTTTTAACGGCCTGCCTGATGATATAATGAATTTAACGTCAAAACAAAAGCTAAAAATATCGCTTAGAAACCTCGAACAGTGAAATGAATGTTTCTGTTGTCTTTTTTTTTAGTTTTTCGTGTTTTGTTTTTGTTGTTGTTTTGTCTTACGCGACATGTATGCATTTCTGAGATCTCAGTGTTATTATTGTTAATCTACTTATGGTCCGGTTATATTGGTACTTTAAGGATTATATTGTTCGGTTAGAGTGCAAATGTTTTTTGTCTTGTTTCTCTCTTTGTTGTTCACTTCGCCAACTGCCGAGCCAGGCACACAAGCCCCTGAGGCTTCACCCGGCTCGTTACTGTGTTTTTGTAAACTTACGCGACAAATCAAAACAATGTTCAATGTTCACTGTTCAATATATAAATTATAATATGTATAGCGTACGGGGTCTATATCTGTATATATGGATATTTCTTCCTGAAATTCTCTAGCACTGTATATCCCAAAATCAAAGGAAGCGCAAGCTACCCCTCGTTATAAAGGGTAGAGATGTTAGCAGTCATCCATCCATGACTTTATCAAGCGACTCATTTGCACACGAGCGCGTGCCAATTAAGCACTAGATCCTCTCACTCGCTCGTGCCATGAGATTAAAGAAGGGGGGGGGGTTCACATCAGTTTTTCCCGGCAAAAGTATGAGAACAAAATAAATTAGGTTAAATGCCATTTTAATAAATCTAGGGCTATTTTACACCTGATTTGCCAAGTTTCTTAATTTGCGGATTTATATTAGAGCCAGAATATTATTTCGAAATTGGCACTAAAACAGTGGCATCATGCAGCTTTCGCTCGCTTCTTTCTCTCTCGCTCCTCGGCCATAGAGTAATCTACACAAGGTAAAGAGCGGACACTGCCGTAGGCCCCAGCGTCCCGTATAACAACTAGCGCGCCCAACGGTTGATGAGAAAAGCTTACTCTTGATTCCGGTTCCGGTGGTTTCAGTTTCGGTTTCGTTTCCGGCGCTTTTTTGCCGAGCTTGCTGTCGCGCGGCTTCTCTTACTTGATGGCACAAATGCTTCTGATTAGAGGCTTCACACCACGAAAGAGCAAAAATTATTGTCTTTACTGCTGTGAAATATTAAGATATCTATTCTTGTCATACTGCTTCCGTTTGTTTACGTGTTTGCGAAGTATTTTCAGGCGACAACAAAAAGTGCTTCAGAACGATTTATTCTGAGGTCAATTATAAACAGACTTGAACAATTCAGAATCGTGAAGTATTCTTCATGACGGCACACATATTCATATCAAAAACAAACGTTACAAGAGTCCCACATTTACCAACACTCCAAACCAGAACTTTCCAGTGATGCTAAACGGCTTGATTGAAATAATCATTGGTTGTTACAATGCTGAGCAGTTTCAGTAATGTGGACATGTGGCCATAGCTATCATTAACAAGTACTGTAAGCGACTTTATTGTTGCGAGATCAACATTTAGCAATGTGCCAGTTTCGGGAATATTTCGCGGGCACAAACGTTCACCACCGTGAGTGACATTGCATGTATTCATATCCACAGGGAAACTTATTCACGTTACCAATTTCTTGTGAACTTGATCAAATCGCGATATTTGCGAAAATTAGGTCCACGCGAAGATTAGGTTGTTTACGCTATTAGAGCACAGCCTAGACAGCACAAAATTCAAAGAAGCAGATTCAATGTCAATATAGAGCACACTATTTTGAGTAGCCTAACACTTCTCGTAAGCTAACAAAAAGGACCTCATACAGATCCAGGGAATATTCAACATTCCCATCCATATTCAACACAATGAGTGTACAGCAGAAAATATAGCAAGGCTAGTACAGGGCCTGTGGGAAATTACAGCAAGAACAGGCAGCTATGGTCCAACCATCTAACACTGTTAGGTAATAAAAATATACAAAAAATATGTTACCAAAGTAATCACACAACATTTGGTCAGTATACAAGGCACATTGATTAAAACATTAACATGTCGGATATGTTCGGCATATACTCCACGAACGCACCCATCAAAGATCTCTTTGTTACAAAACGCCCTCATTCCGTATATAAAAAAGCCATGTCCTGCATTATAAAGTTGCAAAAAATCCAGAAATATAATCGGTATGCAAACCGCACAACCCAATTAAAAATCGTTCTTTCATAGGCGCCTGAAACACCATACCATATTAAGCTTTGAACTTGTCGAGTTGAGCGCCAGCAACATAAGAATGAAACCGAACTTTTTTCAAATTTCGATTAATAAATCGCACATGCCAGCACAACCGCAATCTGCAAAACATCTTCAAAAACCTTCGCTGACACTCCTCGGAGCATAAATGCAAAAAACCTATACGCGACAGATGGTGATACAAAACATCACAGACATTGCGCAGGTGTGCTACGCTTTCTATAACACAGATAAAGTGACATTCCAGGCTCTGAATATAAGTAGAAGTGGCCTCCGAAGGCACAGTTAAGTTGCCGAACATCTTTCCTGGAATATGAAAGGCTTTAAGCATTGTAAAAAACTGGTGGGGCCAGTTCAAGTTGTCAGACCCTTCCCTCAGTGACCCAGAACAGAGACAACCCTGTGAACGTTTTTCCAGGAACAGCTTGATTAGAAATCCTGCAACATAATATGTGGCAGAGTCGTCTATTATGTTAGAGTCTTTACTTGATGCAAGTTCCGAAATATCGCCCAATGGAGGGAAGTCGTCCACGGGGGCACATTCCACGGCATCAGCGATTGATGTTGTCTCTAGTGTAAACGGGGACATCTCCTGAAGGAGGTTAGTGTTGTCATCTTCAACATTTCCCGTTTCCGAGAGTTTTAGGAGCTTTCTAATCCCAATGTGCTCCAGTCCACAAGTAAACTGGTACACATTAGGATTGGTGTTGCAGCCGAGTTGTTGCCTCATCTGCCCGAAAATATTTTCGAGGGCATCTTGCTGCAGTCGCCGTGTCAAAAAAAAAAAAAAACTGAAGGTATATTTCTCAGAAATATCCTAACAGAGCATGAGGACGGCCCCGATAGTAACCTGCCACCCAGTGACTGTTTGTGGCTGCCGTCTACCCTCAAACTTCCAGGCTGCCACCCATGGAAGTTGGTTGCAAAGGAAATCAACGATTTCAGTGTCGCACTTTCTAATCGCGTAGCCTAACTTTTGTTCTGATTTTTTTGGGTCTCGCATGTTAAGACAGTCAAAAAGTTTGTCCATGCAGTCACAAAAGCATGCCGTGGACATGGCCGCCTCAGGGAACTGTCTGGCATACACAAGAGCTAAAAGTGCAACGCATACTGATGAACTGAGGACCTGAGTCGCACGTTTCACCTTCATGTTACTGAAAGGTTTCTGGTAAATATGCCTATTTGTCAGTTTCGGGGCTAATCCTAGTCGCATCTCATGCGTGGAGTGGTGAAGTTGCACAATGTAGTTCCAGTCTACAGTTTCACTCCTGAAGTGAAGCTTGTGGGCTTTCAGGTTGTTACGGGTGGTCTTTATCAGGTGCGGGACATCAAAAATAAAACAGACACTTTCATTTCTTACTTTGAAGGATGGCTGCTCAACAGGCACTCCAAGTTTATGCGCCAAACTTACGTTGGAGGCACCCTGGTCACAGACCACTGCTTTGATAGTAATGCCAATGCCCTTCAGCCGCTCAATCAATGACATAACCAGGTTACGAGTTACAGAGGATGGTGTTGACGTATGCCAAATAGTATATGCTACAGGTTGCACCCACCTCCTAGAAACTCCAGAGAGGAGGAAAACCTGGGCTCTGTCAGCAATACTGGAAGTTCGCTCAACACCATCATCTGCAAATCCGAGAACAACATCCTGCGCCACATCGTATGACAAGTTTTTTTTTTTCAATATCATCTTCATAGGCGAAATGATCATAGGCGAAATATCATAGACAAAATATCATAGGCGAAATGATTTGGAAACCTATCAAGAATCCGTCTGGGTCGAGATACCGTCTGGTGACGGGTTCAACTTTCTAATTGGAGCATATTATTTCCCTCCCGCTTCAGATGCGGCTCTCTTTGTAAGAAACTTTAATTTTCTTGAAAATGAAATAGACGTTACTAAATATCACGTGAAACTATACGGGGATTTTAATCTACCGAAAGTTGACTGGATTAATTGTCGTATTAACAGTGAAAGCTCCTGCACACGTCAAAAAGCGTCTTGTTTGTTTAACTTCATAGATTTTAATGATTTTACACAACACAACATGTTCGTGAACTGTTCCGGTAACATTCTTGATCTGGTTTTATCTAACATTCCTACTTCGAAAGTGGCTCGTGTAGACGATCCGCTGGTCACCCCTGATGCTTATCATCCTCCCCTTACGGTTTCGTTTTCTATGTTTCTAAGGTCAAGGGTTTCGTCTGGTGCACTACGGTACGCGTACAGCGCTGGCGATTACTTTAGTTTATACAAATATTTTGAACAATATGATTGGACTGATGTCTTACAATGCTCTGACGTAGATTCGATGGTGGATAGTTTCACAGCGGTAGTCAATGATGCCATGAACTTGTTTGTTCCCCAGCGCACCAACCGCCCAGAGAAGTACCCTTAGTGGTTTTCCAAAGATTTGCGATATTACTTGAGATTGAAATTACGTTACCAGAGATTATATAAAAAAACGAGGCTCGGCTTATGGTATGAAAAATTTAGCATCTGTCGTGAATTAACAAAAAAGCTTCTTGCTAACGACCAATATCACTACCGCAGGCAGATGGAGCGTAACCTGAACAAGCGACCAGAAGAATTCTGGCGCTATGTGAAAAAGCATACCACGAAGAACTTTAACGATATAACGCTGAGCAACGGGTCAGTTATTGAAACGTCCCCAAAATCTGTTTGTGAGTTGTTTTCGCATCATTTCAGTTCATGCTTTTCCAATGTCAACACCCCTTTACCCATGACATGTAATACTACTTTTGATGACTATTTACCTTTTACTAGATGTACTGTTCACGAAGTGCTTTTAGCTATTGGAAAGCTGAATTCTAAACTGTCCACAGGTTCAGATGGTATTCCCAACTTCGTTCTAGAAGGATGTGCCGATTGTTTTGCTCCTGTTCTTGAAAAAGTGTTTAACTTGTCTATACCCAGGCAGCACACGATATTGGGCCAACATTGGAATTGATGGGACAAAGAACGGCCCAACAATGGCCCAACTGAGCCATGTGTTTACCAATATTGGAATTACCTGGGCCAATAATGGACTATCATAGCCAATGTTTTTCGAATATTGGTGATGCACTGGAATAAGCTGTCCAATATTGGACTGTGAAAGCCAATGGCTTGCCAATATTGGATAAATGCTGGCATAACCTGTCCAATATTGGACTGCCAAAGCCAATGGTTTTCCAATATTGGATATATGCTGGCATAAGTTATCCAATATTGGACTGCCAAAGCCAATGGCTTTCCAATATTGGATATATACTGGCATAACCTGTTCAATATTGGACTGTCAAAGTCAATTGTTTTCCAATATTGGATATATGCCGGCATAAGTTATCCAATATTGGACTGTCAAAGCCGATAGGTTCCCGATATTGGATATATGCTGGCATAAACTGTACAATATTGGACTGTCAGAGCCAATGGCTTTCCAATATTGGATACATGCCAGCATTAGCTGTCCAATATTGGACTGTCAAAGCCAACAGCTTTCCTATATTGGATATACGCCGGCATAACCTGTACAATATTGAACTTTAAGAGCCAATGTGTTTTCCGATATTGAATATACGTTGGCTTAAGCTGGTTAATATTAAACTGTCAAAGCCAAGAGTTTTCTAATATTGGTGATGTCTTGGTATAGGCTGGTCAATATTGGTACTGCCATAACCAATGGCTTATCGATATTTACGTCGCCTAGGCTATAGACCCGCGAACCTCTTTTTTGCATTGCAGAAATAGGAAATTGGAAAAGAGTCATTCATGAGCTCGCTCGGGCGAGAATTTTATTTAGCCAACTTCATGGGGCGTACGTCGCCGGCGCTTTATAACCGCAATCACAAATACGTCCTTAGCTGCCTATATGACTATTGCAGTTTTTTTGCTGGCGGCTCTCCATTCGCATTGCCTTACCTCGGCATTGACAACTCAACTCCGTTTTTTTAGATTTAAGTATTTTTGTCTTTTCCAATATATTTTTTATATATACGTAGCGTTAACGTTTTCTCTTTGTCCGTGCCCCTGTCATGTTTGTATTTCTTTCTGCGTGCTCTATTTTTTTTATATTTAATGATTCTGTGCATATTTAGTCATTGTCGACGCAGGTGTCAACAAACATAAAGCCGCCGCTTACGCTGCAACCGAAGTGACTCTCAGTTTTACGAGAGTATATCGCGATATAAAGTCATATATTAAACTCGAGTGAAGTCTCGAGAGGGTTGCTTCGACTGCCAGTGCACATGTCATCAGGGTAGGCAGAGCAACGACGTAGCTATCGCGACGCGAGAGCACACTGCGCCTCGATGTGGCCGGCCGCGCTCGCTCTGCGGAAATGTGAGCGTGGGACTCTCGAGCCCCGTAAGCTTACTGAAGCTGCTAGACCCTACTTTGTTGTCGCGAATCATTTGCCCTTCGAACGGTCGCGAAGCCGTTGCGCTCGGAGTACCCTACCCAGCATCTTTCAGAAACCGTTCGCGCAGCATCGCAACCCTCTGTCGGCGAGCGTGGGCGATTCATCGTGTGCTGCAATTCGGACGATGTGCTGCTCGGGCTGTCTTTTATGTGTAACTCTTTCGTAAAACAATTTGAAGTTTAAAAACGCGAACCTAACAGCGTACAAACAGTTTTAAATTTATTGATAAAAAATATATTTATATACTTATAGATATATTTGTGTACATCGAGCGCAAAAAATAGTCGCGCTTAGTTCTTCATTACATTATATTATATATTTATATATTATTATATTTACGTTATACGACGTAAAACATACTGTCTTCAAACTTGCCCCGTTTAGAACCACTTTTGGGCTGGAGAGCGTCTTTAGAAGTTCAAAAGCTGACCTTCAAAGAGCTGTCCTGTTAAATCGGTATTGACAGCAGGGTAGACGCTATGCGTGTTTAAGGCCAATCGTGTCTCCGGTTATGGTCACTTGACTACGGTCTCGAAGCTGGTGATAAGGCAGAGCACGGAACCTGCCTAAAGCCCAAGGTCACGCATAACATCTACTGCACTATCAACCTTGGGTAGAAGTGACAAATTCTCTCGCTGCGTTCATTGTTGAGATGCCCCTGGAGATTAGCCTTTTGTAAGCGCACCCCACCCCCGTTCTGGCCTGCTTGCTTTGTCCTCCTTCTCTTTTTTTCTCTCTCCCTAAGCTGAAGGCGCGGTAGACGGTCCGTACTCGCCGGACCAATGAACCGTACACGTTTTATCGCTTGAGTTCGCTCTCTGTGCGCGGGTAACGGCAGAAGCGTGATCACGTGGTTTGACGGATGACGCATTAGCCGTTGAAAAACTCGGAATGCCTGCGTCGCGAAGACCGGACCTAGTTTCGCGTATGACGCGGCCTGCGGGGTGCGGGCCCGCTGTGGATTTCGCTTCTGTGGTAAATGGTATCTCGTTCGAAAAGTCCCACCCGTGTCGATTTCTTCATAGAAGCCCAAGACATTCTTGTGAATCGTTTAGTGTTCGGTTCGGCAAATGGCAGCGTGTGCTACATCGTGTTGAATCTTCACGGATCACTTCCTTCTGGTTTTTGTGTTTGAGGGGTTTTTGTGCAGTGCCCGTGTTTACATATATGTCGGATTACATCTTTCAAGTCCGGTATTTTCAAAGTAAGTGCGCTGCAACCTACTTGGTGATCATTGTCCGCTCTTGTATGGGTAATCTTCCGGATAACCTCTAGACTTGGGCAGGGCCTATCTCCTGGCAGCCGTTAGAATAAGTTTCCCGCAATCTTACCGACAGTCGCCTGCCATTATCTGTCTGAAATAATGTCACAACTGCAGGTAGAATGCTGACTTTTTTATTCTCCGTGCGTTTCGCGAAAACACGTTTCGTGGCCACCTTTTCGTCGACATTTTTGTTTCATCGACACGCGTTACGCGAATTGCGCGCTGTGGGGGCATTTCGTCGTGCGTGTATTCCTGAGGCGCAACGTTTCCTTGACATGCATTACGCGAATTGCACGCTGTAGGGGCATTTCAACGCAAGTGTATTCCTGAGGCGCGTGCTCACCGAACCAGCCCACCCTTTCACGCCGCTTCATGCCAAGTCTGAAGCTGTTCATTGCAAAAAAACAAAAAAGAAAAGAGGGAAAAAGATGTATTTTGAGTTTTTTTTATGAAACATCGCGTGTTGATGAAACGATCTGTCTATGAAATGTCGTTCGATGAACTGATTGCACCGCCAATGAAGGGCGAATAGCGGTAGAATTTGGGGGAAAAAATTCTTCCAGCTGCCGGGAGACTGGACACTCCACAATAATTACCCCGGTTTGTGTTTACTTTGCAATCTTCTTAGTTGTATCACAGTTGAATAGTACCTCTTCACATATTACAAATTGCTGATTTTGTGCCTGTCTACAGAATAAGCTGTGTGTAATAAACTTTTTGAAGATTTTAAAACAATCCCTTGTGTCTGTCTACCTTCCTTTTTGCAAACAACTTGGTGAATGCACTTGCAAAGAGCTGGGCGAGTGCAACGATGGCCAAAAATCAGCATAACGGCCAACATTGGATCGGGTCGCCCTTCCAGTGTTGTCCATTATTACGCCGGTTTTCGCCAATGTGGGAGCACCTTGGCTGGAACCATGGTTTAGCAATGGCCCAACATTGGCACCAATGATTGGGCCGACATTGGCTGGAACGATGGCTGAACAGTGGCCCAACATTGGCACCACTCACTGGGCCAACGTTGGAAAGGGTAGCGCTTCCAATATTGTCCAATATTGCGGCCGGTCTTTGCCAATGTTAGGCCAACGTCGGACCGACATTGGTGTGCTGCCTGGGTACAGAGTGGTGTCTTTCCAGAAAAATGGAAATATTCAATAGTAGTCCCGATTTTCAAGTCAGGTAATTCTTGTGATGTTAGTAACTATCGTCCTGTTTCCCTTCTCAATGCATTTTCAAAGGTTTTTGAGAAGCTGGTGTACAATCGTTTGTATAAATATTTTAAAAGAAAGTTTGTTCTTGTACAGCACGGTTTCGTCAAAGGCAGATCCGTCGAGACAAATCTGTGCACATTTTTAAATTTTGCTTTTCCAATTATTCAGTCTCGGGGCCAAGTAGACGCAATATATCTGGATATGTCCAAAGCCTTCGATAAGGTCAATCATGAGCTGTTATTGCTGAAACTTAGGGACTATGGCCTGAGTCCTGAGTACAATAGCTGGTTTAGGAGTTATCTTCATAAAAGGCAGAACTGTGTAAGAATATCTGGCTTCTTGTCTCGTCCATTCATTTCTATATCAGGAGTGCCCCAAGGCTCAAACCTTGGACCTTTGTTGTTTCTTATTTTTATAAATGATTTGGTGTCGTCCGTAAAACACTCTCAATTACTTATGTTCGCAGATGACGTGAAGTTGTTTCGGGAGGTCACCTCAGTCACTGACTGTACTTTGCTGCAGGACGATCTTCGTTCAGTGGTAGAATGGTGCAGTTCTAACAATATTTTCTTAAATCCGCGCAAAACAAAAGTCATGTCGCTGTCAAGAAAGCGTCACAATTTATCCTATGCATATGTTCTGGAAAATGAAACGATCTGTCGGACCACGCAAATGCGAGACCTAGGTGTTCTTGTGGACGACCATCTTTTTTTCCTTTCTCATGTAAACTTCATTATCAGCCAGTCATTGCGCACGCTAGGAATAATGTCTCGCTTAACTAGACCATTTATTACTCATCACTGTCTCTTGAAATATATCCCAGGCTGCACACCAATGTCGGTCTGACATTGGCGTAACATTGGCAAAGATCGGCCTCAATATTGGACAATATTGGAAGCGCTACCCTTTCCAATGTTGGCCCAGTGATCGGGGCCAATGTTGGGCCATCGTTCCAGCCGATGTCGGCCCCATCATTGGTGCCACTGTTGGGCCGTCGTTCCAGCCGATGTCGGCCCCATCATTGGTGCCAATGTTGGGCCATCGCTAAACCATGGTTCCAGCCAAGGTGCTCCCACATTGGCGAAGACCGGTGTAATATTGGACAACACTGGAAGCGCGACCCGATCCAATGTTGGCCGTCATGCTGATTTTTGGCCATCAATGCACTCGCCCAGCTCTTTGCAAGTGCCCTCGCCAAGTTGTTTGCAAAAAGGAAGGTAAACAGACACAAGGGATTGTTTTGAAATCTCCTAACAGTTTATTACACACAGCTTATTCTGTAGACAAGCACAATCTCAGCAATTCGTAATATGTGAAGAGGTACTACTCAGCTGTGATACAATTAAAAAGACTGCAAAGCAAGCAACAACCGGGGTAATTCTTGGGTAGTGTCCAGTGTCCCGGCAGCTGACAGAATTGTTTCGCCAAAATTCTACCACTAGTCGCCCCTCATTGGCGGTGCAATCAGTTCATCGAACTACATTTCATAGACAGATCGTTTCATCAACACGCGATGTTTCATAAAAAAACTCAAAATATGTTTTCTTTTCTTCTTTTTTTTTGTTGCAATGAACCGCTTTAGATTAGCATGAAGCGGCGTGAAAGGGTGGGCTGGTTCGGTGAGCACGCGCCTCAGGAATACACGCGCGACGAAATGCCCCTACAGCGCGCAATTCGCGTAACGGATGTCGATGAAACGTAAATGTCGACCAGAAAGGTGGCAACGAAACGTGTTTTTGCGAAACGCAGGTAGAATAAAAAAGTCAGTATTCTACCTGCGTTTGTGACATTATTTCAGACAGATAATGGCAGGCGACTGTCGGTAAGATTGCGGGAAAATTATTCTCCCAGCTGCCAGGAGATAGGCAATGCCCAATTCTAGAGGTTATCCGGAAGATTGCCCATACAAGAACGGACAATGATCATCAAGTAGGTTGCAGCACACTTACGTTGAAAATACTGGACTTGAAAGATGTAATCCGACTTATATGTCGACACGGGCACTGCAGAACAACCAGTCAAACAAAAAAACTACAAGGAAGTGATCCGTGAAGATTCAACACAATGTAGCACACGCTGCCATTTGCCGAACCGGACACTAAACTGTTCACAAGAATGTCTTGGGCCTCTGAAGAAATCGACACGGGTAGGACTTTTCGAACGAGATACCATTTACCACAGAAGCGAAATCCACAGCGGGCCTGCACCCCGCAGGCCGCATCACGCGCGAAACTAGGTCCGGTCCTTGCGACGCAGGCATTCCGAGTTTGTCAACGGGTAATGTGTCATCCGTCAAACCACATGATCACACTTCTGCCGTTACCCGCGCACAGAGAGCGGATTCAAGTCCGGCGAGTACGCACAGCAACCGCGCCTTCAGCTTAGGGAGAGAGAGAAAAAAGAGAGAAGGAGTACAAAGCAAGCAGGCCAGAACGGGGGTGGGGTGCGCTTACAAAGGCTTATCTTCAGGGACATCTCAACAATGAACGGAGCGAGAGAATTTGTCACTTCTACCCAAGGTTGATAGTGCAGTAGAAGTTATGCGTGACCTTGTGCTTTAGGCAAGTTCCGTGCTCTGCCTTATCGCCAGCTTTGAAACAGTAGTCACGTGACCCTAACCGGAGACAGGATTGGCCTTAAACACGCATAGCGTCTACCTTGGTGTCATTACCGATTTAACAGGACAGCTCTTTGAAGGTCAGCTTTCGAACTTCTAAAGAAACTGTCCAGTCCAAAAGTGGTTCTAAACGGGGCAAGTGTGACGACAGTATATGTTTTGCGTCGTATAACTTACATTATAATTTAGAATGAAGAACTAAGCGCGACTATTTTTTGCGCACGATGTACACAAATATATCTATACGCACGATGTACACAAATATATCTATAAACATATAAATATATTTTTATCAATAAATTTAAAACTGTTTGTACACTGTTAGGTTCGCGTTTTTAAACTTCAAATTTTTTTACGAAAGAGTTCCACATAAAAGACACCTCGAACAGCACATCGTCCGACTTCACACGATGAATCACCGACGCTCGCAATAAGAAGGTTGCGATGCTGCGCGAACGGTTTCTGAAATATGCTGCGTAGGGTACGCCGGGCGCAACGGCTTCGCGACCGTTCGAAGGGCAAATGATTCGCGACAACAAAGTAGCGTCTTGCAGCACCAGTAAGCTAGCGGGGCTCGAGAGTCCCACGCTCACATTTCCGCAGAGCGAGCGCGGCCGGCCAGATCGAGGCGCAGTATGCTCTCGCGTCGCGATGGCTACGTCGTTGCTCTGCCTACCCTGATGACATGTGCACTGGCAGTCGAAGCAACCCTCTTGAGACTTCACTCGAGTTTAATATATGACTTTATAGCGCGATAGACTCTCGTAAAACTAAAAGTAGCTCATGAAGATAGTTTTTTTCTGCTCCCAAAATTTCTCCAAAGCTGCTTTGCCCAGTTTCATCCCTGTATTTCCAATACTGGAAATTGTGGCTTTAACACTCCAATATTGAACAGCATATGACAGCATACATTCAATATTAGAAAGCCCTTGGCCTTGGCAGTGCAATATGACCTGCACAGGTCAGCATACTTCCAAAATTGGAAATCCAAAATGGCTTTTACAGTCCACTATTGGACCAGCTTATGCCAGCATGAGTTGATCTTGGAAAGCTGTTGGCTTTGACAGTTGAATATTGACCAGGTTACGCCAGCATGCATCCGATATTGGAAAGCCATTGGCTCTAACAGTCCAATATTGGACAGCTAATGCTGGCATGTATCCAATATTGGAAAGCCATTGGCTCTGACAGTCCAATATTGTACATTTTATGCCAGCATATATCGAATATCGGAAACCTATCGGCTTTGACAGTCCAATATTGGATAACTTATGCCGGCATATATCCAATATTGGAAAACCATTGACTTTGACAGTCCAATATTGGACAGGTTATGCCAGTATATACCCAATATTGGAAAGCCATTGGCTTTGGCAGTCCAATATTGGATAACTTATGCCAGCATATATCCAATTTTGGAAAACCATTGGCTTTGACAGTCCAATATTGGACAGGTTATGCCAGCATTTATCCAATATTGGCAAGCCATTGGCTTTCACAGTCCAATATTGGACAGCTTATTCCAGTGCATCACCAATATTGGAAAAACATTGGCTATGATAGTCCATTATTGGCCCAGGTAATTCCAATATTGGTAAACACATGGCTCAGTTGGGCCATTGTTGGGCCATTCTTTGTCCCATCAATACCAATGTTGGCCCAATATCGTGTGCTGCCTGGGATAGTACCCATGTACGTTCTAAACTAGAATTTGCATCTGTAGTCTGGAACTGCATATCTATAACAGCAAGTGAAAGTATAGAACATGTACAAAAGCGATTTGTGCGCATCATTTACGACCGATATTTTGGAAGAAAGTGTTTTTATGAATATAATTCGATTTTAGCAAAATTAACATTGGGCACCTTAGGTAAAAGAAGGTCCATTCGGGATGTTCAGCTTTTACATAGGCTAATTCATAATGCAATAGACAGCCCTACTCTCCTCACCTGTGTTCACTTTCGTATACCACTTAGAACGAACTCTAGAAATCCTAGAGTCTTTTACCCAGACCTCATTCGAAATGCATCACCGGTTTCGCGTATCCAACATGTTTTAAACACGCAATTTACTGACGTCGATATTTTTAGTACAAACCTGTCTTTTGGAGAACGATCATTTTGATGCATGTGTTTTTAATTGGCATATATACACGTTTGTGTGCTTGCATTTTTTTTTCACTACTCTTTATTTTGTTTACTCTGTATTTTGGGTGTATTTCAATTGTGTGTGCTTAACCCAGTAGGCTTTCGAGCTGTTGGTTAGCACAAGAGAAAAATAAACATTGATTGATTGATTGATTGATCTTGTCAAACACTAAGGTACAAGTGCGGTCGCGTTCATTCCATGACTTTGTTTTTGACGCAATCGATGACATGATGCCTGGAATGATACCTGGCATCATTTTGACATTGGCGAGCCACCTTCGTAGTGAACGCCGAGATGGTAGCGTGAACACTAAAGACATAAATCGGTATGCCCGCGGTCCATGAAAATTCAGATGGAGCGCAAATTTCTTCAGCCACAGTGGAAATCTCTTCCCCCTGCCCTTCGACCTATTCTTTCCATGCGATGATATGAGGTGAAATACCTCTTCAGAAACATGAGGCCGAATTATTTCCAGAGCTTGAGAAGCTGTCTGAGGCATCTTCAGCTGTTGTTTCCGAAGTCTGGCTATCGTCTTTCTGTAGCTGAAAATTCTCGCCTCAAGTCGCTTGATAACGTCCTCGGGCCTTTTCGTGAGCTTGCGGCAAACAGGTGCAGGATGGTTTGTTCCAGCTATAAAAATGGCAACAAGTCAGTGAGATTGAAAACAGTTGCAATAAGTGCGATACCATTTAATAAGTACAAGCACTACTAAGCAGTAGCATACCAGTTAAGGTGTGGAGTGAAGCCTGAATTTTCTTCTTGTGCTTTATTATTTAAGCACTGTCAGAGCCAGTGAAACTTCTGACCACCAACTACGTTATTCTTTTACTAGTCATGTAAAATGTTCTGTACTAAATGTCTTCACGTAAAATCCTTGATAACCTTGCAAGTTCGAAAGGCTGAAATAGCATGAAGCGAGCAGAACAGCCATGAAGAATTCTCTTGAAACCTGCGCTTGATATGTGTGTTCCAGTTTCCCACACCTCCCCAGTCATTAGTAATACAAATGGTTAAATCGGTACGCCACACACACGAAGCAAAGACTATAGCTTATAAAGACACCTAGAATTATTTAAACTGATCCTTCTGGGACAGATTGAATTATCTACTGGCTATAGAGGTTCACACAAATATGTTTAAAAAAGTGGCGAAAGCAAAATGGGACACTTACAGTGTTGACCTGGACCACAGTGGCCAGCAAAAAGACCAGAAGAGCTGGTTGCCTGACTTGGGTCTGGAAGAGTGCGCATATTAGGCACAGGCTGGTGCTTTAAAGTAACTATATATTACCGAGTGCCGCAGAGTGCATTACTGCGGAGCTGCATGGAAGTGGTAAATTCTGCAGTCTGTCGGGCTCTGCCTCGTCTGGAAAGGTTCCATTATCAGACACAGAAGTGCACCATGACGAGGTAACCTCTTGCCAAGCACAGCACGGCTCGCTGCGACGGAGCTGCACTGGAGTGAAGGGCCAGACGAGCTGGTTGCCTGAGTGGGACCTCGAAGAGTGCGCATATTAGGCACAGGCTGGTGCTTTAAAGTAACTATATATTACCGAGTGCTGCAGAGTGCATTACTGCGGAGCTGCATGGGAGTGGTGAATTCTGCAGTCTGTCGGGCTCTGCCTGGTCTGGAAAGGTTTCATTATTAGACACAGAAGTGCGCCATGACGAGATAACCTCTTACCAAGCACAGCACGGCTCGCTGCGACGGAGCTGCACTGGAGTGAAGGGCCAGACGAGCTGGTTGCCTGAGTGGAACCTGGAAGAATGGGCTTATTAGCCTACATAGAGAAGTTACTTATACCTTTGTGTATATGAGGGAAACACATTATTACAATCACCTATTGCAGATGCCCAGTTTATGTGAGGACAAACAGTAGGCACAGCTGATCGCACTAGGGTTGTTTGCCCTGGGTCTATAAAATATTTTGCAGCGAAGTGATCGCTGCAGACGGCGATAGGTGGCATAGAGTTGCGAAGCAGACTTTCCAAGAAGATCGTAGCTCTTGGCATAGTCGAGCCAAGCTTTTGACCTGGAATATATATTGTTTTTCAATGCGTTAAATGTACACTTTGGAACAAAATGTCAGATGCCGATCTGCAACCCTCTCTTCGACATTTTGGCTCCACTTGCAAGCGATGGGGACATATTTTTATTTGGCAGGTTTGATTTAGATGTGTCAAAGCACACACACAAATTTGGGTTCCCGCTCCAGAGTAGTGCAAAAGTAGCTCAACTAAGAAATCGTGGTTTTTGCGCGAGAGGACGAACACAAGGGAGTACAACAAGCACACGCGCGCTTGTGCTTGTTGTCCTTCCTTGTGTTTGTCCTTTCACACAAAAAAAACATGATTTCTAACGTTCACCAACTCGCCCAACAACAGGTAATTTTATAACTAATTAACAGCAGGTGCACATTCACATTTATTTAGGAAAAGACAGCATCAGTAGCGAGCAACATTCACCCCACCATGAAGCATAGCTTTTATAACTGAAATTTAGAGCCACATTAAAAAAAACACGAAATTTCACCCCACCATGAAGCAGCACCTTTATAACCCCAATTTAGTGCCACATTAAAAACGTCACATTCAAGCTATGTATGAGACAAATCAAGGGCTGCTTCTTTTCCTTAACAATTTTGTCTTATAAGATTAATTTGTCAGTTTTTATCTTCAAAGACAAAGTGGTAATTCAGCACTAATATTAGTATAATTGACCTCAGATCGCTTAGCCCAAATCCCCACATTACAGTTAAGGCATCCAGTCGACTTTAGCGCTTGATTTAAAAGCGCATTCTAGTAATTAGGTATATTGTGAAGAAAAATAAATTATTGGGATTTTTTTAAATGCCCAAGTATGCAAATGGTTCCAAGGAACTATTGACAAGAAGGAGCTCACGCCAACCTGCCTTGCGTCATGTGCGATTCCGAAAAACTTTGCGCTGGGTTTCTTGTGCGTTTTACCGTTGTTTTTGCATCACGCGACACAGCAGTAGCTACCGTAGTAGCAACCGGATGGCATCTGAGAAAGAAAAAAATGTAAGATATAAACACAAATATTCGTAGCTCTTAGTACGATAGCGCAGCCCATGTAACAATAATAACACACACGGGAAAAAGCCGGCTGCTGTCTGAGGTTTATTTCGCAGCGTCTGTTGGACCTCTGACCATGCAAATAACGGTTAAAACAAACGAACACGATACAGTTCGCTTTTTTCTCTTGCCCTTGTCTGCGCACGCTGTGTTTTGGTCGCGACTAAGCAATAACAAAGAATTGAGAAAACGTCTTACCTTCTGAAGAAACCTGTTAGGCGCAGACAATATCCAAGTTGTGCTCACACTCTGCTCGCTGTGCTCACATGCGCTCAACACAAAACTCGCTGACAGGTGTCAGGCACCATGCGGTCACGCCGCCCACGCACGCGTCCGTCCGTCCGTCCGCCCCGCAGCAGCCACTCCAGCCGCTTTCTCAGAGCAACTGCAGGAACCCGAACTGGGCCCGTACATCACGTGATCTTCTTAACGTAGTAAAAAAAAACTATGTCACCCTTTATGATACTTGCAACATTTTTAAATATAATAAAATTAAAACTTGAGTATTTATTTATAACAAACCTCACGAAATATTTTCATTCTTTGGCACACTGGCACCACTTAGCGGTCGGTGAGAAAACTAAACGCTCGGCCGCGAAACCGCTCGAGTGGGCACTCCTTCCCTTGTGTAGATTACTCTATGCCTCGGCGCCCTCCCTCCCAACGAGGTAGAGGGGCTTAGAGTGATAAACCGTAAGTTCGGAAGTGGCACCACCCCGGTTGCCTCCATATTTTACGCAAATGTGACCACTCGTCACGTGACCTTCCAAGAGCCGTGACGTCACAGGTAAGATGGCAGCGCCCAGAGCTGGCGGATGCGAGTTTGTTCGGTGCGCGGTAGCCGTGATGTGCAGCTGCTTTCCGACGACTTCGGGCTTCTTCGTGCTCGCTGACGTAGGTATAATGTGAAAATATGAAGGAATGAGACTTTATACCGTTTTTGCGCAAGATCACTCTGGATCATCTGGATATTAACGCCTGTGAGACAGCATCAGCTCTGCATCGCCGTACCGGTGCTCAGATTCCGGGATGTGTCCGAGGACCGATAGAACTTTGAGTGCTTTTAACATGAAATTTTCGCATTCTCTTAGCTTTGTTTGAACGTTGAAATATCTGAGAATCTACGCGAAATGTATACGTCGCGTTAGGGCCTAAGGAAAGTTGTTTCAGCCCTCCGTCACCGAACAACCATAGCAACTTTTAGCGAGGAAGCTCCTGCGATTTTAACCTTTTGTGCTAGAGTAAAGCTATACGCACTCCGGAGTGCGCTTCGCGCGGAAATGGCTATACGCACTCCTCTGAGAGATCATGCCGCTCGGGCCACCCTTTTCGAACGGCGCGTGAATCACTGGGGCGCTCGTTCACACAGCCCCCCGCCTGCGTTCACGCCGCTTCGCGGCGACAGTATCGGCTGCTAATTACAAAGCGTAACCAGTACACGCCGCTTCGCGGCGTCCAGCCGGCAATCCAAGCCCCGCTGTCCCCGATAGCACCTCTGGAAAGGGAGTCCGATACTATTTAGTTCTGCGAAGTTTCTCGACAACATTCGATTTTTTTTTTTTTTTACTGTTCATCGCAAAAAAGGGAATGTCGTAAATATCGCCAAATGCCTCGACAAAACAAAATGTTTAAAAAAAACAAAAACAAAAAAAACAAAAAAAAAAATAAGTAGGCCCACCGCGGATCGAACCCGTGTCCACTTGCGTATGAAGCGGACACCCTAACCCCTATGCCATCGCACCTTTTTTTTTTTTTTTTTTTGTAACAAGAACTTTATTTACAATAAATATGCAAAGCAATATTTTACACTCAATTTTACACTCAGCCCTTTTGCACACTGTTCGTCGATGTCTGAGGAGAAACGCCAGCTGGAAAGTTCCATCCGTTTGAACGCCTGCTCAGGCGGTACCTGACGAAGGACGCACGTGGTCTGTTTTCTGGTCCCATGGGAACTCCTGAGTCCCCACAGCACCTCCGGCTGCTCACGCCGCTCTTCTCGCGTGCTCATACGTGCTCCCGCACACACGATGCGCGCCACGCTCAGCAAATATTACAGATGAAAAAAAAGGAAGAAAAAAATTACGAACAGACGGAGAAAAGGAAAAGAAGAAAAAAGGGGGCCTCGCACGCGCACCGCCCCCCTCACATAACCGAACCCTGCCCGTCAGAGGGCAGCCGACAGCCGTGGCCACCTAGAAGCCGGCGCCCCGGGCTATACCCTCTGGACTCGAGCTGTCTCCTCAGGCCCTGCCACTCCTCCGCCCCTCCCGTTGCCCCCCTGCCGGCCACCGAGAACCGCTATGGAAACTCGTTGTGTCCACTCTTTTTGTACGAGAAAAGCGGAGTGCGTATAGCCATTTCCGTCCGAAGCGCACTCCGGAGTGCGTATAGCTTTACTCTTTGTGCTAATCCACAATTCTACATTCGATCGCTTTTCTTCCTTTTTTTTTTTTCTGTGTGTGAGTGCGAAGTGCACCCTTATTTTCAGCTACGAGGGTGGCGTTTTATTGAGTATGGGGAAGAATAAATCGTTGCAGGCACCTGCTTCAAAGCTATTCGACTTGTAGTAAAGTGGTTAGTTGGGCGAGTTGGTAATGATTGAACATGGTTAAAATAGCGCACAAATAGAAAGGTACAGAGAAGAGGGAAGAGAGAAGAGACAAGCGCTTGTCTCTTCTCTCTTCCCTCTTCTCTGTACCTTTCTATTTGTGCGCAATTTTAACCTATTCGACTTGCTATAAGAATTACTGTTTTGGTGCATGCATAGATTAACTGCGCATTTTTTCTGTTTTGTAGGATTTATTGCAGCTATACTCTTTTCCATCAAGAGTGCATTGTATTAGTCGGTCAATTATTTAATTGTTCTAATTACCTGGATAAGATGATTCATATTTGTGTTCATCCCTTGCCTGGAGAGCAGTCTTGTCGAAAAATGTTGACTACCATTCCTTTCGGTCTCTTCAATAGACTCTTTTTAAAAGTGTGGGCTGTCTATACTTCGCATCACCGTAACTTGGAAAAGGGCAACCGCCACAACCCCCTCGAGCCAATCAGAGAGACGGGGCGAAGGTGTGTGATAAATCTGTGCAGACGAGCACTCTGGTGATATGTTGTCATGTTCCTCTCTCCAATGTGTGTATTGACTCAGCGAGACCGTAGCCTTTGCCGTCTGCCAAATTCTGATGAAACAAATTACAGTAGCTACTACTGTAATTACCCCAGGCTTTCATACTTTGGGCATTTGTTCGACAAGAATGTTATGTCCGCCATCCCTGTGAATTCGGCTCAGCACCTATTGGACTCGAATGCTGCATTAGCGTTCGACGTGAACTAGGGCCTATTCGTGTGCTTTACGCCGAAAATATTGTGACATTTGTGTTGCTTGATAAGGTTCTGCAAAGGGTCTATTGTGTCATACATATAGAAAGAGTCATGCTATATAACAATGCACCAACACATACTATTAAACTATATGCTCAGAGATGTGTTTGTTTTTCCAATTAAAAAGTTACAGCAGTATGCTTTAATGCTATTATCATGTGTGTAGTTTTAAGTATCCTCTCTGCAATGCCTACGAAGGCCCCCGGAAGAAATAAATTAATAAATAACATTTTCACATCACTGAAGTTGGTTTTTGGATGCACCACATGTTCAGGAAAGGTTGAACGAGTGCAGCCCCTTGCCAGAAGTCTGCCAGTCTGGTATGACCCTTTAATTAATATTGAAGGGTCAGAGATGCGAGTGTCCTCGTAAGGTCCAGAGCGTGCAGTGGACACAATTCTCGGTGTGTAGACTCTAAAGGCGTGAAGGCAAGCGGAAATATGTTTATCTGGTTAGTGTATCAAATATGTTTATTTCCACTTGATTACATAATTATTGATTCTTAGGAAATGGTTCCATAACGAGTTCTTTCTGCGACAGTCTCGTGTCAGGCGTTCAGTCGTAGTACCTGTGGAACTTGTTGTCGGATGACGCTCCTGGCACGTCGGTGTTCAGTTTGGTCGAGTGGCAACTTTGACCGACTGATGCTGTCTTGTAATCATACGTCACGTGCGGCCACTGACGCCTGATGCACTGAAGCTGCAGGGCTGGCTTCTAATCCGAAAATTTTCCTGGTAGTTTTCGGCATCAATGCAGCAGGCTCGGGCATGTATTGCTTACGTGGCTGTGCCTTTTGCTGTACCGTTGACTTGATAGCTGGCAACAATTTTTGTTTGCTATCCAAGTCTGGTGATGCTTGCAGTTCACTTTTGAGAGCAACCAA
Organism: Ixodes scapularis; assembly: GCF_016920785.2. Lineage (NCBI taxonomy): Eukaryota > Metazoa > Arthropoda > Arachnida > Ixodida > Ixodidae > Ixodes > Ixodes scapularis. Next base: position 33,329,846 of record NW_024609881.1, read on the forward strand.
CAATGCTATTCCTTCAAGTCACTCAGGGGCATTCTCCTTCAAAGTTTGAAATTGGGTGCTTCGTGGAGTGGACACAGAAAATTGGTGTCAGCAAATTTTTAGGTATTGTCCTTGGACGACAACCGACACCACATCCACTGTCACTGCATCGCCGCTCACCTGCTTACCTCTTGTTGAGGTGATGGACATGAGGAGCTTCGGGGTAATCAGGGATTCAGAATCTTCGATTCAGCACCTTCGGCATGAGGGACAAAGGTCGCCGAAGGTAATCCTTAATCTCCTGTGGTCGCTCCTCGGGACGTAATCGAGGGTCGTTTGGCGCGAACCCTCACAGATCAATTCATTGGTACGGGCTGCTTTGGTAGACATGGTCGGCTTCATGCAGTGGTAGCAAAGTGGTTTTCGGTCGCACATTTGCATCACCTACGTTTTCCTCGGTGTACTTTGTTGAGCACAGACCTACACCCGATGTCGGGAATGCTTCGACGTTAGAGTGTCTCATTGAATTGGCATTGAATACTAAGGGGCAGCCGGTGGCGGTCGTCGTGCCATTGTGGCCTAAGTTGCCCTTGGTTTGTCAGATGCCGCTTCGCTCGCAGAAGTCTCTGTTGAAATACCTGTCAAACTTGTTCCGAAACAATCTCGGCAATCAAAATAAAAGCCGGGCAACTGATGGCAGGAAGTAGCTTCCTGATCTCCTCCCAGACAACGTCGTGGATGATGTCGTGGATGCCTGGGAGGCTGGCGTCGAAGTAGTAGCTGGACAACTCGAGTGTCGAGACGCCGGGAAGTTGTTCATAGTGGCAGGCTCGGGCATGCAGTGCACATTCCATGTTGGAAGCCTCGGTGATATGAACACTTCGACTGTTGTTGGGGGGTTGCGGGCAAGGCTGCCGAAGGTGTTGTCCCTCACGTGAGGCGCATGGGATTCTTAGGTTCTTGTCTTCTGTAGCATCAAGGTCGGCGTGGGCGTGGGCGCTCGATCAAGCGCAAAACATCCTCCACGAGGGCGGTGGCGCTCTCATTGGGGCAGTGTCCTGGACAGAATCAAGAATGCGGCTCTCTTTCGTTGATGTTGGCTGACGGATGCGCGCTTCAGCTTGATCTTGCAAACTTCCCATGACGTTAAGGAGGATCCATGGTTCTCAGACCATCCATGGTTCTCAGACCAGCGCCGGCAGTTGCTTCCACGAGAAGTATAGGTTCTGCAGGAGCTGGTTGTCTGTCCACCCAATGTGGCGGGCGACACTGTCATATTGTTCAATCCAGTCCTTGACGTCTTCATACAGCTTGCGTGAAAAAGCGTCAGTGTGATTTGCGACGGGCATGCAAACAATGGTGGGAGGGGACACGGTTCGCTGCTACAGGTTCGTCATTGCTGGCTTAGTCAGCTTCGGATTTTCTGACAGGAGACCGAATTCCGGTGTTTTTTCCTGGTAGCAGTAACTGGCTCGGATTTCGGGTGCTTCGTGGTGTATTTCCGAGGTTACTCCTTGTGGTACTCGGTCGTCTTGCGGTTGTTCTGCCAGGCTCGGGTCAGGACTTTGCTTACGGCTCGACGGGGGTATGAGACGCAGGTTAGTCCGCCAGCCGTGTCCCATTACCGGGTAACTCGGCTGAAGAGCCGCCGGGTTCACACAGAGTGGAGGGCCACGGGTAAAGTGCCCAGCACCTCCACCAGAACATACGTTTACTCCTGAGCATGACCTGCAGTGTCCCAGAATAGGGAATATTGATAGAAGATAGGACTGGAACAAGGATCCGTGACAGTATAACAAAACTCGCAGAAGGGAATCTATCCTGACCACTGAAGAAGCTGCATTGCTTTAGTGGCATTCTGTCCGAATAAATCCTCTCCTTCGGGGTTTGGCGACTGCCGTGGACGAACTGAACTGAAATGGATATGGGACCACTTTTCTGGTAATGAGCCACTGCAGACTGTTGCCACAGAGCGGCGTGAGCTGGGTACGTAACACGCTCGGTGAAATGTCCGGACAGCTTGCAATTCGCGTAACGAGTGTGGATGAAACGTTTGTGTTGACGAAACGTGCGACAGACCAGCGGGATCAATACCAACTGCAACACCTGTGCTCCGTGAAAGTGCACGTCTACGCCGGAACAATTTCGGAAGCAGCACAGCATCACCTAAAGCATGGCACAGGAACTACCAGCTTGAAGGCAGCTCTTCGGTGCGCCACACACCTGTGCTCCGTGAAAGTGCACTTCTACGCAGGAACAATTTGTAAGCAGCAAAGCATCATTCAGAGCGGCACGGGAACTACCAGCTTCAAGGCAGCCTTCAGGTGCGCCGCACAACCGAAGTGAGCCCTCGGTCATTTGATCGAAGCTGCACCACGATTGCACACCGGCAAGCACGACTCACGCAATTTCCGTCGCCAAACTGTGTATCTTAATATGTTGCACACGCTTCACTGCAAACCTCGAAGATTCCGATGGTCAACGAGAGCACAGAAACGTCGCCTTAAGTTTTATCCTAGCGGTATCCGAATCAATCCGAGGTCCGAGCAACGTAGGTCAGATGGTCTCTTCCGTGGCAATATCCCGGTCGGTCACCAGCGAAATGCACACCGTTCCTCCGTATTTTCACGTTATACCTACGTCAAACACCACGCTGAACTCTGAACTCGCTTTCGACCGGCCTCATATGACGGCTTCCGCGTCTGAAATCAACTCGCCGAGACGAAGGACTACCAACAAAGCATCCGACAAGCTCCGGCCCAGCTGGGGCCAGCCGCTGCATGGGCGCTGCCATCTTTCTTGTGATGTCACGTATTTGGTATGGTCATGTGACGTGTGGTCAAATTTGCGTACAATGGCAGCCGCCTTATGGGGGTCACTTTCGAGTGCAGACCGGAACCCCGGTTTATCGCTCTAAGCCCCTCTACCTCGTTGCTCCCTCCCCCCCTCCCTCCATCACTTTTCTCCTCTCCGGCGCCTTCGTCGCCGCACCCACTGGCCAAACTCTCCAATATATGGCACGGCCTCCGAAGGAACGTTGCCGCCATCTATGAGCGACAACGGCAACCAGTTGTCTGGGTACAGCCGTCGCTCATAAATGGTGCTAGCTGTCCAGAGCTCGGTGTCATCTTTTGTAACCCGCCGGACATGATGCTGGGGAAACTAGCGCTTAACTGCTTCGCTGTAAAAACATTTCAGCCGGCGTGGCGTCCTGTCGCCGCCGGGCCTCGCGCTTGCGCTAGGATTCCGTGGCACGATCGTCGTCCGTGGCGTTGGAACACCAGCGCCGGTCACATCGCCGCATCTGTTCTCGGCGACGTTCCAAGCGAGCGATGTGCTCTTCTTTCGCAAGGGCTTCGGAACCACTCGACGCAGTAGAACCCGTACGAGCAACGGGCCGTTTGCCGCTGTCGACCGGCGATGCGGTATCCGCGGCTTGGTCTCACGATCGATTTGTTTCCGTGCACGTTGGCTTTGCTATGCGGTACAGCTGGTGCGGCCGTCAAAAGCTTGTGATGCACATCATTCGAGACTAGTCGCCCCAAGACGTCGCCGTGAAGAGTTGACCGATGAATTTGTGTGATCTCAACGCCTGTCTTTACATGAAAGCGACTTCAGCGCATCGACTCCACTCGTTCTTCGAACGAAGCCGACGCGGCAACGTTTACATGAATGCGCCCCAAGACCTACACAAAGGCGGCGCCACGCCGTGTCAAAGCTCGAAGTTATGCAGTTCCGGCACCAGCCGTACCACGTTTTCTGGTGCATCGCACTAGGAGGCCTCTCGACGCGTTCAGTGAACGTAAAGGTCGTGCCCGCTGTCTTCGGTGCTGTGGAAGAAGTTACGAGACGGAATAAACATCAAAACCCAAGCGTTTACGGCTCCAGGCCGGGCCGCCGGGTCACTCTGGACCAGAGGCGACGTTCGTGCGCACGCTTTGAGGACGCCTCCGCGATCGCGACTGTACCAACCGGACCCCGAGTCCGAAAAGCTCCTGCGCAGCCAGGAATGGCACCGAGGTGGGAGCTGCTCGTTCTGTGCTTCCATGCAGTGCTCTACAGTGCTCGGAGCTCTCGGTGTCGTCCGTGCTTCCGCCGAAGCCTTTCGGACCCCTTCGGATGTGAAAGTGGTAATTCGCAAAGCTTGGACGGGGCCGCCCTCACCAAGCAGCTCCACTATATTCCGCTTACTTATGATGGCAATAAAAGCTCACGTTTGTTCTCGGGACAAAATTGCGGGACCGCTCTCCGCGCCGCCGACGAGGTTGGCCGGCGCCGTAGTCTCAGCTTTTGACTCGTTCCCGCAGCGAGCGCCTACCCATAATCCTCCCCGTTCCAAAATGCGATGCGACCTCCGTTTACATGAGATGAATGAATGCGCACTCGTCATCTCGATCACCTCGGTCTAGCGACTTGAATGTGATGCGCTTTCTTTGCGCATTATTCTGTTTACATGACCGCATTGAATGCGAAAACTGGATTCCATGCAAAGTCGCATTCATGTAAATGCGTTCCGTTTCGACATGTGTGGTATATGGAACGATACCGGTGGTAAACGATGGACGTTTTGTCGGAAGATGTCGGTCGTCTTTCTGCATGTCTGATTTGGTTATACCGGTGGTCCTGTGGTATACGCGTTTTTGGTGGAAATAATCGGTCGGCTACGTCATCGGACGCAAACTCATACCAGCCACACCGAATCATATCGGTAAGCAAACTGGCTGCCGGTATAGACAGACGCGGAGCAATTGCGGTGCCTTTATCTCCAGTTATGCAGAACGACAAACCACGCTAGCGGCATATATATTAGCATGAAATTATGTTGGTGTTATACCAGAACTGTAGAAGCAGCAGGTATGTTTCTTGTACGTTTTCCAATAGGGTTTCTCCCAATCTTGTCAACGTAGAAGGTTTTAAAAGTTATTTTTGGCGTTCATGCCGAGACTCGATGACGAGACAAAATCAGTTTTAGAATGACAAATTACATATGAGGAAGTTAAGACGGCAATTGAAGCTTTGTACCCCGGCGGCTCATATCGCCTTAATGCCTAAGACAGAAGATGTCATTCAACTTAAACAGGTCTAATCCTATCGGCTCATCAGTCTGACCAACGTTGTCTACAAAATCCTCATGAAAAATTTAGCAAGAAGATTGCAAAGTGTAATATAACCGAACTAGTTGGTTCTCACCAAACATGTGGGATAAAGGGCAGGACAATGTTACAAATACGCACACAGCGAGGTGTGTCCTCGAGTGTTGCGATGCCATGCATAGTCGCGTTGCTATGCTTCAGGTGGATCTTGAGAAAGCTTTTGGTTGGGTACCACATGACGTCCTCTCAACCGTTCTTGATCACGTGAATGTAGGATCAGTTATACGGGAAGGAGTTCACATGGCGTACTGGGGCGGTACGACTAGCCTAATAGTAAATAAGTCAGTCGGAAAACGTATTCAGGTGCAGGGTTCTGTGCGCCAAGGATGTCCTTTATCCCCCCTTTTTTTTGCATATACATAGAATCATTTTGCTTAGGTATCATCAGAAATAGTAGAATAAGTGGAATAAAGCTACATTCATCCGTTGGCGCGTTTTGGCCTACGCGGATAATATTCCCATTTAGAACATAGATGTACCGAAGACCTCCCAAGAATATTGTACAGGGATATCGGGACACGCCTGGAATATCAGCAGTGGGAGATATTTTTCCCTAGAATGTACCTGGAATTTACTTTTGGCCCAGTTTGGTATCTCCCGGGGAAATACCCCAAAAAACCCACCAGAAACCGACGGGTTGTCGCTGGTATCTCGTACGTTCATTTCCGGGATATGCCCACCAGATCCCATGGTTTGTTGTCAGTATCTCATATGTTTATTTCTAGAGTATACCAGCACCTCTTGACAGCTTTCAAGCCTGCTCGTCACAAGATATAATGTCACGTCTCGGAGGCCTGCACGGGCGCTGATTGGATTCGGGAGCCGCGTCAGGGTTCGCCGTGGGGCTCGCTTCCTATCATAGTCCCACGCGAACACCGACGCGGCACTCGCATCCAATCAGCGACCGTCCAGGCCTCCGGGACGTGACGTTATGTCCTGTGACGCGCAGGCTTGAAAGCTGTCTAGGAGGTGCTGGGCATGCTCACCAGACCGCAACACCAACTTCAGGGAAAACAAAAGCTGTTTTTTTTTGGTCCGCATGAAAAAAAAAATGCATAGCAGGGCTGAAACTCGGCGCGAGTGACGCGAACGCTGGTGACGGAAGCGCAAGCTTAGGAACACGTTTCTGTTCATATGCGGGTTAACTTCAGCCTAATATTAAAAAAAAATAAGATTGCAATCTACTCTGGCATTTATTTTGGTGAAATAGCTTGTGAGAAATAAAAAGTAATATCGTTTTCTCGTTAGTTTTAACAACTCAAAAAGAAGCTGCAGGATCCCAGAATGTATTTTTTTTTTATTTCCCAGTATCAGGCTCAAATAAATTATGTTCCATATACAATTGTTTGTTTTACTTTGGATCCTAGAGACGTTATGTTCTCAAACGTACACATTTGGTCAACACAGCTGGCGTCACGATCCTGCCGAGTTTGAGCACAGTGTGATGCATTTTCTTAATGGGGGTTAAACAATTGGGTTTCGCTTTCTCTTTCAAACCTAGCTGGTAGAATTATACCCATAATGTATAAGGCCTATGCCTTGAGCTAGAAAAAGAAATACAGAAGCTCCTTGCACCAAGCCTCAACTCTTTTAGTTGTATTCTACGAACCTCAGTACAAAAGATTATTCCCAATGCAAACAAAAGCAGCTTCAGGTACCTCAAAAGTTGCTTTTGTCCCTCAGTGTGAATCATTTATGGCATAAATGTTCGTACAAAGAAGCCTGCTTTTCCCTCTGTGTGTCCGATGGCGGCAGCGGTTGAAGTGCCAAGGCTTTGTGGAGGTGCTCCTGCATTTCTTCCTTTAGCGAAAACTAAGACGTTTGAAATATACCACATTCTAATTTGAGTGTATTTGAAATACAGCTCATAATTGCAAGCACACAATAAATAGTCCGAAATATATACCCCTCCTTTTTTTACTTATACTAAAATATATTTCAGAAAATCTTTTTACATTACCTTTATTTAAACTACATTTGAAGTTCCCTTCATGCGTTCTGAAATATGTAAATACTAACTTAGTAATCACAAAATACCTTTCATATAGGTTTCTTTTTTTTTAAATATTCATTTATTTCATGCAAAATATACTCCAACCCTAATAAAAATGCAGCGATCAAAAATATGTGCAATATACTCTTAAAATACCTGGAAATCGTAAATACTGTTGTATTATACTCTAAGTATCTTTTGACTGCAATACTTTGGTAGTGTGATTTAAACTAATAGAAGTGTTGAAAAGCTCGCCTATCAGAAGTTCATTTCAAGCAGATGTGGAGTGCACTGAAGTGCCTGAATACAACATTTGATTCGTTTGTCAATTGGGTTGTGCAGCATCGCACTGATAAAACAGCCCACTTTATGTAAGTGTTTCCTTTTTATCTATTAAGAACACGCCTGATGAGTTTCTTGCACACCAATCACAAACGCGGTTCGGGAACTAAAACCAAAACACTTGCTGATTCTGGAAAGCTTCAGCAAGTGCTGTGAGCAGATATGTTTGGCGTGGAATTGTGTCAGCACAATGTTCGTTCACTGAATGTGTATGCTCACCATTGTACGTAATGGGAGTAGTGACTTTAATATAGAGACGTTAATGACCATATTAAATAGTCGACTGGTAAAGAAAAGTACAATAACTATTTCAAAGTGAAGAAACTAGCTTGACTCGCTTCATCTTGGGTGGTGCTATGCAGAGAAGCAGTAACATTTATTCTGGGAGCCGTTTTTGTGGAGAAAGGTTTAGCGACTGCGCCGAAATATTATTAGTTGTATTAATGCTTTTAGTAAGAGATATCGTCCACGAACTTCTAAACACTGTTTCGCCTTTGACAGACTCCCGAGAAGAAGATCGAATACTCGCAATCTTAATAAGTGCAGACCTGGTCACCGGCCAAATGATTACCTTCCATAGGTAGGCTATATAAGGCTCTAGAGCAGTCAACGGGGCTGTGATTCAGGTGTTCAGTGCGTCATGGTGTTTGTGTTTTTGTACGTTTCAAAAGTGTATTTGTGGGATGTATTTAGAAATGCCTTCAAATACCGCACGGACACATTTACTAACAAAATCCCCCCAAAAATGTGTAGCTAGTTTTCAGTTCACAAATGACATCTTGAGGGGGAAGGAATTATATATTTGGTATATCTAAAATCTTTTTGGATTAATATTAATGATATATTTTGAATACCTTGCGCACGTATTTCGAATGTAGACAAAATAAATAAAGAACGAATGCAAAATGAATATTGATATTAAATACATTTCAAGTTCGTTTCAAGTAGGGCCTCTTTTTGCTAAGGGTTAACCTGCAACAAACTATATAATGAAAACGAGTTATGCATAAACAATACTATGAATCAAATGGGATATAAAATATAGGTTGAAGTCATCCTTAGTAGCTGCTGAGAGTAGTTCAAGCTGTGTGTTCAATCGCCTCTTGTCCGTTGTCCTTAAGACATGAAAACATTGAAACACAAACATGAGTAACCAACACTTTTTATTCTCACAACACCAAAATTATTGCCTTAATAACTTTAAATAGACTGAAAGAGCATACATTAGGTACTTGTAATACCTGACAAGGACGTTGTAGTCATTCTTGAAGAACTTGAAAAACGCTTTAAAATATTCATTAAACCTAAAATCTGACCATTAATAAAAAGACCCTAACAAAATACACACCATAAAGTATTAGGTAAATCTAAAATATGTCCAGCATCTTGTAGGCATTGGTAAAAAGTCGCAAAGATGCACTACAAAACATTTAAATCACTCGATCTGACTTGGTCCTTGTCCTGAGTAATAGGAAATAGCATCATAAAAAATGCACTTTCACCACTGGATGCTGTAGGTGCAAGTCTCTAGAGGCTCAATGGCTCGGGCATCTTGCAGGTCACACGTCACGTGACTTGAAGGCTCTTCGTCACGTTTTCATTTTTTCTCGAGTCTCTGTTTGGCACGAACAAGCAACAAGGCGAGGTGCAACGCACCGAGTTGCCTAACTCGACTCCTCGAATTCCCACGGAACGGGCCTCCATTTACATCATTCCTGGTCGCTCTGCAAGTCGGTGGTCATGTCGGCCCGTGGGAGCATCTCGAACGCCTTTCAATATAAATCTGAAAAGCAAAAAAAAAAAAAAACGTATCAGGCCGTCTCTATTAGGACAAACCCTGGAGCAGTTTTTCTGATGCAACATTCCGCAACTAAAAACAGCGGGTGGTCACTACCTGCCCAAACATGATGACCAACTATGCTTACTGAACCAAGCCAGTGGTGTGCATTTTAGTATTTTCAATTTGTCAGTTGGCATCTATCCTTCTTCCACCAGGAGCCCCAGATTTCCACTTGGTGGCCATGCACAGTAGCCATCCTGGTACCATGCACCAGGAACTACTCAGACCTGGTCACCTTCGGCTTCAAATTTGACAATCGCGAACATTTATAATAATAAAATAAATTTCTAGATTAGTTCAGTTCAGATTACTAACCTGGGAACTTCCATGAAGTCCATCGCATGGGAGGGGACAAAGAAGCAAATTAAATATAATCGAATTAAAACGAAAGAAACATACAAGAGGACGAAACAGACGACACAGCTTTCGACTTGCAACTACAGATTTACTGGGGCGGCTCGCCGCTCATAGCTCGACTTGGGGAGGCGATGGGGAAAGGGGGGAGGGGGATGAGGGGAGGTTTAAGAAACACAGGGAGACCGTTGCGGGGGCGAACACAGCGGGCGGTCGGGAGTCTGGTCCACGGCGTGGTCTGGTTCGGGTCGCCTCTCTCGTAGATGACACCTCGCGTCGCTTCGTGCCGTCGGGGGCGCGGCGGAGAGCAGGGGGAGGGGGGGGGAGGGGTCATCGTAATTCCCCGGGGAAGGCGCAAGACGGACCGGAGCACCAGAGAGTCAGGCGAAAACAGAAGACGAGAAGAAGTAAGAACAGAGGGCGGCTTTCCGGGGTTGTTTTTGTTTGCCACTGTTTTCCCAAACCTTTAAGTTCTAGTGCCGCGTGTGCTGGGGGGCTCCCCTCCCTCGCAGGAAGCTAATCTCTCTCTCCGAGAGGGAAAGGGAAGGGCTGGAAAGGTTTGTTGTCGCTGACTTGATACTTACGGATTCTATTATTTCTCTTCGGAATCGAGATCGGTGTCCACCTATGATTTTTTTTTGGGTGAAATGGGGTGTGCAAGAGGAACATTTTTTTGCGTGGACAACAACCGGATGCACGGAATCTTCCGGCGGGCTCGTGATCTCCCTCGCGTGTTCACGGAGACGGTCGTTGATACATCGGCCCGTTTGACCGATGTACCGACCGACAGGACTTTGTTGCGGTGGCGACGGGAGTCATCTGCCACCACGGTGCCGTGACGACACCGGCTGGCTCGGGGGTGTCACGCGTGGTAAGCGAGCTCCGCCAGTCAGACCTTGTGCTGCTCGAGGCAGACAAGGAAGGTCTTTTCGTGGTAATCGATCGGGGCGACTTCTCCAAGAAAGCGGACTTGGCCCTGAAAAAGAACTTTGTCCCCCTCAAGAAGCGTCCATCGGGGGCCCTCCGCTCTGAGGCAAAGTCTCTATGCTCCTCTTTAAACCTCCCCTCCCTAAAAAAATTGATCTCTTCTCCCTCCAAACAGTATCTGACTATCTTCTTCTCGGCGAAGACGCACAAGCCAGACATTCCCCTTCGCAGCATCGTCTCTGAGAGGGGATGCTGGCAGAAGCCGCTCGCCCTCTACCTTCAAAGGCATCTCTCCTCTATTGATCTTCCTCACCCCTACCGCGTGAGAGACTCTCTTGAGGTCATTGATTACCTTACAACGAAGCATGCCGATCATGACCTCAACCTGTTCTCTCTGGACATTAAGGACATGTACTACAACCTCGACCTCAAAATTATTCTAATCTCTGTGTCCGAGGCGATAGAGATGCATGGGGTGACGAGGTTTCAGAACGCGTCCGGAATACCCACCGGAGGCTTTCTCGACCTTCTCCGGCTCTACCTGATATCATCCCTCGTCGAGTACGAGGGGGAGATCTTCATCCAGAGGTCTGGAGTGTGCATTGGCTCCTGCCTCGCACCGATCCTTAGTGAGATCTTCCTCTTCTTCGTGGATCGTGCGGTGCAGGAGGATCTTGCTCGCTCCGGTTCTGGATGCAGGATATTCAGATTCGTGGACGATTACCTCGTCGTTCACCCATCATCCACCTCGGACGTCTCTCTCCGGCTTGCCTTCGCTGCCAACGCTGGGGGTCTTTCCTTCACAAAAGAGGATGCTAGCCAGGAGGGGCTCCAATTTCTGGATCTCCGCCTCACCCCTTCCTCCCATGGCCTATGCTGGTCCTTCCAACAGCGCTCTCAAAAACCTGTCCTTCCTTTCGCTAGCCATCATTCGAAAACAGTAAAATCCGGCATCGTCAAATCTCTTCTCTCCTCCTCCTGTAAAAAGTCCTGCCCCCACCTTATCACGGAGAGTCTCTCGCGCCAAACGGCTAGGCTTCAGGGGCAGGATAACCCGCGGATCTGATTGAAAACAACATCAAAAAGTTGATCGTGCAGTCCAGGAGCCGCCCCCGCAATTCCCCACCCAGATCCTTCTCCTCCTCCCTGCATGCATTCCCTACGTGCACAACACATCCCATCGTTTGAGTGCGCTTGCACGCAAATTCGACACCAGGATCCTTTTCACCTGCAAATTTAAATTGGGTGGAATGTGCAAGCGCGTCAACAATCCCGAACCTCCGCCCTCCTGCACTAAGAAACACGCCCAGTGCTTCCGCCCCTGCGCGCGAGAGAAAGTGTACACGATCCCTCTTTCGTCCGGAGCGGAGTACATCGGTCAAACGGGCCGATGTATCAACGACCATCTCCGTGAACACGCGAGAGAGATCACGAGCCCGCCCGAAGATTCCGTGCATCCGGTTGTTGTCCACGCAAAAAAATGTTCTCTTGCACACCCCATTTCACCCAAACAAAAATCATAGGTGAACACCGATCTCGATTCGGAAGGGAAATAATAGAATCCGTAAGTATCAAGTCAGCGACAACAAACCTTTCCAGCCTTTCCCTTTCCCTCTCGGAGAGAAAGATTAGCTTCCTGCGAGGGAGGGGAGCCCCCCAGCACACGCGGCACTAGAACTTAAAGGTTTGGGAAAACAGTGGCAAACAAAAACAACCCCGGAAAGCCGCCCTCTGTTCTTACTTCTTCTCGTCTTCTGTTTTCGCCTGACCCTCTGGTGCTCCGGTCCGTCTTGCGCCTTCCCCGGGGAATTCCGATGACCCTTCCCCCCCCCCTCCCCCCGCTCTCCGCCGCGCCCCCGACGGCACGAAGCGACGCGAGGTGTCATCTACGAGAGAGGCGACATGGACCAGACCACGCCGTGGACCAGACTCCGGACCGCCCGCTGTGTTCGCCCCCGCAACGGTCTCCCTGTGTTTCTTACACCTGCCCTCATCCCCCTCCCCCCTTTCCCCATCGCCTGCCCAAGTCGAGCTCTGAGCGGCGAGCCGCCCCAATAAATCTGTAGTTGCAAGTCGAAAGCTGTGTCGTCTGTTTCGTCCTCTTGTGTGTTTCTTTCGTTTTAATTCAATGTAGATTACCAACACGCTCAAGTCTATAAATATAACCAATTTCGAATAACAGAATGACGTTCATTAACATGATGCATATTACGAAGCATATTATATAGATAGTATAAAACACAAGCAAGCAATAAGAAAATAGAAATTGTAAATCAGGCATTTCTATTAATGATAAACACTTCTGAAGTGAACCTTGAAACAGTATTTGAATTTAGCTCAGTCAGTTTCAAGTGTAACAATTTTAGGAAGACATTTTTTAAAATATTATGGCTGTAGATTGAAATTATTCCTCGCAAATAGTGGTTGTGAGTAAAGGTTAAAAATGAGGAAAAGGAATAGTACAGTTTGTGGAAAATGACAAAACGGGTGAACTTAGTTCCCGATGGAGAAAATGTCAAGAGTAGATCTTAACGCAGTTATGCTAGACGTCTGCAAGTAGTCACGAAATATGAAACAATATGCTTTATGCTGTACCCATTCTAATTTGCTAATGGAGTATGCTTGGTGAGGTCACCAAATGAGTTTTTGGAACTATATTAATATTAATATACAGTTATACAAGACTTTTATTTAAATAAAATATGCACAAAGTGCAACACTGCTCCTCTATCAACTGTTAACCCCCCCCCCCCCCCAATATAACAATGACCGTTCAGCCTTTGGCTCTAACTACCACGTTAGTATTTCCTCTTTGCAAGACTTCTCTCTCTCTTTCTCCAATTGCAACACTGTTAGGGCGAACAAGCAATCACCGTTTTTTTTTTCTCTTACAATTGGAAAGCCGTTATAAAAAGTAACATTGTTATGGAAGGTGCTCAAACGGCGCTCTTCAGCAGTTTAGCGGCAAAATGTGCCAATGTTGCATTCGCACTAACAGTATCGCAAGGTGTAGTTCTTATGGTACAGAGTTAATGTCACTGAGTGAGGAGTTCGGAGAAAGCCTGAGGGCGAATTCTGTTGTTGACACTCCACTCTCTCAGACCCTGTCGAAAATGTTCAACAGTGCCTCCGTCGACGCGGAGAGTTGAGGTTGCCATTGAACTCCCTGCTGTCACACTGGAGTCATCCAAATCTCGAGCGGGAGAAGGGGACGAAGAATGCGAGTCACCGCTGAACCTATCTGGACTCGCCGTACCGTCACAGGACCCTTCAACAGTGCTCGACGATAGTTCCCCTTCGGGATCGCGTTCCTCTGACCGATCACTTTCTGTATTTTCGGCATAATCACGTTCTCCAACGGTGCAACTGGAAGGGGTGCCAACGTTGTTGCGGTAACCTTCAGAAACGGACGAACCTACCCTCGAGAGACTTTGTCACACTCTCGTGCAAGCGCCGTCAAAATGTCCAGGATTTTTTGTGTTTCGGTATGTCTACTAAATATCGAATAGAGTTAGTACGACCGCTGCACCACTAAAAATGGGACACACAATGAGGCGTCACAGCCGGTTGTCAAAACCTACCGCTTCGTTCATCCCATTTCTTTCTCCCGCCAAAGCTAGAAACGCAAGTAACCGCGCTTAAGTTAACCGCCACCTCGGAACCACTTGGAAAGATATTACTGATTACAATTAAGACTACAAGTAAAACGATGCAATTTAATATTGCTATTTAAAAAAAGGAAGCTCGTGCTTACCTCTGAACATCGTCGCGGTCCTTGAGAACGATGAACACAAAGAAAGAACCGAGCTGGCCCATAGAGTTATTATAATGTACGCTAGAAATTCAACCAGCGTTAGTGTCTATGCGACTTCCGTGACGCAAATTGAAGCAGAGAGCAACCAGTCTACTTTTGCGGTGGTCCTGTGCACTCCGATGGAAAAACGCGCGTGCATTTTGTCTCTTCGCCGGAAAATAACTCGGAACGTTTTGGTAATTTGGGTCGTACCGAATAGTATGTTCATTGATTAACATTGTAAATGTGCAAATACTTTATTTAGCGCATTTTTTTTCATTAATGAACAATGTTCAACTTCGCTACATTTCAATCCCAAACGTTTGTTCCGCAGCGCGTATGTAAAAACCCGCGACGATTTAAAGCAAAATAATAATCGAAGGGAATACAGACCAAGTTCAAGGTTCGCCAAGCATTCCAGCGACGATTATATATTGCTAATATGCCAGTCCCGTCACTATATGAAAATGACCCCGTCGTACATGAGCCAATAAAAACATTCAAAACGTAAATAATAAAGCACGTGGGCTATGAAACGTGTCTCTTCGTATTGTTTTCTCTGCCGAGCAGCTTTTATCGGGCACTTGTTCTCAAAGATTTCGGTCGTGCTGGTGATATTTTGAATGTAGAAGTTTGCACAGAGCAAGAAAAATAAAATAAAGGGGTACTTATTTATCTAAAATCTTATTATATTACGTGGCCTTCAATTTATTTTGATTGTACATGCGCGGGTAGTTACTGATCCAGTGTTACTGTGTAGCTCTTCCCGTCTCCCTTAATTTCCAGATGTCCTTCGTTCGTTTGGCACGTATATCCCTCATGCTTGAAAAGCGCCAACGTCTTGTTCGCGCTAAGAGTGTCCGAAAGTGCACATTAAATAGACGTACGAAGCCGTTTTAGCACCATTTTAATTCGATTAATTTGAAATAAAAACACCGTAAGTGACCAATTATTTCATCGGCCTGACTGAGAAATGTTCCAAGTTACCTAGCATGTAGGAATTATTCGGGATATTTGCTCTTATGATCGAGCGCAGGGAGAGAATGCACTAACTTTCCTCTATAGAAATGCATTACCGGAAGTCAGTTTTCGACTGGTTGCTGTCTGCTTCACTTGGCGTCAGCACACTAGCGCCACTTGAACCTCTAGCGTACATTATAATAAGTCTATGAGCTGGCCGAACCGGCTGAACTCCCCCAACAACGCAGTCGACGCACGCAACGCAGCTCTGAGTTCTGATCCGCAGTTTCGTAGCCAAGTAAAAATATACTTTTTGAAGCAAACCCATTAAAAGTAAAATCTTCGATTTTTATCATTTACGAATTAATATTTTTCCATACCTTTTTTATTGAAGTGTGTTGCTATCTACCTCGCTGATTGTAATATATTGGTTGTTATAGTTTCGTACTTCATTGGCTGAATCCGTGAAGGAATATGCCCAGTAGGCTTTGCACCAGGGATTTACTCGGAACTCTTACCGAAACGCGCCTTCTGTAGGATCTCCCAGAGGCTTTCTTTTGGGGTTGTTTTGAGGATCACAGTCCCTGGTATGTCTTCAGAACTTTAATCTCCCGAACATGGAAGATTCCATGTTTGCATGGAATCTGGAGATCTCGGATTGGCCGTGCGCCGTGCTCACAGAGATGTGCGGGAGGCACGGGAGTACTTTCGAGAAAGTTTTATTTCATTTGTTGTAGTTTGCAAGGTCCAGCACTGTGTCGCTGAGTGGCTGCCACATATTAAACGGCTCTTGACGATGAAAATTTTTAACCTCATGATGCTAGCCATAGGCTGGCTGGCACTTTTATACCTTACCTTGGATTAGTGTGTCGTGTCTGTCCTTGTGATTTTGTGCGGCAATAAAGAAAAAAAAGTGCGTGGCCGAGTGGTTACCGCACTTGACTTTCGTCTCGGGGCGCAGGGTTCGAATCCTGGGAGTTAAGCGCGTTTTATTTGTAATTTCAGTTTGCTCTTCTGGCGAATTCGAGAACATTGTTGTTTATTTTAATTCCGAATGTTAACGGGTCTAACCTTTTACGCCGATTATTTAAGAAGCCCACGCGCGTACATATGAGGCTGCGCCTGGCTAGCCAGAGTCAGTTTCGCCCCAGCGCTCGATCCAGCTGTTTCGCCGTCGTCGACGTCTCGAACGCTAACGTTCTTCTATGTTACTTTGGGGACACGTTCGCGCCATTGAATGTTTAGTTTCTCGATTTAACTCACCACCTTATCCTTTGTTATTCGCGATAATATGTATCAAAAACTGTACCTTTTTAAAACATGTAATCAAAAATGGCAGAACGATACAAAGATTCCTCAAGTTGAAGTTTAAAAACGAGAGAACATAACAGCGTACATATAACTTTAAATTTCTTGGTACAAAATATATATACATTTATATATAGGGTGTCCCAAATCACCACGCTCAATCTCAAATGAACCGTAAAAATAGACGCCTGCATGTAGCAATCTCAACCTTTCGTCAAAGGTGTATTTCGCAGTTCGTTTTTTTCTTGTAAACTTAGAAAGCGTAGCTTCCTTTCTATACAAAATAGGGCCAAGAAACGTGCCAGCGTAAACGGCGGGCGGCAACGCAAATGACCAAGTCAAGTGGCGGGGCGCTCTTGGGGCTCCTGTTGATTCATCGCGCTACCTCCTTATCGTGACGGCTCGTGACCACTGTGGTGTATTAAAATGAACATAACATTTTCGTATGATACATTTGGTTAAAACAAAATTACAAACAATAAAATCTAAACTTAATGTAAAAAAACGCGTCTGCATAAAGACCACCCTTTCGCTGCCAACAAATTTCATCTGCGTGTCGTCTGCTTTCTTTCACTGGTTGGCTGTACTTACCAACGCTGCTCCCCACGCCATCTATCAATACGCGCGCCAAACGGGCCCCGCAACTCGATTGGATAATCTGCGTCGCTGCCCGCCGTCGACCCTGGCAAGTTTCTTGGACCAATTTTAAGCAGAAATGGAGCTACTCTTCCTAATATTACAAGAGAAAAAAAACGACTTTTGATATACACCTTTGGCGAAAAGTATAGATTGCCACGTGCAGGCGTCGATTTTTACGGTCTATTTTAGATCGAGCCTAGTGACTTGGCATACTATATATATATGTGTGTAAATATTTATTTATTTGTGGACATCGTGCCAATAAGTGGTCGTGGTCCATTCATCTTTTTTTAATTATAATGTGGGTTTTACGGTGTAAAACGTACAATCTTCAAACTTCCCGTGCTTTCGGTCACTTTTGGGCTGGGCAGTTTCCTTCGAAATCCATAAACTGGCCCTAATGGAGCTGTCCTGTTCACTCGGTATTGACAAAAGTGTAGACGCCACGCATGTTTTAGGCCAATCGTGTGTCCGGTTAGGGTCACGTAAGTACAGTCACCAAACTGGTGATAAGGCAGAGCACGCCACCTTGGCATTGCACAGCAACCACTGCACTATCAACTTTGGGTCGAACTTTCAAGAGGGGACAAGTTCCAAATCCTATCGTTATGTTCATTATTCGAGTGTCCCTTAATATTAGCCTTTGCGATCGCACCTCCTTTCTGGCCTTGAAGGATGTGCTGCTTTTCTACTCCTCTCTTTTTCTCTCTCTCCTTCAGCTGAATGCGTGGTAGAAGGTTGCACTCGCCAAAGTGACAAACCGCAGACTTTTGATCACTTTACTCAGTTATCTGCGCGCGCGTAACGGCAGGAGTGTGATCACGTCGTTTGACGGATGACGCTTTAGCCGTTACCTATCCCGGAATGCCTGCTTGCTCACCATGCTTCGTGTGTGGAGAAGCCTGCGAGGCTTGTGGTGATTTCGCGTTGGAGGTAAATGGTATCTCGTCCGGGACAACGTATTCGAAGTGTACCAGGATACCAGTGTCCGGAAAGTTCTACGCGTATGTCGGCAACAAGCGATATTATGCCCGATCCCCCAAAGTTCGGCCTGGTGGTTTATTACCCCGGCCCGGTGATAGTTGCAGGGATGTAGAGGGAAAGAAATTCGGTGTTTCGGGGGGGGGGGGGGGGGGGGGGGGCGGGGGAGGAAAGCATTTTCTTGGGCTAGATGGCGCAAGCACCGCCCGTTACAAGGAGCGTACACAATATCATCCATCCATTCATCTAGTCCGAGGCATTCTTGTGGCTTGTTTAATGTTCGGTTCGGCAAACGACAGCTTGTGCCGCATTGTGTTGAATCTTCACGAATCACTTCCTTCTCGTTTCTAGGTTTGAGTGGTTGTTCCGCATTCCCCCTTTCGACATATAACTCGAATTGCACATTTCAAGTCAGGTATTTTGTATTGTAAGTGTACTGGAGCCTACTGCTTGGCAACAATTGAGCTTTCTTCTACGGGTGCTCTTCCTGATCACTACTATAATTAATCAGTATCAATCTCCTGGCCGCCAAGAGAATAATTTCACGAAAATGCTACCTGTAGTCATCTGCCGTTTGTTGCCTGAAATTACGAGACAACTTCAGAGAGAATTCCGACTTTGTTATTCTCTGTGCGTTTCGTAAAACGCGTTTCATAGACACGTCTTCATTGATACTGGTTTTATGGTCACACGTTTCGCTGATATTAACGTTTCACCGACACTTCTTGCGCGGATTGCACGCTGTAGGGCAAGGAGTTTAGAAGGGTAGGAGAGGGCACGACGTCAGCTGCTTACCCTCCACAAGTCAAGCTCCCTTGACGCCTCGCCCCCTTCTCAATTTCCTCCTTACCCTCCTCACTTATTAGACTGACGTGATTAAAGCACGTGACCACCGCGTGGTTGATGGTGGCGGGTAGCAGGAAGCGTTGTGGCGTGGTGGTGGCGTTTTTCATTTATCAGTCATCGCAGCTAGAAACTGTGGCCCGCGCCCAGCCTACCTATTCTACGCCTGCTGCGCTTTATGTACCCTCAACTATCAAGTGAATCCATGCTGTTTACTACAGACCGTTTCTATACTGAAAACTTTAGTATTCAACGTAGAACGTCAGCGCTGTAACGATTGCCTGTTGGCGTGTTTTGGGTGATGTACCTTGCATCTGCGTGCATCAGCGGGGAGTTTTCTTTTATCTACTGGCCACAAATTACTTCAGTAGCCAAAGCAAGAACAAATTATATACACACATAATTGCGCAACTATGCCGACCCGATAGGTTGGACCAATACTTAGGCTCTTTCACAGCGATGATTTTTGCTCCCGCCGGCAAATTTGATAGCTGCGCTCTCATGTTATATCACTCAACAATACGTTTGGCATATTTCTTTTCGTTGCGGCCGCTATGCAGGTCGTCCAGGGGGGCGTTTTATTGCCATCGTGACATACTGCACCAGCTCAACTTGACTCGGGGTTGGGAGATGTTTCATTTACTATTGAAAGTGCAGAGAGCACAACACGCTCCACTTCGATATGGTTCAGCCACCGCCGCGACCAACGCCTGTTGTTGTTGGTGTTGTAATGACATATTGTGAAAATTTGAAAAGCCCGTGTGTAAATATTATCCACCCGTAACGGGGGAAGGACTCGCGCGGTCTGGGGAGAGAGGAGTGAAAGAAGAGGGAGGAGAAGGGGAAGGTTGATTTGGATAGTGGCGGCATATTAATATATTCAGAGTTAGTTGCAGAATTGGAGGGAGGGGGGATGCCTGACCGCGTAAAAAGAAGAAAAAAACAACTAAGAATGTGTGCGAGTTAGGATACACTGGATAAAAGGTGTTGAGACATGAAGTGTTGTACCAAGCGGTATAAAAATTGGGTGGCTTATAGTTTCTTCCGTGTTTTAAACTACACATGCTCACGCTAGAAGAGGAATTTAGGTACACTTACAAGTATCCGCAGCAAAAACTCCTAAACTGCGGCGGAAAGCAATGGCGTCGCAGCTCTTTGGCGGAAAGAAATGGTGTCGCAGCTGAGTTGCGAGGCCATATGCTTCCAGGAACTCTAAAAGTGCTCGAAAGGTCTGTTCTACGAGGCGCTTGCCCACGTTCGGGAACATCAGTTGGAGGGACGTCACCGACGTGCGGGATGTTTGCAGATACGGTTCCACGGCGGCCGTCTTGAACAGCAAGAATACGTTTTTTTCTTGAGTAACATAAACTGAAGACATGCATACTGGAACGCAGCTTTATCAAAATTGTTTTTATGCTATGGGGGAATTCTAGGGCAAGCTATCAAAGTAATGTATTGACGTGCAGCCGAGTGTGTGAATGTGCCTTTAATCCTCTCAGCTGTCACCGCTGCAATTTCAAAACACCGCCGTTCACCGCTCGCTCGTTCGCCCTTATTGTTTTCTTTTTCTGCTTAGGCTGTACTACGTACTTGATCTTGTTGCGGGTTCCGCCTAGGGTGCGCTCAAAAAGACGGGCACACCCAATTTGGAGCGCGCACCGCCACCTGGAGGCCATTTGACAGCACAGTTTATTTTTGACCACTCCTTTGTGGACGGTCCAATCCAAATTGGTGGTGAAAGAATTAATAGAAAAATTCAAAGGACCATGCAAAAAAGTGTGCTGCAATGGACAGTGGCAGTAGTTGCCTTGTTGAAAGATGTGATTTAGGGGACTTGCTTGCAGTCCAGAGGTTCGGCAGTTTTGCCATATTGCACGGCAGAATGCCGCACAGAATTCGGAACCATGCACGTCTTGGTCAGGGAACTCTTTCACCATAATGGAGACGTGTTTGGATTGCGCTATCGATATATCTCTCACAAACCACAACCAATCGCACGGGTTGCTCGATCACAAAAAGGAAGTGACCCTTGAATTTCGGCAGATGCCATATGAAAATGAAAGGCGTTTTGAAGGTCCTGTCATGTCAATTCAATTCAATTAAATTCTATTACCTTCACAGTCACGACGAAGATTACGGCTATCACTGCCCCTAATAAAGATATATCTTTTTGGGAACACGTAAATTAATCATATTCAAACAAAATCGGGAACATAAAGTCGGAACTCAAGAAAAGTTTACTACAAAAAGTTCGCAATATCCACAACGTTCGCAACATCCGTGGTAAAAGTGTATACTAACATGTGTTCTTTTACAATAAATTGTTAGTGACACTTGACTTATTTGACCATTCGACATGCATCCCATATCAACCCTATTTTCAATGAGTTTGTTGGAGGGTACAATTTAATGAGGCATTTGCAATCCATAATTTGCTCTTGCATGCGGCCCTTTATCTTACTCGATGAGGTATATAATTTGAAATTGAGTGTCAAACAAGCAGTAGGAAGTAAAAAAAACATTTGTCTTATGATAATTGCTATTCCTTTATGTATTTATCAATCTCGGACTATACGTCCGCGCGCCCGCGCCGCAGCTGCTCGTCGTCTGCGGCCAGTGGTTGAGGCATTCTCTTTGCCTGTCTTTAAACGCACAGAGAACACTCAGAAACCCCGCAGCGGCGGCGGCAAAAAAGAGGGAGGGGCGGAGGGGGGCGGGGGGGGGGGGGGGGCAGAGAGCGTTTCGCCAAAGATTGCATAGTTGTGAAAGTGGTGACGATTAGAGATTGAAAGCGATAGCGCAGTGGAGCGCTGGCACTTTTTTTCTCTCATTGCTGCCTGTCTCCCAACGATCACGTGGGTGTTTGAGTTCGGAAAACGCCGCTTTTGCCAGAAAGAAAAAATAACTCACAGCAATAAGAAATTTTTTCAGTGTGTGACTCTAGCTCCGACTAAGCGATGACATAGCTCACCAAAGCGATGCCCTTCGCTTGCGTCGCTTAGCGGGATAGGATCCCAGAATGTGAACCGGAAACATTATCAGTGTCGCTTTAATATTCTATGGTAAATCAGAGATTTTCGCCTCATTCAATAATCAGTAATCAAAGATCGGAATGATTGACTAGTTATGGTTGAAAAAAAACACTGATTAAATGCCTTCTACCAATACCTGTAGACCGTAGATTTCGCACTGAAGCTTTCAGCCGCTTGCCGCTACTTGGAAGCAGCTGCACGTGCATTCTTACAGCACCTTGATAAGGTTCCTGTACAGCTTACATAATAACAAGCTTGAAAATTATACGTAATTTTCACTTAGGTTAATGATATCCCCTGAAAAGTTCAAGGACAGTGCCTGTACAATTTAGCAGATTAGTTTGTTTTATCTAAAACTTCAATTTTTTTGTGTATTTTTTTGTGCTTCACGTTTAGAGCAACGTTCTATTTCGAAAAAAAAATGCATCTTTTTACTCAACCTTTTTCTTACTTGTTCTGCAGTTTTTACAGAGGGAAACTTAAGTTCTAGCTCGGAAAATTTAACTGAGGACAGTTATACTTCTCCAGTAGGTCAAAGTAAACTATACCCAAGTTGCACATGAAATCATAAGGCAAAGTAGTACATTATGTTGAACGTTATTCCAAGAAGAGTTTGCAGGACGTAATTTGAGTAGTTCTGTCAAATAAAAGCACGCATATATTTAGTTTTCTTAGCAATAGCATAAAACAGGTACCTTTCTTCCAAATATCTTTGCCTTTCTATTCGACAATGTATTTAATAATTTGGTTAATAAAATATCCGTTTAGTTCGAACATCTCGCGTATACATTAAAATATATAATTTCAGTTGAGGTAAAATACGAATGCTACTTAAACAATGTTTGTCTATGCGATACCTTCTGGAAAAGTGGTATCGCATTAATATTACTCAAGGCAATATGCCTTTGTTTTAAAGAGAAAAAAACAAAACTTTGCTTAACTTTAGAGATGTTTTGGTGATAACATATAACTCTCTTGATGAACGTCAACGTGTCTAGATTATAGCGTACGCTTTATTCTATGGTCACACTGTATATATTATTTTAGATATCGGGTCTCACATTTTTAACTCAATGACTTTCGGCAAAATAAAGGCTATTAGTTCGGGGTTGACGGCAATCATAGCCATGAGTCAGGACTGTGAGGTCGTTGTATGGAGCAAAAACTAGGGCACCCCGATTTGCAAAACAAATTATACTCTTCCGTCCTTCATTTTTTTTTTTGACGCTAACAAAAGAGAGTTTCCACACGCGAGGCAGCCCTACAAATTAAATCAAGCTGCCGTGCAGAACCAAATGAACCTTTACCCAGTACCTTACTGGAAAAAAAAATCATATTAGTGGCAAACGTGTCGACACGTTCGAATCAGACGGGTGACACACTTGAAGAACCGTTTGGATCAAACATGATTACAGGATTCGGGTACCCGTTTGAAACGTTACCCGTTTGACGAGGTACCCATCTGATACAGGCATATGTTCGACCCGGCAGGTGACAGAGCATTTCAACGCGCCCTACCGATATTCAAATTATTCTTTAGCCCTAAATGCATATACCGTCACGAAGGCTGGATATCTTAAAATTATTTAGGACGTCCCAAACCTAATAAACTACTTATAACTTGTAGGGAACCCCTGCAAAATGTACTCGCACAGGTGTTTGCAAATAGGCTGGAAAACAGAGGCAAAATATCGTGTTCGAACCTCGTAGAAGTTTGTTACGTGCAGGCTATTCCGTATACAAGTACAAACGTGCAAGGGAGCTGTGAGAGATGAGGATGATCTAATACGTTTTTATAAAACTGAGAAGATTGCAAAGCAAACATGAACCGGGATAGTTCTAAGCTATAGTTTCTAGTCTCCCGGCAACCGAAAAAATAATTTCACCGAAATTCTACCGGCATAAGTCTCTCATTGGCGGTGGCAATCAATTTATCGAACGACGTTACATCGACAAATCGTTTCATTGACACGCTATGTTTTTAGACATATTATTTTCAAGATAGCTTCGATTAGCTTGTTTTTAAAAAGTGCTTAAGTCACCCCAGACTGCCGTTGCCAATAGCAAGTGCGGGTGGGCCATGTGGGATAACAATTTAATGGGGGAGCAATAACTGTTCCATGGAGCGGAGCCGGCGGCGTCTCTAACCGCGTAAAAAGGCACCTAAAAGTCCGTAACCGCGGAATGCGGCACCTAAAGTGACTGCGACGCGTCATATCAGGTGCTTTGTCACGGACACCGGCGTGGCCGCTTAAGGTAAAAACGGACAAGCATCGGAAATAAAATTAAGCACAAAAAAAGCACAGCAACCCAACGCTTCGTCACGGAAGCCGTCGTGAAGCCGGTAAGGTTCGCCGCGCCTGCGCAGTGAGGGAGCCTGATGCCACCACCACAGCGCCGTGTGCTATAAGAATACATGGTGCGCTGCGAATAGGAATTCGCTGCGTATAGGAACGAGCTTTCGCATTCCTACACATAAGCAGTATTAAGCGTATCTGCCGAATTTTGTGTAATGAGCCGTCGCAGACTGTCGCCCCGAAATTGCGTGAACAGGACCGCCGGCCATTGATACGCGTGCGACTAAATGTCCCTACAGCGTGCAATTCGTGTAACGAGTTTCAGTGATATGTTTGTGTTGACGAAACATGTTTTATAAAACATGTGTCAACGAAAGATGTCTATAAAGCCTGTTCCCATGAAATGGCGGGAGATGAAGTCAATATTCCACTGGAAGTTATACCTGATTTGAGGTAGCTAATGGGAGGCGACTCCCGGTAGAAGTTCGGGGAAATTATTCTCCCGACTGCAGGGAGAATAGACACTGCCTAATTCTAGAGGTAATCTACAAGAGTACCCGAAGAAGTACGGTCAATAGTTGCCAAGAAGTAGGTTGCAATTTACTTACCAGAAAAATAGTGGACTTGAAGGACGTAATCCGAGATAAATGCTGACCCGGGCACTGCAGACCGTTTGAATAAGGTGAACATTCTTACTTGTGTTTTGTTTTGCATCCTGGCTTATGAAAAACATGTCGACCCACATTGTTCAAGATCGTGCCACCTGTATAGTAGTTTAATTTGCGTCATTTTATTCCAGTAATAAGCACACGACCTCCAAAGTTCGTGGACATTCTTTCACATTGTCTGTCTACGAAATAAATTATGTACGAGGGGAATGTGATGCCGTGATGCAAACGAGCAATTCAACCATGTTTCGCTTAATGATGGTATGTAATTATCTCAGACAGAAACATTGTTGAAACACGTATTCGCCTAGTCGACAAACGTTTTGTTAAAAAACAAAAAAACAAAAAAAAAAGAACAGTTTAAAAAAAAGCTAGTGGTCGCTGGTGCACCTAAAATGTATCCATCAAGCCACAAAGACCTAAAAAAACTACCTTTAAAACGGACCCATGAGCCAGACATTATCAACATTATTTTTTTTTTCTAAATACTTCTCTTTTACAGAAATGTGAAACGATGAGTAACTTTTGTGCCTTGCTTTCGATTTCAGTACACTGAAAAGATGTCTTGTGAAATGAGAGCAAGCACTGCCTCAACATCGCCGCACGTTGTGGCCGGGTGAAGATGTGAGGCGATCAGGGCTTTATGCCTCTGCTGTCTCGGAACCGAAGCCAGCTTACTGCTTGTAGAGGATCCCGATGAATACTTGACCCTTCGCTTCCGTTGAAAAAGCCTGAAGCCTTCGGCATTCGTTTCTGCGTTATTTTCGGTTGTTTGGGGTGATGATCGACGGTTGTCTGAAGCGAGTTCTGTCGATTGGGGGAGCGCAGGGTCGATTTTTTGGCTATTAGTGTTTCTTGTGTTTCGCAAGGAACGGCGCGGCTAGTTGACTGTTTTCCGGCCACTGTAGCGAAAGTTGCGGGGTGACGGTGCTACTCGGATTCCCGTGACGGTAATACGCCCCGCAAGTAGGCTCAGTTTCGTCTTCTGCGCATGAGAAAGGAAGTAGTGGTGACGTCAGAACGCTGAGCAATGATTGGCTGATCGCGACCCCCTATCTCAGCGTCGTCTGCTCCTTTGCAACGTCGTCTACGTCTGTCTTACGTTTCCTGCGACTTTCGGAAGTGCAGGTCTTTACGAGCGAGCTCGACTTCGCCTTTCAGAGACGGCAGACAAAATAACTCGAGCGGTACGTTGTTTTTGTCTAATAACTAGCAGACGCGTATCAAGGAGGGAAGTCAAAGGACTCACTGGCGAGGTGCCCCGAGGCGCCGAGGTTTGTTCGCTAAGAACCGAGAGTGAGCGTGTTAGTGTCCGCAAGTTCCCTCCCAAATACTTTTTCCCTCCTTTCGTGTGCGGCGAGACCTGTCGCAGTTAACGTCGTCTGCTTTACGTCTGCTAGTCAAAGCGATGGCTGCTTTACCTTTCCTGCGTCTGTCGGAGATTCACCGCTTTTTCACCGGCGAGAGTCACCGTTGCCTCGGGAAACAAGGAGATAACAAAAGGAAGAAATTGACCTCTTAATCTAAAATTGAGGTCAGCGATCAAAGTAAAATAGGGGAAGGGTTCACAAGGGTCGCGCGGGCATATTCCATTCAGCACGCCAGCCGGTCGTGGGCAGACGGTCGCCAAGTCGCGGAGTGCCTACTAGGCCTAACTGCCGAGCTCGCATGGTCGCGTTCGGTGGAATCGCGCCGTTGGAGCCTTTCCCGGGTGTTTGTGGATCCAGCGTTCTTGTTCGTCGTGGTCTGTTTCAAGTACTTTTTACTTTCTTCTTGCTGCTTGAAGTCGGGACGCGTGAGAAGCGCACGTAGAAAAATAAACGTCCGTGGGTCGTCGCGACCGCGACGCTGTCGGCCATGCTGATTTGATCGTAAGAAGCGCGTAAGACGGCTTCGGAGCTGTCGTAGGATTTCATCGTAACCTGCGTAAAACTTGCGAAAATTTTGTTTCGTTAATACAAATTTGTTCTTAAGTTTTGTCTTACGACATTTTTGGCGTAAGATCGTTTCGTGAATCTGGCCTCTGCACTTCCGAAAGTCGCAGGAAAGGTAAGAGAGACGCAGACGACGTTGCGAGCAGACGACGTTGCAAAGGAGCAGACGACGCTCAGATAGGGGGTCGCGATCAGCCAATCAGGGCTCGGCGTTCTGGCGTCACCGCTACCCCCTGCGCAAGAAGCAGACGAACTTGCCCTCCGCATTGCACCGTCACTACATTTTCAATTGTCAGACGACGCAGCAGTTCGGTGTTCCGCGCAAGAGGCATCTACAATGACGCGCTATCTGCCCTGACAGATGAAACTTCTTTCATTAGAGTGTAAATTTTCTCGCAAAAAATCGGCACCAGTTTGTCGCCACAGCCACACGTGCCACAGCTTTCGGCCGCCGGTGCAGTTTGATTTACGTTTTGCAAAGTAGGGAAATGGTTTGGTATAATCTTCAGCAGAACGGCGACATCTTGAGCGCCGTTGCGCTTCGTGCAAATGTGACACTTGTGCACTTGTGCATTCTAGAGCCGTAAGTCCCGAAGAGCTCGTAGTCGTCTCCCACGCCGTCGATGCACTTGCGGTGAAACTGTCCACCACAGGAACCGGAGTAACGTAGATATTGCGGCCGTCAGAAGAAGACTTCGGAGCAGCTACCGCACTCGTCTTTGCTGCCTCCCATAGCTGCGGACGAGTTTGTGGGCTGGTAGTAATGGCGTAGCTAAACCACGGCGGTTAATTTTGTCGGCATCCAAATCACGTCCCCACGAGGATAGCAACGAAGCGCGAAAGCATGCGACTGACCTCATTCGGTGGGCAGCGCTGAATAAGGGCAGTAAGTTTTACTGGTATACAATTCTATTTGCCTCAAACAAAGCGGTGGTAATTGTCATTTTCATATTCACCGTCACACTTTGACTCGTTTTTAAAAAAAACTCTCCTCTTCCTGGAGTTTCAGACTTACAGTTTTTTATTGGAGAAAGATGGATTGACGTCAGGCACAAAATCTTGAGAGATGTGCTCTTCAGACTAGATTTTCTTGAATCTATAAATAAGGCTACAGCGAGTTATCTTTTTAATCGTTCGGTAAAGTGCACCGTGACAAATAATTTCTGCTGCATATTTTTAGAGACATTCATTATTCTGAGGAACCAAAGCCGTTCTTATTTCGGTGCTCTTGTATAAGGCAGCGATGTTTGATGTTCAAATGAAGTTTAAACTACGCTCCTAGAGAAACCTTTATTGCGGGCAGTTCAGGATTAGTAAAGAGACAGATCTTGAAAACAAACATACAAAATTGGGTTTGAACTATGCATGTCTAAATTGCAATATCGTTTGCTTGAGGGTTTGGTGCATCACAAGTATTTGGCATTTTGTAGCTTGTGACCAGTTAAAGACTCTATTTCAAAAAAATTTAACCCGTGCTACTTTTAGAATGAACTTTTTGCGGTATCTGATGTTTTTATCATATCCCTTTTCTTGAAATATTACATTCAGCTTCTCTGACAAAAACAACTCTGACATCATTTGGCGGTACCCGTAGCAGGGCGTGTTGGATGGACTACAGTTCACATGGACTCGTCGAAAGAACTGTGTGTGTCTGTCCCTCGCATATTTTCTGTGTTTTTATTCTTTCCATGTGAACTGGAATCATTTGGCGGCACTGACGTTTTTAGTTGTCGCACTGTACCACGCGTACTCTAATTAACACTTCAATTAAGTACATTTTAAGACATGAAAAATCGAGATGAGTATTCTTGACAGTTGGAGCAGCAAATTAGTTGAAATGCCATAAGTTCAGGGTAGACCCTCATCTGCTAAGTCCACTGTGATTACACATTGAGACTTTAAAATAGATGCTCATTTATAAGAGCGGTTAGGTTTTAAGTATATGAAGAATTATGGATATATATCAAAACATCAACTTGGGCTAGTTGGTGGTTCATGCTTGAACTTCCCAGTGTAGAAGGACAGACAAGCTTCAAACGTTCACTTACACCAAGAAAGAACACCCATACTGCTTTGACTCTCGAGTTTTGTTTGTATTACGCTTTTTGTTTATTTTTTGTAGTCTTCTAAATGAATAACTAATTAAAACTACAGCAAATATTACTATATAACTTTTACCAAATAGTTTTTTTTCATGAAGCTATCGAATAGGTGCTAACACGTAAGCTATATAGCATGTCAACGTTATCGGTTTCTATGACTTCTTGCATCAGTTTGTTACACCTGCCCAGCGCAGTCTGCGCCTTACGGGACAAGAAGAATAAAAAACTGACGCGAGAAATCATAGAAACCGTGAGCACTGATACGCTAGATAGCTTACGTGTTAGCGCCCCTTGGATAGTTTTACAAAAATAAAAAAAGAGTTAGGTTATTTTGGAAAATTCACCTAGTAATATGTGTTGCAGTATGAATTAAATATTTTATAAGAGTAAAAGAAAATGAAGAAGCGCAATTCAAATAAAAGCTGGGGGTCATTGCAGGGTGTACGCTCTTTCTTGGTGTGAGTGAACATTTAAAGTGTGCCCCTTCTTGTGCGCTGTGAAGTATGCGGAACACAAGTTCGTCTGCTTCTTGCACATGGGTTGCGATTATGTTAGAACTCCAAACTCTTATTGGCCGATATAAAAAAAAGATAGTGGGTACACCTCAAGGCAAAAAGCATTGCTCTCGACACACTATCCTTCAAATCAAAGCCGATCAGAACACGGCGCCCTTCTGGCGTTACAGCAACCCCTGCACAAAAAGCGGACGACCTGCTCTCCGCATGGGCATCTATCAATCAAGCGTAACCATTCTGCCGAAAAGCGAATTATGCCTCAAATAAAAAGTACAAAAAGTCTGGGACGACATTTAAGACATATGTGATATTTTCTACGTTTTAAATACTCAAGTATCTCCGTACAGTTGACTTTACTTCCAATTACTAAGTAAACGTCGTGAACATCACAGTTTATCCGAAACTTGGTCTCTATTTAGGTTACAGCTAAAGAAAAGTCTAAAAAATTAACATATACTCCAGTCACTTCTTTTTATAAAGCAGTACTTCGTTTAAAGAATTAACAAGCAGAGATAATGCGATGTCACTTAAAACACGTCGTTCAGTGAACAGAAAGGGCCCATTGTTCTGTCGAAACGTTCCCCATTAGTACAAACTAAAATTAGTTAAGCGAAATAGCTTGTACATGTCCAGTTTGCCCTCATAATTGAAACTTCATTTAAACATTTTGCGCACTAAACAAACATACTAAATACGATAAACACTGAACAAAATATTGCCACTTTCCGTACTCATTATCCTCGCATACTTCAACGTCCTTCATACACCACTTCAGCAGTTTGAGACAATGAATTTTGAAATATTACTTCGTGTGAGCGTTTTTTCTTTGTTCTTAAGTTCGCTATCGATGCACATATGTTTAGTTATGCAAATTGCTGGGCTCTCAACGTTATCCACGTAATTCACTTCACACTTTTATCATCGCACACTGGAGGACCTAAGGATTTCACTAACGAGCGTTTTCGGTTCACACAACATACGTTTTATAGAAACGTAAAGTCATCTCCCCACTTCCTTTATTATAATATTTATATCTTGGAGCATAGTTAAAGATCTCACTTCTATAAGGAGTATAAGGAAGATAATAAACGGTCGTTACTCGTCGAGAGATTCCAAGATTCTAATTTACTTCCGCTGGAACTCATCCAAGTCACCAAGTAACAATCGTTCGAGGACGGGCTAATAACTTTCGTGATCTGATCCAAAGGTGGATTTTCATAATACACCAGATATTCGATATCCTCCCTGTGCTGTTGCGGCTCCAACGTGTTTGGCACTGAAGGCTGTGACCGCACAGTTTGTCTTTTATTCTTGTCGGGTTTTATGTTGCTATTGTTGTTTATAATATTGCTATTAACCACTCTATTGTACATGGCGTGTAAATGCAACTGCAAGTTCTACATTATGTTGCGAAGTATTTTTTATATTCATCTATATTATCATTACCGACTTCTGTTCAACAGGACACTTGAGAAATCCTTCGTCATTGCGCGCACTGCTGTAGTGCCACTTTTTTGTTGTGTAACCTGCCGGTGCGAGAACAAGGTCACGAGGAGTTTTAATTAACAACAATCAAATACGTTTTTATATGCTCGAATGTTACACCCTGGCCTTTTTTATGTTTATAGTTCGAGACTTTTTATGCACCAAATATTTGGACACTTTCCTCGAGTAAAAAGGGGCTCTAATAAATACATTAGATAAGGGCCCACCCATTTAGCACTGTCCTTTTGACGAAAATTTTATTTGTGCCTGAAAACGTACGACCTTGAAAAGCCGGAAGAGGCCACGATAGAGCTGAACTTTACCTTGCTGTGCCTGAGTCCGGGTGTATTGGCGTGTAATCGCGAAACAAGTGCAAACGCCAGGCTTACTGTCTTTATTTTGGCTGCAATCTCGCATCTTCGTGCCTAAATCTTCAAACAAGTGCAAGAATTAAGGTTCACTTCTGGTTGCAAGAAGAAAAAGTATGCATTCGTTAAGAAACATCACAATCTCAACTCTGAGATACGGAAAAATATTTTATTTCTCTATGTCACAAGGTTTAAATTACGAACTTCTGGCTGTTCACTTTTCCGTTGGCAACCTTGGGCAAAACTGCCAAACTGCCAGCATTATATCTCACTGTAGGTGTTTCGGTTGATACGTGATATGCTTAGTTTAAGCCTAGGACTTAGGAAATTAGGTGGCGAACCAGTGAAAAAACATGCAACAGTCAAATAAAATTACTTGTGCTCTAACTAACTCCTTGAAGCAAAACCACATTAAACCAAACTTAGGCCCGAGTTAAGCCTTGAGGTTTCCAAACTTAGGCCTTTCTGTATCGTGCTGCATAGGCAAGTCGTACACGACCTGTCCAGCAGCACGCCACCGAAAGTTGTAAGTCTCAGAACAAAGTGTTGCGCCACTCGGATAAAACTTCCCGAACTGCCAGAAAAAAAAAATCAATTTCTACAAACTGTAAACTTAAGCTCGTTGTTTCTTTTACTTCAAGTTTGTTAACTTTCCTCATTTGGTGAGCATTTATATTTTTGACACCCTAGTATCAATCCCTGCGGGAGTACGGGAGTACTTGTGCAGCCCCCGCACAATGCCAAGCGAAAAGAGAGGGTTTGTCTTTAGTGAACTTTGTTCCATACAACGCCTGCCCGCGCGATGTACTACAGCAGATGCTATGAGTCTTCTTAGCCAGTCAAATGTCTTGGTAGTTTCACGTTACTTTTGGGAAGGAGTGGGAATGTTACCAACTCTTGTTTCTTCTTGAATTCATTTTTATTACGTCTGCATGTTCTTGAACGTCAAAAAAACATACGACTGAAGTTTTTCGAAGTGCAGAAAAGAAATCGTCTTCAGAAAGTTCGTAGGTTTAAAATTAAACCTGATGTTGCGGGAGCACGCCACCTCACTCAAGTAAACTCCAGCGGGGCATCTCGCAGTACGTATTACAGACTGTAATCGCCAACCGATCCCGACAAAAACCAAAATCCTACAGCGGTTCCGAGATAAAACTTCACGAGAAATGTACGAGGCCTCAACCATCAAGGAAAAGGAAGACGCTTGTGTAAGTGCACCATCGGTGGAATTACCTGACAACAAATTAGTTTACTTTCGGTAGCCATGTTGAGGTTGATTCAGCGGGACTTTCTAGTCTTCTGAACTTCTTTCTTTAAGCTATAGTCTTATTCTTAATTTCAATATATTCTCTGGAATTTATTTAGTTACGCTGTTCGCTTTCCTTTCTTTTCTTTCCTTTTTGTTTATACCTCTTCAGTTTCTTCTTTTATTATAAATATTTTCTTACTTTTTTCGGTGTATTTATATGCTGCTTTCTTCTTTTCTTTGAAACGGCAGTCGTGAGTTAGCGCTTGTCCTGTCTACATGTTCTATCCCTTGTCCTTTGTTTAACCTTTGCGCTATTTGATTTTCAAAAATCGTGTTAGCGTTCATTTGGTAATATTTATCGCTTTATAACTTCAAAGCCACACAAATATCACATTATGTTTTCGCAGATTCTCCAAGTACATATTGGAAATGTTAATTTCGGCTAGTCTAAAGAATATTAAAGATTTTCTTTTAATGATTTTCAAAATAATGCATATTCAGTTAAATACTCCCGTGTGAGCAGTTCTTGTAAATGTCTCCCGCTAACCAGGGCAACAATATTTAACGCAAAGATGAACTATACACGGGTGGAAGCAAGCTTCAGCCTTTTTAAGCAGGTCTGGGAGCAGCAAAGATGCCGCTTTGGAGCAGCTCTGAAGCAGAAAAATTTCAGCTTTGGAGAAGCTCAGGAGCAAGAAAGTCGGGTTTCGTAGCAGTATAAGCAAACTTTGGAGCTGCTTGGCGCTATGAGCACGGATGTGTTTTTCGAAATATAAAAAAAATTTATAAATAAAAAAGCATCTCTATTTGACGTTCCAGAACCATTCCCAAACATGACCTTTCTTTAAATATATTCTAGCCAATGTAAAAAAAAGATATTTGAATGGCTGTCATTGAGAACTGTCCTGGTGGTAGCGGATTGTTTCTTCTCTTGGATTTACAATAGTAGGCATAGGCAACTAAAAAAAAACTTAAACCTCATGAAAACAAGACATTTTCACTGTTTAGCAACCTAAATCGCACGTTCCATAAGTTAAAAACGAAACCATTCAAGCTGCAATAGTATGGTATTAAATAAAGTCCAATACTGACTACAGTTTATCATTAGGAAATACAAATGTTTCAAGTCCCTGTTTAGCAAACAAAATTATTCCAATACTCTGAACTGAGTACAAATCGCTTGTCCTCTAGCGCAATCCCATATATGAGTTTTATATACTCTGACTGATGGGAGTTCAATGTTAACTCCCATGCAAGCCAGAGTTTTTAGGGGGATGCAAGGGAGTAAGTACAGAACTCCCATAAGCACGGGAGTCTGTTCATGGATCAATGAGAGTACCTATTTACTTTCATCAGAGTGTTCTTAGGTGGGTTCTTAGATGGGAGTATTCTTTCACATCCGTATGCGAGATTTTATGTGGACTCACGAGAATATTCCTTTACATTCACCTGGGAGTTCTTACGTGGACTCACGGGAGTATTCTTTCACATTCATATGGGAGTTTTTACGTGCAATTATGGGACTATTTTTTCACATTCATATCGGAATTTTAATGTGCAGTTGTGGGACTATTTTTTGACATCCATACGGGCGTTTTTACGTGTATTTATGGGAGCATTTTTTTACATCCACGGGGAAATGTTTATGCGCACTTATGGGACTATTCTTTCACATGCATATGGGAGTTTTTACGTGCATTAAGGGTACTATTCTTTCACATTCATTTGGGAGTTTTTACGTGCATTTATGGGACTATTTGTTGACATTCATATAGGAGTTTTTATGTACACATGTGAGACTATTCACCACATCCATTTGGGAGTTATGTGGGCCCACAGGAATCTTCTTTCACATTCTCCTGGGAGTTATGCTTACCTACGGGAGTATTCCTTTGCATCCAACTAGGAGTTTCAATGGTGATTTCCGAGAGTTTTCTTGCTACCTTTAAGGGATTTCTTCAAAGTCAGGAAGTGTAAAAGGTAAGGCAAAAGCAGGGAGCATCATGCACGAAATAACTTTATTGCGCACAGTATGTACATTTCTTGCACACATCGTGTGGCAAGAGCTCATGTTGCCTTTGGCGCAAACTGGCTTATACCCTGTCAGACGGTAATGTAAATGGCCTTCAGAGGAAACTCCTTAAAAATTTCTGCGAACAAGCGAATGCCGAAGGCCACAGGCAGAGCAGAGATCGTGAGCTGGTTCGCTGATTCTTTGAAGCAGTTCATTCTAAAGGTCATTTAAATGCCCGCCTGACAGGGGTATTTAATAGAGTGAAGGGTAAGCAAGGCTAACTGTGGTACAGAAGCCACGAACGCTCTGTAGAAATTGATCGATTCCAGTGCTTTCACCCGCGACTTGATGTAGCACAGTCCCCAAAACCATGCTCAATAAAAGTCAGCATCTAATCTGCCGTCTTCGCACCCTGGAAGTGGAAAATACAGTAGGCGGCAATGAGGTACGCTATACCCTGATAGAGCCATACCATAAGTTCAAAGTTTTTCCTTAATCAGTCTTAAAATATTGAAATAAATTATCTCGAATTTTACAGAAATTGATAAGACATAATATGAGAGTCAGATATTTCACGTCAACTTATTTATGTTAAACACCCTGACTGCTCCTTCCCAGACGCCGCAGCTTGCTCGTTACCTGTGTTAACGGCAAGTAGTAGAAAACATGTACCACTTTGCACAGCGACCCATAACAGCGCAGAAGGGCGGGGCCAAGCCCAATCCGACCAATCACAGCACAGGAGGGCGGGGCCAAACCCAATCCAACCAATCACAACGCAGTAGGGTGGGGCCCTTTCCCTCTCTCCCATCCCAGTGACCAATGCCAGGCAGTGGGCATCGATGGCCCCGCCCACGGGGCATTAGCCAGTGACCAATTGGAGCTCAGCGAGGTCCCGCCCTCGAGTCACGTGCTCGGTGTAGGTGTGAAGTCACGTGCGCGTCGCGTGTCAGGCGCGTGCCACTTACCATGACCGCAGACCTCAAACCACAAGCTTGTGGTTGACCAGCTGCGGTCATCGTCTGATAACAACCACCTCAAACCTCAGACCTCAAACCACAAGCGTGGTTGACCAGGGCCCCTAATCTGGACACTTGGCGAAGAACACGGCGAGAAATCTGGCGGCCGTGATGGACATTTGTCCTTGGCAATCAGAGCCGCCGGATTTCTCGCCGACTTTTTCGCCAAGTGTCCAGATTAGGGCCCCAGGTGTTGAGAGCTGTCTAATAACAACCACGTGATGTCACAGGGTCCGAGCTTCGTTCGACAGAGGGCGCTATTAGCCCCGAGAGCGAACACAAGCGTCCCTGCGGTCGCCGCGTCCTGATTGGGTGAAGTGCACCGTGACGTCAGGGTGAGTACTCCGCTCCGCGATCTCGCATCGGCTCGCTTCCCAGCACCGGCTTCCTGGTTTGGTGTTGTGTGCCGCAAGCGCTTTGAGGAGCTGGACTTCGTTTATCCGGTGTACAAGACGTTGAGTTAGGCAGATATTGACGTGATTCCGTATATTTTATAAGCCTGTTTGTCCCTTTTACCTTTAAAATTGGGTTACAGCTCTCGAAAGCTATCGGCGGAGGCAATTCCGCCGATGAACCTCCCCGTCCGTCCACACGACACAAAGCTATCTTGCTAGGAGTCGGTGAAGCGGTGGCGCATGTGTTTCAGACGCTGGAATTTTGTTCCTTGCATGTTCATGATTTAGGGCGATATTACATCCCGCTTTTAAGGCATTTGAAGTGACATTTATATCATGGGCCTTTGGGTGGTCGGCAAATTAGCTTGCGACGCCGACTCTGCGCTGCCACTCTGCATGCGCTGGTTCGCAGAAGTTTTAAAGGCCCTGCGTCTGATGATCTTTGAAGTGCTCGTGGAACAGGGTTCTTTTACAGAAATGCGGCTTCTTCGTGAATTAAATATATAGTGTATACACGTATGCAGGTATATTTCTTAGAAGATGCCCAATGAAATTAGTTTGTAAGGTAGCAGCAAAAACGACCGAATTGCCCCCAGTGCCGTAACTTGGAATGTTTATACCTTTTCCTGACATTCTTTATTCCAGCCTTGGGTATTCGGAAAATACACCGATTAGTCTGAATTGTCATTTCCAATTAAAAGAGACACTGCTGCAGGTCCCCAAAAGCTTCCTCAGCCTCCAAACTCCCTACAGCTGGACTCGCTGACAACAAAGAAAAACAGGAGTAAAAGCAAGCATTCGAACGTCTGTCCAGTGGTAGATACTGCACTAGTAGCAGAAAATGTGGAACCTGTGAAGGGCGACAGTCTGCGTGAGAAAAGCTTCTGGTATTTTAGCTTCAGGACAATTCGATTTAAGTAAAATCTCAATTTTAGGGCTTAAGGGACTAATAACGAGCTAGACACCTTCGCTTACGTTTGTTATACATTACTTGAGGGTTGATAAAAACAAGTCCACAGATATCACCCGTGCAGTCTATTGAAATACTATCCGAATCCAGCAAAGGTCAAATGCGAGCAATGTATATAATAAATAATCCTTGTTTTTTTTGTTTGTTTTTTTAACTTTGCCCTTGCACTTGGGTTGTCTCAGTTGTGATCCTCTCCCCATGGCCCAGATTGTATTCAACATGTTGCTCGAGCAGCATGCAGCTTTCCTGCTTCGGTGATCTTGTTTAGAAACACAGATACAAAAAGATAATATACATAACCCGCCAATTCATTCATAACATCAGCAGCATTTATTGTGCGAGACGTAAATCTATAGTGATGCTCCTGCAATTGTGGCCATATTTCTTTATTTTCATATAGCAGCTGTGATTCATGCGTTGCCTGCCCTCTCAACCGTGCTTAAAATGTTGGTTGAAGTTTCGTATGTAGCTAGAGGCCATACCTCAATAAAGGCACATATAAAAGTTGACACTTCCTACGAAAAACAGGACAAAAAAAAGTGAAAGCCGTTTACAACTCCCTGTAACACCGAATTAGAGCGCAGCTCTTGAGGAGGAGGAGGGAAGGGTACTGGGGGGTGAAGTGACCTGGGGGGGTCACGTGACCTTGGGGAGTCACGTGACCATGCCGATGATGTCATCAGTGACGTCACTGATGACGTCATCGGTGACGATGACGATGCGGACTCCGATGACGTCATCAGCGATGATGACGATGACGATGCGGATGTCGGTGACGTCATCAGTGACGTCACTGATTACGTCATCTGTGATGATGACGATGACGATGCGGATGCCCCCCGAAGTCACGTGACACCCCCAGGCGACGTGACCCCCGCCGAGGTCACGTGACCTCCCCGATGACGTCATTGATGACGTCACCGGCATCCGCATCGTCATCGTCATCATCACTGATGACGTCATCAGTGACGTCACTGATGACCTCACCGGCATCCGCATCGTCATCATCACTGATGACGTCATCAGTGATGTCACTGATGACGTCACCGGCATCCGCATCGTCATCGTCATCATCACTGATGACGTCATCCGTGACGTCACCGGTATCCGCAACGTCATCGTCATCATCACTGATGACGTCATCAGTGACGCCACTGATGACGTCATCAGTGATGATGACGATGACGATGCGGATGCCGGTGACGTCATCAATGACGTCATCGGGGAGGTCATGTGACCTCGACGGGGGTCACGTGACCCTGGGGGTGGTCACGTGAGGTGGTCACGTGACCTCGGGGGGTCACGTGACCAGGGGGTCACATGACCTTGGGGTGACCTTGGGGGTCACGTGACCTTGGGGGCCACGTGACCTTGGGATGACCTTGGTTACGCCGACGCCGACGGCGACGCCGACGCCGACGCCGCTCAAGCCGGGAACGGGCCCCTAAAAGCTGCGCTCTAAAAAGAAATAGAAACGAGCGCGCCGACAGCTAGCGTCGTCCCAGCCTCCACAGGGCGAGCGGGGCGAGTCGGGGAAAAATTCTCTCCTCGTCGTGACGTCACCCCCGTTCGCCGTAAGGGGGCGCCACGCGAACTTCTCGGGGCTAATAGGATTTGAATTGCGGCGCGTCTCACGTGTGATGTCACGGGGTTCGAGCTGCGCGCGACAGAGGGCGCTCACGTGATGTCGCACAGGGTTTGAGCTGTGTCCGAAAGAGGGTGCTCACGTGATGTCACACAGGGTTCGTCCTGTATCCAACAGAGGGCGCTGTGGTGCGGTCACATTGGTCATGTGACATTATTTGAATCGCTGCGCGGTAAATGCATTTTAATCGCTAAAAAAGTGAAAGCCGTTTACAAATCCCTGTAACGCCGAATTGGAGCGCAGCTCTTGAGGAGGAGGAGTGAAGGGTACTGAGGAGAGGGTAGACCCATCCTCCTTCTCCTCCTCCTTCCCTCATTCTTTAATATGCTCCGGGGGGGTCACGTCACCTCGGGGGGTGGGGGTGTCACGTGACTTCGGGGAGGGGGATCACGTGACCTCGCGGAGGCGTGACATGGGGGTCACGTAACCTTGGGTGTCACATGGGTGTCACATGGGGGTCACAAGGTGACCCCTCTGAGGTCACGTGACCCCCCGAGGTAACGTGACCCCCTGAGGTCCCATGGGGGTCACGTGACCTTGAGATGACCTTGGGAGGGGTCACGTGACCTTGGGGGTCACGTGACCTCGGGGAGGAGACCACGTGACCTCGGGGGTCACGGGACCTCATGGGGTCACGTGACCTCAGAGGGGTCACGTGACTTGGGGGTCACGTGACCTTGGGGTCACGTGACCTTCAAAGGGTCGCGTGACCTTGAGATGTCCTTGGGAGGGATCGTGACCTTGGGGGTCACGTGACCCCTCGTGACCCCCACGTGACCCCAAGGTCACGTGACCTTGGGGGTCACGTGGGGGTCACGTGATCTTGAGATAACCTTGGGAGGGGTCACGTGACCTGGAGGGGTCACGTGACCTTGGGATGACCTTGGTTACGCCGACGCCAACGCCGACGCCGCTCAAGCCGGGAACGGGCCCCTAAGAGCTGCGCTCTAAAAATGAAAGCCGTTTACAACTCCCTGTAACGCCGAATTAGAGCGCAGCTCTTGAGGAGGAGGAGGGAAGGGTACTGGGGGGTGGGTCGAGTGACCTCGGGGGGCGGGGGGTCACGTGACCTTGTGGGAGTCACGTGACCTTGGGGCGTCACGTGACGTCGGGGGGTCACGTGACGTCGGGGGGTCACGTGACCTGGGGCCACGTGACGATACCGATGACGTCATCAGTAGCGTCACTGATGACGCCATCAGTGATGATGATGACGATGCGGATGCCGGTGACGTCATCAGTGACGTCACTAATGACGTCATCAGTGATGATGACGATGACGATGCGGATGCCGGTGACGTCATCAGTGACGTCACTGACGACGTCATCAGTGCCTATGACGTCAACGGGGGGTCACGTGACCTCGGGGGGTATCCCCAGGTCACGTGACCCCAGGGGGGGTCACGACCTGGGTAACCATCGTGACCCTCGTGAGGGTAACCCTAGTAACCCTTGTGAGGGCAACTCTCGTGACCCTCGTAAGGGTAACTCTCATAACCCTCGTGACCCTCGTGAGGGTAACTAACCCTCGTAACCCTCGTGAGGGTTACGAGGGTGAGTAACCCTCGTGAGGGTAACTCTCATAACCCTCGTGACCCTCGTGAGGGTAACCGTCGTGAAGGTTACCCTCACGAGGGTTACTAACCCTCGTAACCCTCAAAAGGGTTACCTTCACGAGGGTTACCCTCACGAGGGTAACTAACCCTCGTAACCCTCGTGAGGGTTACAAGCGTAAGTAACCCTCGTGAGGGTAACCCTCGTGAAGGTAACCTTTTTGAGGGTAACTAACCCTCGTAACCCTCGTGAGGGTTACGAGGGTAAGTAACCCTCGTGGCCCTCGTGATCCTCGTGAGGGTAGCCCTCATGAGATTGACCCTCGTAACCCTCGTAACCCTCACGAGGGTTACGAGGGTTGCGGTTACGCCGACGCCGACGGCGACGGCGACGGCGACGCCGACGGCGACGCCGCTCAAGCCGGGAACGGGCCCCTAAGAGCTGCGCTCTAAAAGGCTCCGCGGCCCGCTTGGAATCGACCTCGCTACCTTCTCCTCAGAGGTCCAACACTCTACCGTCTGAGCTACGAGCACAATGCTTCTTGGACGACTTAAATCGCCCTAGTATTTCGAACGTCGAGCGCGCAATTCAGATCACGTGTTAGAGCTGTCGCAACGCTTGGATTTTGTAACGGAATTGCTGAGTCATTCACCGGAGGGCTCTACAGGGAGGACGGAAGAGTTCAGGATTATTGAGTCATCTGTCAGGCGGGAAAATGCACTGTCACGATGACGACACAGATATGTCGCCGAGTGACGAGAAATGCATTGTCGCGTGTTTTCCCGGTGGGTCATGTGACCAACGTCACCGGATATTTGAATCGCTGCGCAGGTGACACCTCGGTTCATAGATGGTGGGTGTCTTTTGTTGCCAAGCGTCTTTTTTGTTAGGGTATGAGTGACATCTTGCGTCGTGGGTGTGACTTTGCGCCATCTGTTGCTGAAAAGTTGAATTGCTCGTGTTGCTAAGGGGTGCTCATCCGTATTTTCGCGCGCGCGCAAGTCAAGTCCGGGCTTTGTGCGTGTGAGTTGCCGATTCCGTTTGTATATGGCGCGCACCTGAATCCCTTGGCTGGGGTGAACTTTTACCATTATCACGCGACATTTTCTCGCTAATTTTAACGCCAGCTTGGTAGATGGAGTCAAATCTATTGCGCTCAGGTAATCTCTCGCTAATCTTATAGTCATCTGCAGCTGCTGAACGGAGCATTGTGGGAAATGGACCGGAGCGTGGTCGCATCCATACGCGCTAAAGTCGAGACAGATATGATGTTTCAAGTTTTTTATTATCATTCGCTCTAAAAACACACACTCTTATAAGTACAGATACGGCTTTTAAAATCACTCTACGCGACAAAGAAACCACTGGAAACACTTTACACGAAAATGTATAACACAAGCAGTATTAAGGTGCAACCCCACCGTGCAGGACGTTTTGGTGCTTTTTTGACGGCTTATAACTTTCGTTCTATGTAACTTACAATTATAAAGTTAATGTCAAATTAAAGAGCTGTTTTTCGACAATCCTTTAGTGTCTCAAAATTACGATTACTTTAGGTTGTTAGTTAATAATTTATTTTTTAATAGACCGCAGTCTCTAATGTTGAAAAAATTATTTTTCGAGTTATAACGTCCCATTGTCCACGATAATTTACGTGAGTTTGGTTGCATGTAATAAATTAAAAAGTAAGCAACGAGCTGTATAGATAGTGTATATTTTAAAATAAAAAATAAAGTTTAAAATGACACCATTTTAAGGCGCTATAAAAACGGAATCACGTTAGCTAATCGAAATAACGAGACATTAAATTATGAAGCATCCTTCAATATTACATTTTCCAGAACTTCCATATTGACATATTACACATTAAAATGTTATAAGACCTCAAACTTCTCCCATTGAGTTACGACAAATTGTAGTTTCTTAATATAAAGTACAGATGGCGACACGTGTTCAAGAACAGCTTGATGTGCATCTTCCGTCATGTGCCGCTTGGAACGCCACGTGAAAGACAGAAAAATCGCCAGAAGTCACAGTGTCAGATGCCTGGATGCCCGCAGTGAGCGAGCCAGAGATGTCAGAAACACAAGCGCGAGGCTGCGGGTGCACCACAGCTACTTTTGCGCGCGTTCTACTGTGCGTCGGTACGCATTCCCGACG
The DNA here is from genome assembly GCF_016920785.2 of Ixodes scapularis. Taxonomy (NCBI): domain Eukaryota; kingdom Metazoa; phylum Arthropoda; class Arachnida; order Ixodida; family Ixodidae; genus Ixodes; species Ixodes scapularis. The sequence continues at coordinate 33,372,365 of NW_024609881.1, forward strand.
CGATCCAAATGAAATGGGCGCCATGAAATGCATTCTGCCATTTCAGATTCCGCCACGTATGCAAAAATATTTTAATGTTTTTATTACATGGAAACACTATTTTCGCAGTCAAACTATGTTTGTCGGAATATTTTGTTTCAAAAACCACCTCGGTGGCTCTTAAGTGGCAATGATATTAAAACAAAACACAAATCATTAAATCGTCTCACTGTCTCTGAGCCAACGCGCTGACCCATAAATCTATATTTGTTGGATTTAAATATCGGCCGAGGTGTCCGCAATCCGACGGAGGACAATCTGAGATTTCGGTTGCACGTCAAAATACCTCCAATTAGTCAAAATAAACCCGCATTTTTTTTTATTGGGGTGTGTTAAGTGATTTTTGTTGGTTTGTCTTGTGAAACCCTAAGATCTGAATATTTGCTTTGCTCTACCTTAGTTCGGAACGCAGCCAACACTACGAGCTGATGAAGCCACTGAAGCAGCGCCAAGAGCGCAAGGTCAAGCTGTTTGTTCTCTTTCTATGCCTCTGCGGTCGGGCAAAACTAGAACAACTAAGTAAGTTACGCTTCATAGACCTCTTTTGGTGCTTAAAATAATGGTTGTCAGTTATCTGAAGCTTTTGAAATCACAGGAAACGCATTTCCGTCCTCCACAATTGTTTAAACAGTTCGTGACAAAGAAAGCAATATTACGCGAGCTGCCTGACACCGAAACTTTTGAATCATGACGATCGGCAGTTGCGTTTGATTGGTTACTAACCACCAAGATGGCGGCACCCACTATAATTTTTGGGGAAAAAGTGCCGATACTCTAAGCATAGCTCATTTGGTTTAGCTCACAAGTCGACCAAGTGCGGCGGGGGACCGATGGCCGAGTGTGGTGTGGCACCGCAGATCAGAGCACGTGGAGAAATGCTCGAGCGCGAGCTCCGTTCAAAGCACGGAGCTCACGCTTCGGAACCCAACGTTGGCGGAAGGTGTAGGGACTAAATCCCCTCGATGTGTCTCCGTTGGTTTTTCAAATAGCCTCAAAGGTGCCAGTGCACGAGGCCCCTGTCTCAAGTGGCCCTTGGAGGCAAATGGCGGCGCAGCACTAAAATGACTGGCCCTTGAAAGCGAATGGCGGTGGAGCACCGGCTTGTGGAACGTGTCTTGCGCGTTTACCCAACAATGGTTGGTCAGGGGGCTTTAGCAGGGACCCTGGGTTCAGTCGCCCATCTGCATCCTACCGTCGTGCGATCGTGTACCACATATACTGCGTAATGCACGCTAAAGACCCCGAGCTAACAGTTTTACTGCACGTTTTATAACCTTCAACGGGTAACAATGTCGCCCTACGAAACTGCTGCTCTCTAAAAAACTAACGACTAGTTTTGGATGTGCCGTTCCATTGCATTTTTAACGTGTTCGCTTGTTCACGTTTTTTTTTTCTACATCTTTGATTATTCGGCCCTTACGTATGATGAACCAGACTATAGGTGTCAGACTTCTGGAAAAATATTATACATCTAAGAAAACGGCACGTGAACGCAACAGACAAAAAAAAAACAAAAAAACATAGGCGCACTTTATAAAAATAATTAAAATAATAGAATTGATTATAATTGTGTTTCTAAAGGTTTGAGCGTACCAAGAGCTATAAAAACGAACTGGATGCTTTGGATGGTGCGTTTGTTCACTGGAAGTATAGTTCAGGGCAGTATGCTCGCACTTGTATGTTCCGCTTCGCTCGCAGGGTAAAACCAAATATTTACTGGTAATGTATTTAGTGAAACAAAGCTTATCTTCTGTATATGTGCAATTGCCCTCAGTTTTCGCGTGACCACACGCTTGTTTATCATCATTTATTTTTGTTTCCCACTGCAATTCAGTTCGTATTCTTTTGTGTGCTACATGCATTAGAAACCAAGGTAACCCAGAAGCATTCTATTTCGCGGATTGTAAAAAAGCCTATGCAACTTGCCACGTGTGCCACAATCAATACAAAATATTATAAGCTTCACATATGCCCGCTTGCCTGAGTAAACATTGTTGTTTGTCAAGAACAATTGTGATTGTATGAAATCACGTGGGAAAAAACTCGTTCTAAGCACGCGACCGTCGGCATGCAGTGAATACTCATAATCGGCGCCGAGATGATTGGTAGCTTTCAGCAGGTGGAGTTTTTCTATCAACCCAAGCTTAGAATGTTTCCTTTTTTTTTCTTGTAAGCAGTGAGGAGAGGACTTACTCCAAATCTGAGAGTAATAAAGTACTAGGAGCTTTCAAACATAATGGCCTGAGCAGTATATGTGTACAAGCCTTAGCCTTTGATGCATCCTTAACTTTCGATACACTCAACGCTAGTGCAAAATGTAAGGCTGTTTCATTCTTAAGTACCATGTGAGTGCTTACACAATATTTTATACAATGTCAAACTGTACCCGTTTGCATCTTTTTTCATTTCTGCACACCACTACTTGCGCGCATAAATCACCAAATCACCAAATTAAGACTGGTACAAGATGCCACAAAAAAAAATGCAGTTTTTTTTTTTATTTCAAAAATAAACTACGCATCGTTTAAGGCTCATTTTCCGCCAAAAGGTAGCGCTAGGTTACAACCAGATGCCAAAGTTTCATCCCGAACGGACACCTTATTCAAAAGTTATAAGTGATTTTCTGAAAATTTCAATGGGAAAAAGAAGCCCATTTTTGCCCGTTTTCGGTTTCTGGTGCCATAGAGCCGCATGCATTCGAAAGCTCCGTCGGCCGCCATTTTCCCAATGAACGTTTCAGAAAATAACTTAAATTTTGAATAAAGTATCGGATCGGGCAGAACTTTGACATCTGGTTGTGACCTCTAGCGCTGCTTTCGGGCGGAAAATGAGCGTTCGGCGATGCTTAGTTTATTCTTGCGGTAAAAAAACAGACCCTGTAATTTTTTTTTGTAACATCCTGTACTATGCTTAAACTGTGGAAAAGCTATCCACAGACCAAGAATCTTTGCCTGGCCAGTCATTGCATTTATCACTGAATTCGTTAATTATTATAGTAACGAATTAATGATAATTAATTATTATCATTTATTGCTGTGAGTTAATTTTTAACCTCGGCATTTTTTTTTATTACGACTCCCGCACCAGCTTTACTTTGGGTTTACCAAACTCAACATCTAAACCTGAGTGTCATTTTTTTTTGTGTGTTTTCCAGTCTCGTGGTTTTGGTCAAAATGAACACCCAGCTACCCAAAAATAGTTTTTTTCAGGTGGTTAATTCCTTAGGCTAGAATATTGGACACCCAAGTCTATTCCGTCAGCTCGTTTTCCTGGAAATCCACAAAGAGCCAAACACATGCACGACAAAAGCACCGGCCCGTCATATTGCCGCCCGCCGAGCCGAGAAAGCAACGCTCAGTCACGGATTTCTAGAAGATTTGCGTTCATTCTTTCACCAGGAGCCCTAAACTCGTCGAACACAAAGTTGGAGCCAAAAGTTCGCGGAGCGCGCTGATTGGACACTGACGAAAAAAAGCGCCAAGTCATCGTCGGTATACCCCAATCGGCGCGCTCCGTGAACTTCGACCCCAACTTTGTGTTTGACGAGTTTAGGGCTCCTGGCGTAACGTTCGCCCTGTTTTCTTGTTCTCGAAAGTGCCAGTTCATCCTCGCCTCGAGCACGCGACGCTCGAACCTTCTTTCCCGAACTTTCGAGATGGTGACGCACTGTAGACAAGCAGCTGTCGGCGACCTCGTCGAGTCACTCTCGCTCTCGCTCTCTGTCACGCTGCCGAATTGCTGCCTGCTTTTCTGCTGACGCTCTTTCCTTACTATTTTTTTTTTTGGCACAAGTTCGCCGATTAAGCTTTTATTTTTCGGTTCACTATTCGTCCTCTTGTCACCTTTATTCGTGTCAACATAAATCTGATCATATTGAAATATGTGTAATTGGCCTCTGAAATCTCCGGTAACGGCGCACAGGCAATTTTATATATAGGGTGGCTCAAGTCACCAGGCTCGATCTAAAATGGACCGTAAAAATCGACGCCTGCACGTAGCCGTTTAAACTTTTCGTCAAAGGTGTATTTCACAGGTCAGTTTTTTCTTGTAAAATTACAAAGCGTAGTTCTCTTTTAGTAAAAAATAGGGCCACGAAACTTGCCAGGGTCTACGGCGGGCGGTGACCCAGACGACCAAGTCCAGTAGCGAGCTGTGTTTGCCGTTCGTATTGATAGATGGCGTCGGGAGCAGCGTCTGAAGGTGCAGCCGACCAGCCAAAGATAGCAGACGACACGCAGACGAAATCCGTCGGCAGCAAAAGCGCCGCTGTAATGCAGATGCGCTTTTTACATTAAGTTTTGCTTTTATTGTTCGCATTCATTTTTAACCGAAGGTATATTTCAAAATAGATTATATTCATTTTAATAAACCACGGTGGTCGCGAGCTGTCGCGATCATAGAGATCATACGTACTAACTCTAGAGGAAAAGGTCCGCCATTTTCTCATACATTCTAGCTGCCGGAAGCGGCGGATCATGCAGGCAGACCCTCGGGGTCCCAAACACGGTTACATCATCAGAGCAGTTTTGTGAACTTCAACAATCCACGAACTTACCGGTGGAAAGATATTCGCGTTCCTTTCGAAGCTTTCTTTTTGTATAGCGCGCAGATGTGCGGCCTCGCGTTAACGCTAAACTAAACCATATACCCGGCTTCGCCGGTGGGGCGCGGCTGGGCGCGGTTGAGGAATACGAAACTGCGCAAACACCAGATTTCCAAGATTTCGACAGAGGGGAAGTTAATGCAGCGTAATGACTTTACTGCTTTTGATAAGCGTTAGAATAGCTCAGAATTTAGTTTACAACGTTAAATTATCACTGTTTATATTGCTGAACGTCTTCCCTCTACGCGTTTACCATGGCAACGTTGCTTTCTTTCTCTCGTGTTCTGTCGCTCTCTTTGGCGATCGTTCACTCGGGACCCCGGGTGTCGGCGCACGGGATTTGCCACTCCACCTCACCCACCTTTACCCCCCTGGTCGCGATTAGGAGGTAGCGCCATCTATCAATACGAACGCCAAACACACCCCCCTACTGGACCCCTGTCGTCCGCGTTGCTGCCCGCCGTTGACCCAGGCAAGTTTCTTGGCCTTATTTTTTACAGAAAGAGAACTACGCTTTGTAATTTTACAAGAAAAAACCGACCTGTGAAATACACTTTTAACAAAAAGTTTAGATTGCTATGTGCAGGCGTCGATTTTTACGGTCCATTTTAGATCGAGCGTGGTGACTTGAGCCACCTTATATTTCAACGCGTCAGTGGTTATGTTGTGCATGTGTCTCGCCATTAGGCTCAGGACGATTTGCGCGTTTTGTTCTGCCCCCATTTGCTAAAGACGTGAGCTCGGAGCGTAGGCAACTGGCCCCCTTGCACGAGAACTGGCGCAGCTTTGCGCGTTCCAAAGAAAGCTCGTGCGGAGAAAAACAAGCAAAGGACCAGGGATGTCAATTTCAGGATATAGAAAAATACCACACTGTATCGAAGCGCCACCACGCACAATTTCTCGGATTGATGAACGGGCTTGGAAGGCAACCCCACCCCCATCTGTTGGTTCAGAATCACACTAACAAAGGGTGGGGTTGCACCTTAAGACACATCCGAGGAAAAACAAAAAAGTTGTGGAATAACATAGCAACGCGCGCGATACAAGCCAAAAGATATGTTTACAAGGTGAGGGCACGAGAGTAGAAGAGAGATAGGATCCGACTTTCGTACGCTAGAGAATTATACAAAAATGTACACAAGAAGTTTCAAGACACCCCGATGGCAAACGCGAGCGACTGCGCCACAGTCCAAAATATTTACAAGGCGTGGAATGCTATTTTCTTTTTTCATATGCAAATTAAATACATTGTTTTGACGCGCCGCTCGTTCGCTTTTGTTTATTCAGCTGTCGCATTTGTGCTCGGAACGTCGCTTGTGCGCCGGAGACCCCACAGGATATGAACCCGTCAATGCCGCGATTCATGTGACGGAGGTCGTGTGACGTATTATTATTTGCATCGCTGGGCGCTAAAGTTGCTCGTCTTCCTATCACGTGATTTCGCGCGCGCGCGATTCAAATGATGCTCGCGAACTCGTAGCCTTGTGGCGCTCCCATAGCTGTTGCAAATGGGGTCTTCGACCCGCTGAATTTCGGCGTCATGTGACGGTCCCAAATAGCAGCAGCTGGGTCCCGCTAAATTGAGGTGAATGTAAAATTTTAAACCTCGCGGAACGTGATTGATGTATCCTGCGTAAAGCTTTCAAGTGACCCTGTTAAAATTCGGGGCAAGCTCGTAAAACTTCGCAAAGACCCAGCGAATTTTGGGAATAGGCGCCATCTAGTGTTCAAATTGTGAAGTGGTTCTCGTCAAAATTGGGTGCCATCTGGTGGTAAAAGCTTCGACCCGCTATAAATTTTGGGCGTCATGTGAAGGTCCCAATTAGAACCAGCTGGGTGCCGCAAAATGGGGGTGACTTCACGGTAAAATTTTGAAGCTGACGGACCGTGTTAAATCTTGGTTCAGCGTAAAGCTTCGAAGTGGACCTGCGTAATTTTGGGCCAAAGTCTTGAAGCTCGAAGACTGCGCTGGACCCAGTGATTTGTTTTTGAATAGACACCATCTAGCGTTAGAACTTTGAAGTGCTCATCCCTGAAATCGCTGACATCTGGTGGTAAAAGCTTCGACCCACTAAATTTGGGCGTCATCTGAAGATTTTCTTAGCACCAGCTGGATATCGATAAATTTAGGCCGGGGTGACGTTAAAACATTGAAGTTCACAGGCCGTGCCACATCTTGGTCCAGCGTAAAGCATTCAAGTGGCGCTGCTAAATATTGGGTCTCAGCGTAAACTTTTGAGAGCTCACAGACCGTGCTGGATCCCAGTGAATTTTGGGATAGGAGTCATTTAGTGTTAGGACTTTGAAGTGCTGATCTCTAAAATTGCTCACGTCTAGTGTTAAAAGCTACGACCCGCTAAATTTGGGCGTGACATGACGGGTCCTTAGCACACCTGGTCAGCTGTATCCACTTAATTTTGAGGGGTGACGGTAAAAAATTCGAAGCTCACGAACCGTGCTAAGCTGAGAAACAGCGTAAAGTTTTGAAGTGGCACTGCCATATTTGGGGGCTGGCCCCAGCGTATAAAACTCTGAAGTGGCCCTGATAAAATTTTGAACCCAGCGCGTAAAACTTTGCACAGTCCCAGCCATTTGTGGTGAATCCAACACCTAGCGTTATAACTTTGAACTGGTTGAAGATTATTTTAAACTTCAATGAGATGAAGATAGCATTTCCTCTTTTCGATTTTGCGCGAACAGAGTTTAAATCTGGGATTTAGGCGTATGAGTTGACACCTCCGTTCATAGATGGTGCGCGTTTTTCTTACTAAGCGTCCTTATTGTTAGGGCATGAGGGACACCTGGCGGTGTGTGTGTGACCTTGCGAGATCTTTTTCTGAAAAGTTAAATTGCTCCTCTTGCTAAGGCGTGCTCATCCGTATTTTTGCGCGCGTGCAATTCAAGTCCAGGCTTTGTGCACCTGAGTTGCCGATTCCGTTTGTAGATGGCGCGCACCTGAATCCCTTGGCTGGCGTGAATTTTTACCATTATCACGCGAAATGTCTCCCTAATTTTAGCGCCAGCTTGGTAGATGGCGACAACTGTATCGCGCACGCGACATCTCTCGCTAATTTAGCCTCATCTGTCTGCTGAAAGGAGCAGTGTGGGAAATGGAACGGAGCGTGCCATCACGTGGTTGTTATTAGACACCTGTGAGATCACACGTGAGACGCGCCGCAATTCAAATCCTATAGTGCCCTCTGTCGAACGAAGCTCGGACCCTGTGACATCACGTGGTTGTTATTAGACAGCTGTCAACTCCTGGTCAACCACGCTTGTCGTTTGAGGTTTGAGGTCTGAGGTTTGAGGTGGTTGTTATCAGACGATGGCCGCATCTGTCAACACCTGGTCAACCACAAGCTTGTGGTTTGAGGTTTGAGGTCTGCGGTCATGGTAAGTGCACGCGCCTGACACGCGACGCGCACGTGGCTTCACACCTATACCGAGCACGTGACTCGAGGGCGGGATCTCGCTGAGCTCCGATTGGTCAAAGGCTAATGCCATGTCGGCGGGGCCATCGATGCCCACTGCCTGGTATTGGTCACTGGGATGGGAGAGAGGGAAAGCGCCCCGCCCTACTGCGCTGTGATTGGTTGGATTGGGTTTGGCCCCACCCTCCTGCGCTGTGATTGGTCGGATCGGGTTTGGCCCCGCCCTCCTGCGCTGTGATTGGTCGCTGTGCAAACTGGTACATGTTTTCTACTACTGCGGCAGATGCAATTGCTCTTCCTGGAATCAGTCTGATGTTAGCCATTCTCTTCCCTGCATAGTGCTGGAAGGGACCTGTAACCAAAAAAACAAAAGCATTTAAAGGGAAGCTACGGAGCTTCTTGGAAAAAATGAGTTAGAAGTGAATTCTAGTGTATTTTTACCCCGTGAACCCGAATACCAAACCATTTGCTGCGTAAGTATTGTTAAACGCAAGAAAAACGCGAAAGACAGTCGCTGTCCGTGACGTCATCGACGGATCTTTTGGCTGCCCAAGGCTAGGGGGGCGGGGCTTCAGCCCTATTTTGAAATTGCTCTTGTGGCTCTCCGGCGCGTCGCATTGAAATATAATTTTGATATCTGTTATTCTAAAGGCCAAATGAACGCAATTCAAGCGTTTTTTCTCAAATGTAGAAGTGCCCCATCTTCCCTTTAAGGTAAATGTACTGACTATCAACGAAACAGACGTTTTTGACGTCATCGTATGAAGCTTGCAAACCCGGTGAAGAGTGGACTTTTCTCAAAAAGTGAATTGAAGACAGTTTCTTCAAAGAAATACCAATACTACTGCTATTGCAAATATGGTGAAAGGGCAGAGTGGTTTGAAAGCGATACAGCAACGAATAGGTAGTGCCTATTTTATTGTCTAATTGTCAACCACGTTCTGGCCATACCATGGAGACACCAATTTTTTCCTCAAAAAGACACGAAAACATTATTCAAAACTATTGCCTCAGAAGATCTCCCTATATACATCGCGTTTGCGACGTCTGGTTCTCCTTCAATCAAGTATATATGGGGGCTGGCGCGCCTTTGAGCTTCGCCAATTAATGGCGTCAATGCACTACAAGCTGGCCGTTCGAGTTGTTCCGCCCCGCTCTCAGCAGGAGTTGAATAGGCACGGGAGAAAAAAGAAATCCAATTCAGCCAAGTTAGACATGGCTCAGGGACACACAGCCTATGCCATGTTTCCGTGCAGCGGTGCTGCTTTTATCTTGTGCGATGTGACGGTATTTCGGGTATTTAAACAACTTTTCGGTGTCTTTTTAGGCAAAACAACTGGTGTCTCCATGGTGTGGGCAGAACATGGTTGACATTTAGACAATAAAATTAGTGCCACAATTCTGTTGCAGAAACGCTTAAAAAAAGGAAGAACAAAGTACACCCTCATTTTCAACAGTTCACTTCAAACATGTTTATAACTATCTACCCTTTTGCGCTAGTTTCATTTCCTATCGTTTCATGGTCTTAGTAACTTTAGGAGTGAGTGACAGTCCCGCGAAAATGTCATCAAGCGTGCAAAAAAGTTCGAAGCCTGGAAAACTGAAAGCGTGAAAGGCCAAACAAAACGACCCATGGCAAAAACTGTAGGACACCTGTATTGCTGCATGTAAGCTGAAGAAAGTGAAATTAATTTGCATTTCTAGCAATTTACTCCTACAAACCATAATTTTCTTAACTCTCGCACAATCACTAGGCGGACGAAGCAAAAGCCCTCCCATAATCATAATCGTGTGCACTGTAAACATGTAAGAGTTATCAACGTTTTGAAAAATGTCTATAAAGGATAGTTCACAAATACGGCACAGAGCTAAATCAACAGTAAAACAGTGCTGACTTGAACTTAACTTAGCACTGATACAGCAGTGTATCAGTGTCGGATCATTAACAAAGAGCAAAATCAGCACTATTCCCAGCACTTACTAATAGTACTGATCTATCGTAAGGTCCCGAATCTGGGTGAAGCATTTCAAATCACCGTAAAATTGGCTTCACAATGTATCGTGGTACCATCTACCACAGAGGCGCCTATAGGTGGTGAAAGCATTGCAGAAAAAAAGTTGAAAGAATAAACTTAATGCGAGTCTCAAGTAAAAAAAAAAACTGGTTTTGTATACCTATGGCACCCTTGTGCTATATGCGCACCCTCCGACTGCCACAACAACCGACATATGGCGGCACCGGCACCGACGCCTTATGGCAGCTCCGTAGCTTCACGATCACGCCAAGAGCTAATCACATGTAGCTGAAATTACTCGACGAATATCGGTTTGATTAGTTTTGTGTCCATTTAATGTTTTATTGGGAGTGAAAATAAAATAAAAAAGTGTGCACCCTTTGTGACTCAAAAAGGGTGTCTGGTCTCGGTGCGACTGGGCGGCTGCTGAGCAGCGACTAGCCGCAGGGGCCGATGTTGCCATCTGTCGGTTATTGAGCCGGTCAGACAGTGCACAGTTAGCAGACGGGTGCCGTAGGTAGAAAAGAATAGTTATCATATTTTGTCTTTTACTCGGGTAAGTTTGTTCTTTGAACTTTACCACAGTGATCCCACTACCTTCGGGCACCTCCGTCGTAATTCGTAGAGTGATGCATCCCCAAACCGACTGATGCGACCACTTTAATGGCTTCACCCAGATTCACAACAATGCTGCACAGGCATTTTCGCGGGACTGTCACTCGTATGTGTGAACAGGTCTTAAAGGGATGCTGAACCGAAATTTGGATTTCACAAATTAAGTTAGCCGGAGTGTTTAATTGGGCGCCACAAAGCCCAAAACACCACTAATAAAGCGATATCTCGAACCGATGGCCGTATTTTTGTAAAATAAGGGTGCAATTGAGTGAGAATCGCGACATCGCGTTTCCTGCAGGAGAGTTCAGGAGGGGGTAACACGGCCTTGATTCCTTTCTTTTCCGCGTCCTCGCGGAGTCAAAGCGAGAAGAGGAGGAAATGAGAATCGCGAAGTCACGGGCCTTTTTGGCCATTGTTCAAGCGCGATCTTCTTTCACAATTATAGGACCATCCGTTGGAGATATCGCTTTATGGGCAATGCTTTCGGGTTTGCAGCGTCCCGCCTAGCGCTTCTGCGTTGTTTTCGGAAATCAAAATTTCGCTTTAGCATCCCTCTAAAGGATGTACACCCACTTCGCGGCAGCGGCAGCACCCAGCGAACATCGCTAACCACGTACTACGCCTATTACAGTTGCTACCCTGGGATCGTGCCGTGGCCGACAGTAATCTGCAGTTCAGTGCTGCGTCCTGCACCGCGAAAGCTGCGATCGTCAGCATACGTGTGTCATCGCATCTGTGGAATCACCTCTGGCCTCCTACCCTACATTGAAACCTCGGGGACTCTCCCAGCGCAAGCGCTGATCGTGCACGCTGAGCCAAGATAAGCGGCCGGTTTTCAAACGGCGATCATTTTGCGGCAGCAGCAGCACTCAGGGAACATCCCTAACCACGTACTACGCCTATTACAGGTCGGTAACAACTATATTTCATTACCTTGGCCTAACTTGTGCTGCTGCTGCCGCTGCTGCCACTATTACTGCGTTAGTGTCTGAACTTCTGTTTCTGTAAACTATCAGATATAACTCAAACATGTTCCTCATGTCAGTTGCCAGCCAGCGATACAAAGACGTTCGTAGAATGCTCCAAGTGTGAGCGCAAGCACCATTTTCGTAAATGTGCCGGAGTAAACAAGAAATCTTTCGCTGGGAAAACCGAGGCCGCTAAAAAGGACTGGCGGTGCCCAGCCTGCAGGAGTGGTAGATTGCAGGCTGGTGGTTGTCGTGGTCGAGACAAGGTTGATTTAACTGCGTAGGTTTATTTTAGCATAGCAATACAGGTATGTGTGAGTCATGCCGTGTCTGGTAGCGATCTGGTGGAGAGAGGGTCCGCGCGCGGAAGCGGCAGGCAGAGTCCAAGGTCACCCGGCGGCTGTGATGATGATGATATCATGACACCTCCCCCCCTTTGGAAGAACAACACTCACACTTCCCCAAAGCGGTCAGGTGGACGACTTATACGTCCACTCCTTGTCACGGTAGGTGCCACGGCCGGTTGCAGGTGTCCTCTTGTTCGCCGTGTAGTGCCGGTCGTCGTCTGCACCACGTAGGAACGGGGTTGAGGCGCTGGCCCAAGAATGTGGCCGTAAGATGCTGCTCCCGTCAGAATTCTGGCCGCAGTTCCAAGTGGAAGGGTGTCGAGCTCACGTGTTCTGCGGCGCTCGTCATAGTGCTGGCGCATCTTTTCCTTGTATAAGGCGTTCCTGGAGCGAAAGTCAGTGGTGTCCCAGCGAGGTTGAAAAGACTCTGGTTTCACTGGCACGTTTGTACGCAGTCTTCGTCTATGAATAACTCCGCTGGCGCGTAACCTTCGATTCCTGGGGTCGCACGCTGGGCCAACAGTGCCTTGTGGATGTCTGTCGATTTCCCAAGGAGTTGTTTAGCCGTTTGGACTCTCCTCTCGGCCTCCCCGTTGCTCTGCGGGTAGTACGGGCTTGACGTTGATTGAATCACGCCCCATTCCTTCCGAAACACTGTGAATTCGCGTGAGGCGAATTGCGGTCCGTTGTCTGTTCGAAGAATTCTCGGTGCTCCATATCGTGGAAACACTGGGTCGAGGACGGCGATGATGTCCCTAGTCGTCGTCCGCCTCAGAGGTTCCAGCTCGAAGAATCTTGAATAGTAATCGACAACAATGAAGTAGTTCGTGCCTTCGTGGACGAAAAGGTCCATTCCGACGACTTCCCATGGGTAGTTTGGCAGTGGAGTCGCCAAAAACGGAGGTTGACGTGGTTTCCGGTGTTCTTGACAAACAGGGCACTTTTGGACGAAGCTGTCAATGTGGAGCCCAATGCCTGGCCACCAGACTGATTCTCGTGCTCTGGCGCGACATTTGGACACACCCTGGTGACCTGTGTGAAGCTTCTCCAGGATTTCGAAGCGTAGGGCTTCCGGTATGACGAGCCGATTGCCCTTGAACAACAGTCCGTCTAGTACGGCTAGTTCTCCGGCGAGTTCGTAGAACTGGCGGACTCCTTGAGGAAGGGTCATTTTATCCGGCCATGTCCGGAGGGTGTACTCGATTACCCTCTTCGTTACCGGGTCTGTCTGTAGCTCGTTCTTGATACGATCAAGAATTTCTTGGGAGGCTGGAAGCTGTTCCAGCGTGAGGAGCTCGTACTCTCTGGTGTTGCGTTCCCTTGTACGAGAGGCTGTGTCGGGTAACGGCTTGCGTGAGAGCACGTCGGCTGTGTACGTCGCTTTTCCCGGAACGTGACCTATGGTGTAGTCGTACTGGAACAGGCGCATTCGGAATCGCTGCAGCCGTGGGCTCAGCTCGTCGAGACGCTTTGTTGTCATGAGGGGAACCAACGGTTAGTGGTCTGCCTCGATGTGAAACTGTAGTCCTAAGATGTACATGCGGAAGTGATCAAATGCCCATGTGATTGCGAGCGCTTCTTTCTCAATTTGAGCGTAGCGTTGCTCCGTTTCAGTGAGAGAGCGCGATGCATTGGCAATGGGCAGCCGCTTGCCGTCGGTCTCATGCAGCAAGACCGCACCAATTCCGTAAGATGATGCCTCCGCTGAGACGATGAGAGGATCCTTCGGATTGTAGTGCGTCAGAACTGGCGCTTTGGCTAGAGCTTCTTTCACTGCTTCAAAGCTTGGCTGCTGGTCGGGTCCCCAGAGCCACACAGCGTCGGCGCAGAGGATATCCCGCATTGGCTTCGTTGTGTGTGCCAAGTGTGGCAAAAGCTTGGCAAGGTGGTTTGCCATCCCCAAGAAAGATCTCAGTTCTTTCACATCTGTTGGTGGTGTGATCTGTGTGATCGCCTCGACTTTTTCAGGATCAGGCTTCACACCTTCGCCGGAAACGATGTGGCCTAGGAACTTGACCGTCTGCCGTAGGAAGGCGCACTTGTCAATGTTGAGTGTCATGCCAGCTTTGCTAGGTCGTTCGAAGACTTTAACTAGGTTCGCGTCGTGCTCAGCCCGTGTTTTCCCCCAGACGATTATATCGTCTTGCAGGCAAGCTTGGCTTTCCACTCCCTCAAGAACTCTTAGCACTTCGCGCTGAAAAAGCTCTGGTGCGGTCGAGATTCCGAAGGGAAGGCGAAGAAACTTGAAACGTCCGAACGGCGTCAGAAATGTTGTGTATATCTGCGATCCCTCTGCCAGAGTTGCTTGCCAGTACCCAGCTCGAGCGTCGAGTTTGCTGAAAACTGTGCCGCCGGAGAGCTTCGCCAGACATTCGTCTACGGTGGGCATGATTACTCGCTCTGGGACGAGGTATTTGTGTAGCTCGGTGTAGTCAACGCGAATGCGCAGTTCGCCATTTGCTTTTTCTGCGACGACCATCGGAGCGCACCACTCTGTGGCCTCGGTGACACGCTCTATAACTTGGAGCTTTAGCATCTTGCAAAGCTCATTCTTCACTGGTGGTAGCATCGCCAGTGGCACCCTTCTTGGGAGCGTAAGAGCAGAGGGCTTCGCGTCTGGTCGAAGAACCTCCTAGTACTCGGCGTTCATCTGTCCAAGCCCTGAAGTCAGCTGAGGGTACTTGGCAAGTAGTTTGGAGACGTCCTTTGTGCGGCTTGTCTCACCAGTGACGTTGAGGAGCTGTGGGAAAACTCCGAGAGATCGGATGGCGGGCCTTCCGAGGAGAGCTTCCTGTAGACCTTCAACTACGAAAACATCCTCTTGAACTTGTTGACCGCCCCATTCCATAGAAGCTTGGAAGTGTCCAGGGGCCGAAAGCTTCTGATGACCAAGACCGAGAAGTGCTCTTTCTGGCTTTCGCGGAGGGCCCATCACTTCGCGATTGTAGTCGCGCGGCGCGATGGCAGTGACGTCGGCGCCCGTATCGACCTTGAATGTGATCGAGATGCCGTTCACTGACGGGGTGATTCTCCAAGCGTCATGAGCTGAAGCATCTTTAAGTTCGCCGAGGCACACCTCTTCCACTTCTGCTGTGCGGCGAGCTGGGCGAGCTGCTGTAGAAGTACCTGGTCTCCCTTGATGTTTCGAAAACCGGTGAACAGAAGCGTAGTGGCCTTGTTTTCCGCACGACCTGCATAATTGACCGGATGCCGGACAGGTCGCCTTGGTGTGAACCGAAGCACTACCACACCATCTGCATGGCTGGCGGACACCTTCGTTGCCTATTTGCTCCAGTTTTTCTTTCTGCGTGCGAAGCTCAGGTCGTCGACGGCGGTGCCGTGTTGACCTTGCGTACCTCGCATTTCTTTGTGTTGTTGCTTCACCGCCCTATTGAAAAAACCAGCTTAAGCTGGTCCCAGCTTCAAGCTGGGTTATTGCCCCAGCATGTTCAGCTTGGCATGCTGGTCATGGTGGTTGATCTGGTCCCAGCTTCAAGCGGGGTTATTGCCCCAGCATGCCCAGTTTGGCATGCTGGTCATGATGGTTGATCTGGTCCCAGCTTCAAGCTGGGTTATTGCCCCAGCATGCCCAGTTTGGCATGCTGGTCATGCTAGTTATACTGGTCATGCTGGTAGACTTCCCAACCAGTTTAACCTGTTTAAATTAATACACAGGATAAACAAGCCAAGCTCTTCAGAAAAGCCAACTCGGCAACCAATTTATTATTTTCGTACTTGCGGCCGCCTCACATGAACTCAGATGCTACATATCCTCGGCGCTGACACAGTACTAACCGGCGCACAGACAGTGGTTCTCGGTGCAAAGCCAACAATGTTAATAAAACCATATTGTTCATCTTTCAACACGAAAAATACTAGACACACGCCAAAAACAGGCAATAGCTAAAGAAAAAAACTACTCGGATGAGAGAAGCGAACCTGGGTCCCGCCAGTGATGGGGGCGAAGCGGCAACTTGCGTGGTCGGCAGAGGCGAGGAAATCCGTGTGGCATGGATGGCATTGGCGATACTCCTCGGCACCACCATCATTCACGACCACAAACACGTTCGAAGACACGAATTGACGCCTCAGTCGGGGCGTCCGAGATCTTCCCGCACCGAACGGAGTGCCGCTCGCTGTCTCCTCAAAACCCGCTTCGCTTGCATCGTCGTTCAACTAGTCTCCAAACAACGCGCACACAGCCGTCCCTTCGAAAGTCTGCCTAAGATAGCCAAACGCGTCTAAAATTCTCCCGCCCCTACCACTCTCTCTCTCTTCTCACACACAAAGGTAGCTTGCAGTGCGCCTGACGCGCCCTGTCGTCTACCAAAAACGAGAGGACAAAGAACAGGACGTGGCCTCGCTCCATCCTAAGCCGACCTTGGCGTCCGCGCTCCCAGCATGACCAGCTTGACCACCACGATTATTAGTTCGACCAGATTCACCAGCTTGTCTTCCAGCATGACCACCTTGTCTCCCAGCTTGACCACATTGGCTCCATGGAAAACCAGTTTGACCAGATAGGACCAGACTAGCTCCCAGCTACACCAGATTGAATCTAAAACCAGATTCTAGTTAGACCATGCTGGTTTTTACTTAAACCAGACTGACCAGCTTAAATTCTACCTTGCCCAGCTTAAACCAGCTTGATTTCCAGTTAAACCAGTTTGATTACCACATTGACCAGATTGACCACCTTAGTTACCAGCTTGGCCAGTTTGATTTTCATGCTGGTTTTTCCAATAGGGCGCTTCGGAGTTTCGCGCGGCAGCCACCGCGGTCTCAAGGGTAAGCGTGCAGTCGAGTTGCAGCTTCTCGCTGAGAGCCGTATCGAGGAGGCCTACCACGAGTCGGTCCCGGATGAGCTCGTCTTTCAAGGCGCCATATTGGCACTTCTCTGCCAGCTTGAAGAGGTCGGTAACGAAACTTTCGACTGTCTCGTGACTTTCTTGCTTTCGGCGGTTGAACGTAGCGCGTTCGTATATGATGTTTCGCCGTGGAATAAAATGCTTTTCAAAGGCATTCTTCACGCAGTCGTAGTCGAGCTTTTGTTCGTCACTGAGCTTGAGAGAGGCTGAAACGTCCTCCGCTTCGCGTCCCATGGCGTACAGGAGGGTATTTACCTGAGCAGCGCTGTCTTGCTTGCTGAGTCCTGAGGTGACTCGGTGGCGATCCCATCGCGTGATCCAGGGCTGCCAGTCGTCTGGACGGCGGAAATCGAGCTTTTCTGGGAGAGCGATGACAAAGGGGTTGAAGGCTGGTGTTGGAGCCGTTGCTTCTGGTTGCTGCTCGGACTGAGCCATGGCATCAATTTGGATTAGTGGGGAATTGTAGCCGCTGAATTGCTACGCTAGCACCGCTGCCACAATGTTGTGGTCGAGATAAGGTTAATTTAACTTCGTAGGTTTATTTTAGCATAGCAATACAAGTACGTGTGAGTCGTGCCGTGTCTGGTCGCGATCTGGTGGAGAGAGGGTCCGCGCGCGGAAGCGGCAGGCAGAGTCCATGGTCACCCGGCGGCTGTGGCGATGATCATGACGGCGGTGGCGATGATGATGATATCATGACAGTGGTGGTGAGGAACATAAACCTGAACTCGATATGAGAAATCTTCTGGTATCTATCAACCAGAAGTTGGAAAGCCTCCCCCTTCTAGAAGAGAAGGTAGACAGTATGAAGCTCTCCATCCAGTTCATGTCTAAAAGCTTCGAGGAAATCAAACAAAACCTCAATATTCAAAAGACCGAAATCAAAGAACTTCGAAAGAGAGTAACTGAACTGGAATAGAACGATGATACAAGTAAACACGTACAGGATCAGCTCTTGCAGGAGGTTAATGAACTCGAATTTCGGAGCAGGCGTCTCAATCTAGAGGTTCATGGGATCCCTGCGGCGCAGGACGAGAATCTGATTACTTCGTTGAATGAGGTTGCTTACAAACTAGAGGTACCTCACCTCACCGAGTCCGATATTGTATAGGTTCATAGGCTACCCGCTAGACAAGAAAATGTGCCCGGAATGATTATTCATTTCGCAAGCCAACAGACTAGAGATGCATGGCTTAAGAAAAAAAAATAAGCTAAAGAACAGTGCCCCGCGATTGTTCATTCAAGAAAACCCCACTCGGCGTAATCGGGAGCTTCTTCGGGCAGCTAAAGAACGCACCAATGCGAAGATCTACGCTTATGAATGGCATACAAACGGAAAGATTCTTGTCCGAAAAACTGAAGGGGCTCGCGCTGTACACATCAAGTGCAACAATGACCTTGACAATTTGTAGACAACTCGGAGGCCAACTAAGTTTTGACAATAATGACTGTGTCACCCCCAGTAGATTGCAGATACTACGACGATTCATTTTTCAATCAAACATATCAAAGTTATAATTCACATTTTTCCTTGGAACATCTTAATACCAGGAGCATAAACAATAAAAAAGACAATCTAAATTTGTTGTTTGAATCTTTATGTATAAATTTTGATGCTTTGCTTTGTACGGAAACGTGGACCCCTGAAAAATCTGAGCCCCCTCATTTCAGTGGCTATAAATGCACCAGCCTGGGCAGGAAAATAAAAGGGGAGGCGGGGTTGCGATTTATTTAAGAGAAGACATTTTTCGCCATGTGTTAGACGAGTTTTCCGCTATCTCGGAAGACGTCGAATCTCTTGTTGTGGACGCCGAAAGTGTTATTGTTTGTGTTGTTTATAGACCACCGACTGGAGACAAATCTGTGTTTATATCTTACTGTGAGGACTTGTTTGGGTTTCTTGGCTCAACAGCTAAGTAAATTTTTATAATGGATGATAAAAATATCGATTTACATAAAGAAGAAAAGCATGCGTTGGAATTACAAACTGTCTTGTGCACCTTCAGGTGTATTAATACGGTAACACTGCACACCAGGGTGACCTCAGATACCGCTACTTGTCTCGACGTATGTATAACTAATTTAAACACTCATGAGGTATCTTCTGGCATTTTTACACACTACTTAAGTGACCATTTACCTATTTTCTGTTTTGTTCGATTCCTTAAAAAAAGCAAACTCAACGTAGCGGTTACAGTTAGAGAAAAATAGACGAAGATTCCTTGATAAAGTTTCGTGACCTAATCACTGCCATCGATTGGAACAGTGAGTATGTTGAACACGACCCAAATATCGCGCATGCCAGCTTTTCTAAAAAAACTTAAAACATGTTATGACACTGCCTTCCTACTTAAACTGATGAACAAAAGAAAAGGTAGATTGCGCAAACCTTGGATGACCAATGAGCTATACGCTGGGATTAAAGAAAAAAAATAAAAAAATACCCTGATTTTCCTAAAAGCAGAGATCAAGATCTTTTAGCTGCCTACAAAAAGTACAGAAATAAGCTAACAACTAATTTGAAAAAAAACAAAACAAGATTATTATCAACGCCTATTTGTTCGCGTCCAGAATGAGCCCAGAAAAGTATGGGAAGCGGTAAATACCCTCACAAACAGTAGCAATCGCGCCGCAGAAATACAATCTGTGATTGTCGAAGGCAAGCGTGTGAGCGGGTTGGACTTATCTAACGCAATGAACGAGCATTTCGTAAAAGTTGGCGAGTGTACTGCAGATACGCAAACATATTACGACACACCTAGCACGACGTCCTTAACAAACTCGATAATGTTATCACCAGTCACCCCACAGAAAATTGAACTACTAATAACAAAAATAAAAAAAAAAATTATCTGCTGGAATTGACGACATTAAACCAGTTCCTATTAATTACGTTACCCGAGATATTAGCAACGTCTTATCGCACATCATAAATTGCATGTTAGAAACGGCTACATTTCCTGAGCAACTTAAAATTGCTAATTTTACACCTGTCTACAAAGGGGGCGGAGAACACTTACAAAATTGTCGACCAATTTCGGTTTTGCCTATATTCTCTAAATTATTTGAGGGCGTTATACAAAGCAGAATAGACCAATTTCTATCTAAGTATCACGTGATTAACAAATCACAATATGGATTTCAGAAAGGTAAATCCACGGAGCAAGCACTCGTAGAGGCAAAGGACAAAATAATATAACATATTCAGAATAAAGTATATACGCTGAGAACTGTTTACACCTAAGTAAAGCGTTTGACACTATACAACACGACATACTGTTCAGAAAACTAGATACATATGGAATACGAGGAAGAGCTCTGGCTCTGATAAAAAAATATCTTGAAAATCGATTTCAATTTGTTAAAATGAATAACATTGTCTCAAGTACAATGGAAATCAAATGCGGAGTCCCACAAGGTTCGATCTTAGGTCCCCTTCTGTTTCTTATATATACAAACGATATTACAGCAATCACGGGATCTCGTATGCGGATGACACCAGCGTATTTTTTGCAAACTCATCCAAAGCCCAGTTAGAAATATTGACAAATAGCTATCTTGCCGACCTAGCTATATGGCTTCAAGCAAACAAGCTAAATTTAAATACGAAAAACACGAAGTATATACTATTTGGACCTAAACCAACGTGACAGTACTAACTTAGTTATACATTTTAAAGATGAAATTATAGAACAACTCCACGAACAAATTTTTTGGGAGTTTGGTTTAATCATTGGAACACACACGTGAATAAATTAAGTTCCGAGCTTTCACGGGCGGTTGGATGTCTATATAAAATAGGGAACCTTATACCAACATGGCTAAAGAAAAACTTATATGATACGCTCTTTTACTCTAGGCTCTGTTATTGCCTACTAGTGTGGGGCACGACATCGACCACAAACTATAACACGTTGCTCACAGTGCAGAAAACAATGTTGCGCTTACTTGAAAATTATAAGGTTAAAATACAAAACCTGCACACTGCACCACTTCTTAATATATATGGCATTCTTAATGTCAATAAGATATATTATTTTAAATTATTACCACTGATTCAGAGAGAAAAACTATATGTGACGGATTTAAGTGATGTAATTCATGCATACCCTCTTCGACACGCATATAGGCGGCCCCCGCAGACCCGTACAAAGTATGGAACACAAACGATGGAATATCAATTCAGTAAAGCTATGAATAACATTAAAAACCACATAGATTTTAATAACAATTTTAGTAAATTTAAGAGGGATGTCAGGACACTCATGGTGGGCAGTGATAACCCCTTATTATTTGAATTTTATGTAATAACTAGTTGTTTTTCTGGTATATTCAAAAATGAATGTAACGTTTATTACTAAGCGTTAACTTTGTAAACTGAGTGCTGCTTGAAAGCGCTGCTTTGGGGACAGAGACCTTTGTCAGGCTTCGAGCCTTTAGTCCCTGTCTCTATTTCGGCTGATTCCGGAAATAAACAGTCATTCATTCATTCATTCATATTTATATTTTGGAGATATTGAACAAGGAATTATCTAACTTATAGAAATAATTTCTTATATAAATAGCTTCAATTTTTTTAGTTGAAATAGACAGATTTCACAGGCAAGTTTGGCTAAGCCACCGCTGCCGCAATGCATCGAGGGAACTTGCGTCTTTCTGCATGTGCCCCACCACGCTGCAGCTCTGCGCGTGCAAAGCACGAGACGGCACGAGGTGTCTCAAGCACAGCGGCCTGCCTCTTATAAACTAAAGTTATGGCGGCTTCACACATGCACCGAACGCTAGCGGAGATCGGTCTATTTCACTAAAGTTTAAAAATAAACATACCAACAGGGTCTTATCAATCTTTCATGAGTCGTGATTGTTTCAGAAGGCAACATGTCCTCTATACTCTGTTTCATTATAGTAAGTTACGGCTCACGAAGATAGGGCGAGGGAAAGGAAGACCAGGGATGAGGAAGCAGAGGGAATGCTGGAGAAGAGGAGCAAGCAGATGGAATGCTAGAAGGGAGAGGGGGAAACTTCCTCGTCTCTAGCATTTCGTCTGCTTCCTCCTTCCCGGCCTTCCTTTCCCTCGCCTTACCTTCTTGAGTTGTCATAGACTATAGTTACGTGGAGAACAGACGAAGGCAACGCCAGACGAGGGGAGAAAGCCCAAGCACTAGGAAGGAGAGAAATCTACTCTCCTCTTTAATGTTCCTACCCTATTGAAAATTCCATCAAGCTACGTAATTTGGGACACTCACTGCCAGTCAGCAGCCTTGGTGGAACGTGATGGACCATCAGACGTCATCTGATGGTCCATCAGATGACGTCTGACTGCCACTGCCAAGGGAATTTCATCGACAAGGGCAGCATTTATATAAGAGTAAATCTATACGCACTCATAAATATGGCCAAATGCCTCGATAAAACAAAGTGTTCGAGAAAAAAAAAAGAAAAAAAAAGCAGAACCACTGCGCATCGAACCCGCGACCACTTGCGTACAAATCGGACACCTTAACCTCTATGCTATGTCCCCACTTAGGAAACTCGATTTGACTATTTGTTTTAAACAAAAACGCTTCGGCTGCAAATGCAGTTAAGCCGTCGGCATGTTATGCAAAGCACTCGTACATCACTCGCCGTACTTCAGTTCTACTTACCTGCCATGGAGAGTACTTTCGCGTCGTAGAACGATCCTTTTGTTCGCGCGTCACCGGCCCAGTAGACCTGGTACACCTCGTCGTCTTCAACTACACCGCTAAAGTCCCTCACATCGTCGGAACTCACAACAGGCTGGGTCTTGTCGAGTAGAAATTCTACTAAAACATAAGACATTTGAGAGCCCGGGCAGGATCGACAGGTTGGAGCAAGCGGGTAAACAAAACGAGTCGAGAGCGATCGTTCATGAAAGCTCGGCGAAGCCTCTATGGGCGAAGCGTAGTCGCGTAGTGTCGTGTTCGGCCTGTTCGGCGCTTCGGCAGGCTTCTGATCAAGGTCGTCGGTCGGTTGCGTGTCATATCTCTAACGTCAGCGGTTTTATGGGCTCACGTCCCGAAATTGTTTTGTCGTGCATAGATTACTTTTCGTATTCATAGATTTGACGAAATAGTGGTATCCGAACGAACTTTACGTCCTTTGACCGTACGTCTGTCTGCACGTCAAAGCTTTTTGACGTACAGTCAGAGACAATCGATGTACAGTCAGAATCGCCACCAAGAAATTCTGATGGCATTTCGCGGCGGCCGACTGCCACCAGGAAACCATCAGAAAGCCGACAAGCGGGGTCTGACCGGAGTTTGACTGTCGGTCAGAGTAACTTGTTGGCCAATCAGACATGCTTGACGTACCGTCAGGCACAGTCAGCGGTCCACTAGGAAACATTGACTGCCAAAGAGGGTTACATTGATGGATTTTTCCTTCGGGTAGTGATCTCAATTTCTCCCCTCACTCCCTTCTCCTGTTTTACCTTCCCAGTGCTCGCCTTTTTCTTTTTTTTTTGCCTGGCGTTGCTTCGCCTACACTGCACACAACTTGCGACGAGGACTATTAGCATTGTGCGCGACCAAAAGTGTAGAGCGCCGACCCTTAGCTTCCTGCATACTGGTAATGCTTACCCTATCACCGGTTAACAGGGAGGTAAATCCTGCCAATTACCGGGAGGTAGAGGCAAATATTGCCAATCAGGACAGGGAAAATTCTGTTTGAGACGCCACGGAGGGAAACCAAGAGAGGGCGCCACTGAAACATCTCGGAGCTAATAGAAGTGGAGCATAAATAGCTCTGACGACTGCCCGGTCCAGTTCCCTAGCTGTGCAAGGGCCACTTGTTCTCTCACTCGAACTGCGCTTTCAGCTCTTCATTCTGGTCCTTGGGCCACAAGTTGTGCTAGCAGGCTTTCAGCACCAGCTGAAGGAGTTGATGGCCCACTTCTGAAAATACAAAACGTAAAGGAAGCCATCACTTAGAACAACAAAAATAATCATACACATAATTAGAGTAGAGCTTTGAAGATTTATCTCAACCACCCAAGTATTGTGAAGACAGATGGATCTTGCACACAGTAAGCCTAAAACGCCGTTCAGACATATGCAACCGAGTTAGACCGAGAGAGACCAGACCGGTCTTAGGACCAGTTCCGCTGCAGCGCATCCGGCCCTAAAACGTAGTAAGAGGCTTAAAAAGCGGTCTGGTCTCTCCAGGCTGCGTATGTGTGAACGGCGTTTCAGTCAAATTGCAGGCACCTCGGTCTGGTTTACAACCTGATAACTCGGGATCGAAGAACAAAAAACTTGCAACAAAGCCAAGTTACAATTAGTGGCCAAAAAGACAATAACCTTTAAACATTTAGAATGCATTGACAAAGAAGATGAGCACGGCCATGACGACGTGCTTGACTCAGAATACCAAGTTAAGTGTCAGTCAACCAAACAATTGTCTTATGCCCTTGAAAAGTGTGGCTCGGACAAAGACTACCACCAGAAAGATACCCCGTCACCATATTCCTATTGAAAACTCCACCAGCCCGGGTCTGGTGTGTTTCTGACGTTTACACCAGAGTGGAAATTCAGACACGGGACTTCGCGTGTTCTAGTGTCTTGGCGTGTTCTAGTGTCTTGGCGTGTTTTAATTTCTTGGCGTGTTCTGGTGCCTTGGCATGCTCTGATGACTGGCGTGTTCTGATGTCTAGACGTTACCCTGTCAAGTGTGTTCTGATGTGACCCGGCCGATCTTGTGTCTTTTGGGGTGACCTTGAAGCATGCACGGTATAACTTAGATGCATAAAGGAGTGTTGATGACAACAGCTAGGAAATTGTGCAAAAGGAACACCAATTTTTTAAAAGTTTAGGTGTTCATTCTGCCATTAAACAAAACTACAAAGACGGTAAGGAGTATGAAACTTATCATTTTATTCTATTTGCAACACGCACCACACATGCACATTTCTCTGCACACAGGGCTGTCCATGGCTCTTTTCTTTCATGCCGTTTTTGTCAGCACACTTGGATGAATCAGACGATGGCTTGGACAAGTTGATAAAACCTACAGTGCATAAAAGAAAACAAATACACCAGCACCAAAAAGACACATAAAATAACTGGGTACATTATTCCGTATGTCTCTTTCATGCGTATGTACAGTGTTTGAACGATTCTAAAGTACCTCCATTTCTAATGCGCAAAATTTTTACCTCCAGAATATTAAAAAGTTTTGTTGATGAAAAGTTTACCACGCAGATAAAATAATAAAGATTGTACGCTACATGCCCATGGAACGTTTCATAGAACACACTTCCATAGTAAGAAACAAAATATTACGAACTAGTCACCATCACAGTCCCAGCGTAATTCTTTGTTACCATGCAGAAACTGCAGTGCAGTCGCTGCTTCCATTCAGGGCGTTTAAAAATGTGCCATCAGTTCTGAAGCAGTTTTGTTTTCTCCAATCATGCATGCAGTCTCTGGAAAACAAGGGGAGTTATATGAATCTGCCTAATCCTTAAACGTCCGACCACCCGCAGCTGAGCAACTAATAACTGTGATTGGTTAAACATGTGATTGGCTAAACATGCACGTGGAACATAATGAATGTCCAGTTTCTATGGAACAGCGAGGATTGTGTTAGTCATATTTCAAGCGTACTAAAGTGTATTTGCAAGATATCAAAAGGACTTGAAATATTTATAAACTAGCTAAGGGCCCGCTATACACTGTGCGTACCCCTGCTGAAGGAAGAGGCGCATATTGGACACAGGTTTAAAAATTACTTCTTCAATTTAAAAAATAACTTTTTCTTAACTTCTGCAATTTGTTGTCTGGATTCTGAACTATGTAAAACACTAAAGTAATTATTTTTAATACTTTTAAACCAACCACCTCTGCGAGTTAATCGGTCTGAATATTGCGGATTTTGCCATTCCTTCAATATTGACACTTTTTTTCGGAGAACACTAACAGAAATTATTGACCAAAACAATTTTTAATCAAGACTTCTTCTGAAGTGCTTGTAATTTAGGCAATTTTAAGGCATTACGATCTTCCCACTAGCTGATAAGAAAATGGTGAAGGACATCATTAGGGAGTTCTAGCAGATCGTTTTTGAGCCCCGATCACGATACCATAAAAATACACAACGCATGCTCAAGGCCGTCGGAGGGGATAGGAGGTATCGTTTTTCGGGCTTATGGAAACGGTCTACTAAAACTCCCCATTTCAAGTAATTTTTAACACCGTTGCCCTACCGCACACACTTGGAAAGCCACGATCAAACTATTTCGACATACCGTAATTACTCGCATAATCCTCACACTTGTTTTTTGCGGAAAATCGAGGGAAAGTTGGGGGTGCGAAAATTACGCGGGTAAAATTTTTCGCAAAAACGTAGAGCTCTAAAAAAAAGAAAAGAAGCGCCTGCAAATTGGGGTTTTCACGCCGGCAGCTACCTACAATGTTTTAGAACTACCAATACAGGACTTACCTTAACCATAAAACCACAGGTTCAACACAAAGCAAGATTTATTTGTAAACACAGTCTGAGTTAAGACTTACCTGCATCGCTGATAACGACCTCAGTCTGAATTAGTCCTAGCATCGCTGGTCGTCGTAGGCGATGCGACGACCGCGGGCAGTCCGAGCGCCGTCTAATTGCGCGCACGTGAAACCGGCTCAATGACAGTGTGACTAGCGTCTGGGAGACGGCGCTAGGCTGCCTAGGGTGCCTTGGGGCGCTTGGAGCATTAAAGGACTCTGGCCAAACGGAGCGGCGCGGCGCCGCAAAATGCGGGCGGTGGAGAGCGCGTGCATCATGCGGGTTTCGCGAACAGGCAACTTTGGACGCTGCAGTTTTGGGGGTGCGAGGATTACGCGTGTAAATACAGTATGTAGGGACACGTTGACCTACCAAAACGGTGTTTAAATCATAGCTTTGTTTTGAAAATTTCCAGGAAAAAGGGTAACTTGTATACTCTAAGGTGCATTTTACACAATATTCAAGGTGCCACCAATTTTATATCAGAAGATATATTGAGAAATGCTCGTTGATATAGACATAATGCCTGCAAACGTTTACAACGGAATCTGTAATGGTCGAATTTAGGCTAGATCGTTTGGCGTGGAATGACCCTGCATAGAACCGTACACGCGCGGAAATCGGACGCTAAGAATGAAAAACTTAAAAGTAAAACAGAAATGCGATCTCTTTCGGGAAAGAAGATTGTCTATGGAAGTGAAGATAGCCACCTTACACCAAAAAGTCTTAGTTTCGAGTTTCGAGTTGATTTTTGGGTTCAATTTTAAAATGTACATTATTATGGGGCTGCTATTTTTGTGAATAAAAAAGTGTTAAAATTGTCCAAACACAGTATTTGTTTTCCTTTGTGCACTGCGGATTTTATCGCTCAGAGATTATTCATTTACTTCTCAGTCCTCGCGCAGCACCCCTCTGCCTTCTCAGTTCACAAGTCTTCTGCGACAGCCACAACCCAGCATTCTTAGATCGTGCGACCTCTTCCTTGCAGAGTCCTCTTGCCTCGGCGTAATGCCTGTAAAATGCTGAAAAAAAAAATTACTCATTAGTTCAATGCCAAAGCAAGTTTTCAGTTTAACTGATGACAAAAAGGGCGACAAGCCTTGTGCAACATAGTTAGCAGACCGAATCATCTCAACAAGCACTAGTGGCTCATATCTAGCGAGCGCTGGAACGTAGCCACACGGGCACCCGCAACCTGGACTGAAGACGCGCTAATAAATTGTTTTCCTTCTCATTTTGATGACCGAATGTTGTCACATTGCAGAAAAGTAGTTCTTGCCTCCCTTGTTCCACTACTGTTTCTGTAGTCTGACAGGAGTGTCGGGCAACAGAGCGAAAGTCCATCAAGTTGATTGGATGTTGATAAGCTTGAGCAGAAATATTGCTACCGCATATATGACGGTGAAGACGAAGTAGAGACTCCTTGAGCTTCTCTTCTTCCCTGATGAAGCTTAGCAAATCTTGTTGGAAGGCGACGTGGTCGCACTTAGTTATGCGCAACATGACTGTGCCCACCACCCTTTATGTGACATACAGGCCGTTCCACTTAAGTAAAAAAAGTATTAAAAAAGGGGACATTAGCTTGCCTGAATTGGCAGCCACGAAGAATAAGACTGCTTGTGCAATTAAGTGCCTAGTGAACGGAGATATATTAACTACAGTCGTCGAGCAATATTTTGGACTTCATGAAGACCGGAAAGCGTCCAAATAATAAAGCAGTTTAATAATCCAGAGATTCAAAAACTTGGCTTTATTGAGTCTAATTGTACTTGAAAAAGTCACGAAGAGTACCTTGTTTCATGTTCCGTCTGCAGGCAATCGCATGCGCCTGCATCCGCGCCATCATCATATCCTCACTGTACACATCAGGCAGCAACGTTAACGTGTTCATTATTATGTCCGCTGTCGACGGCTGCGGGCGGTGACCATCGTCGTCAGAGTAGGTGTCCGAGTCTTCTTCGGGTTGTGCGAGGACTTGGCGCACTATTTTGTCATCCGTGAGTTCTGCGCACAGTTCTAGGTCTTTAGGGTTTTTTACGATAACTTCCGCAACCGCAAAGAAATAACGTCGTCGCTACTTCGCATACGCAGACCGAAAACGAGCATTGGGGCCCGTTAAATCTCAGAAATAGCAGGCGTACCATCAGCGCTTACTGCGCCCCAAAGAAATACCATTTCAAGTGGCGGAGCCCACGACATAGCCGTTAATCACGTCTTCAATGCCGCAGCTGGCTTGGGAACTGTGAGAGTCGAGAACGCCATGGATGGCTGGATCCACAGCTCAAAGCAATCAAATGCAAGCACTTACGATCGCGGCAGAAATGTAGACATGTCAAGGTGTTAGATCGACCTGGCTTCGGAAGTACAACAGAGCAGCTTGGCAGTGACAAAAAACCATGGCATCAAGTATAAGACAACTGAAAAAAGTT
The DNA here is from genome assembly GCF_016920785.2 of Ixodes scapularis. NCBI lineage: Eukaryota > Metazoa > Arthropoda > Arachnida > Ixodida > Ixodidae > Ixodes > Ixodes scapularis. Next base: position 33,401,190 of record NW_024609881.1, read on the forward strand.
ATTCCAGAGTTATTCCAGACGAAATGCTTGTTTAATTTTCTAGACATAACATTCTAACTTCAAAATAAAAGCTCTTGCGACATGCGATAGCTTTTATTTCCGAGCCCACGAGCAAGCCTGCGAAAAATTCAGGATGGCAGCCTCCCGGCGACGGCCACTCGCATTTTAGTCTGAAAAAATGGTCGTTAATATGTACCATTTCAATTGAGTAAGTCACGGTTCCCCGTCAATGTCCGGAATAACGAGCAAGTCCGATTGTTTTACGTCCGGAAAAGCCGTCGGCAACTGCAACTTTTGAATTAGTGAAAATAAACATCCAGTTTCAATTAGAAGCTTGCTCGGAATCATCGAATACCACTAAAACAGTCAAATTTAGAATGATTGGGTGCACATGTACCATTTTTCTGGGCCCCGAAAATGCGACAAAAATCCTCTGCACCCGCAAAGCTTTTCCCAGTTCTTATCATCCCGATTTTCGCTCCACCAGGCTTGTGCCTGCATCCAAATTGGCGACCTTTGACGGAACACTATGCTTCATACGTGCCCTCAATCTTTTTAAAATTAAGTGGTTTAGTGGTTTTTGACTATGCCCAACAAGTTTCTAATTAAAACTTTATGCTGATGCCTAACAATTAATAAAGTTAATTATGCAAAACTATTAGCTTAATTACTGTAAGCACTACCGTATTTACTCACATAATAAACGCACCCCCCCACAAGGGGCATCAATATTTTGACTTTTTTCCCCTCCAAGCCAGTTTTCTTTTGCCGCCAAGCCGTAAGGCCAAGTCAAGCCAAGCCAGGCCAGGCTGCTCACGTAATGGCCGCAAGTGCATAGTTACGCTAGTTACGGAAGTGACCAACCGTGAAACTGAGTGTCGCGCACACCTAACGAAGCTTGGGTCGAGGAATTGCAGAGCCAAGGACATTGTTTGCCTATCGGATGCATTGATGTCAACAAACAAGCCGCCGTCTGTGGTCCGCTTTCGGAAAAAGAAATCGTAAAAGTTTTTAGGCCTAATTTCACGTACTCCGGGTAAATGCATTTATTTAACCCGTAACAGAACGGCACAACGAGGTGCACGCTGCGCGTGAGTGTGTCTGGTAGCCTCTCCGTGAACGAAACTTGATCCATGCGAGCGGGCTTCGGGGGTCGGTAGTTGGACTGCGTACGAGTTTGTATACGCGTAGTTGCGGATATAGCGTAGCGTGCCCGCTCGACACTCGCGATATACAGGGTGTTTCAGAGAAAGCAATCCAAATCGCTACTGCGGAAAAATCTTGTAGCGTTTTGGTCCTTGGCCAGGGGCCCATTTAGGAAAACCATTAACGTCCGGAATAATTCAGTGTTCGTTAATATTTCTGCGTAATTAACGTTTTTCATAATGTGTTTAAGGGCATGGTTTAAATTAGAAAATTGCTCAGCATCACCGAAAAACACCAAATCAACAAATCGCAGAACGATAGAAGGCACGCGAAGCATTTTATGGCTTTCTGAAAAAGTGCACAAAATCGACGGGTTTTGAAGTTTCGGTTTGCTATCGTAGCGTATCTCAGCCCCGGCGGCACCGGGCCCCGCAGAGAGATAGTGCAACCAGCCTCTGCTGCGTTGTCATCGCGCGACGCAGCAGGAAACAGCAAATATTTTTGGCACACTACCCTTAGCCTGCCTTCCTCAGGACCGCAAAGGTGGCAACTAATGCAGTCCGCAGTGGGAGCAGGGCCGTCGCGCAATCTTGAAACATTTTTTATCTCGTAGTGAAAACGTCACATATAAAAAGAACCCAGAAGAAATAAAAAGGATCAGTGGACCTGCAGGTTCGATTTCTCGTAGAATCACCCACCTATCATTTATCAGATTAGTGCTGCAACTGCATGCTTTCTGCATGGAGTTCGCTCTGAAGAGATGGGAGTATCTATCCGATAGTTACTAGAGGAAGTGCACTATGGGAGATTCCAGTCAGCAAACCCACACCATGTTTGTTGAATTTTAAATGCTCTCACCTTTCCGTCCCCTGTGAGTGCACCAAGTGCTCTGTCCACGGCAGGGGCCTCCTCCCGGCGTACAGGAGGTCCCATGGCACGTTGTAGCTCTGTCAATGGTCAAAAATACACGGAAATATATCCTAGCAAACTAAATTTAATCTCCAGATAATGCGGCGGTCTCACATTTGCCATTTTTATTTCTGGAGTTTAACTTTATTTTATTTATTATTTTTATGGCACTTAGAAAGGAGGTACCAGGCTGTCATTTTACACAAATATTCCTAATATTGGTGGGTAAATGACGACCAAACTTTATTGACATAACTAATTTATGCCATTAGAAAAGTAAAAATTGCTTACCAAATTGCAGTATTATTTACTAATAAGGTCAGGATTACATTTTTTTACATTCAAACTGCCAGGGCTCTGAGCTCATTCTGTGTACAGCACTTGTTTGCAATTTCAATTTTAAAATATACTTTAAAAAGTTTTAATCTTACGCGTTATAGATAACACATTTTTTTCACCTTATTTTTCTAAACGTATCATGCGGGCTGAAAAACTGGGGCCCATTTTCTTTTTTTAAACTCCATATTAGTAGAAGCTGCTCCTAAAGCGGTTTCCATAAGATGCTAAGGTGTGTGCAGCTAGAAAGGACAGATGAAAACTATGTGCCAGCAACTCAATTGCATTTTCAAAAGCGGAGAAATTTACTGTACCTTCATGCCCCCGAGTATGTTGGGAAAAGTGCTGGGGTGGCGGCGATAGCGGCGCCTCGAGTGAGCGGTGTGTTGCGACAGGCTGGTTAAGCTCACAGTCTGCAAGAGAAAGGGACCATTATTTTTTTCCCATTCGTTTTTTCACACTTCATCCTTCCAGGAAAAGCTCATAAGTCATGTTAAAAAAGAAACAAAAATCCAATGAGATTGGGCAGGTGATCCTTTAATTTGATTGAACTTGAGAATGAACCGATGATGAAACGATTGATGTGCTTAACATTTTCCAATCTAAATGACATACAAAGCTCTGTACAACTTCATATTGCTTTATGAGTCAGTCATTTCAAAGTGGAGTCTAATAGACGCATAGTCACACTAACTTAAAAAATTATTTTGGACTTCAGCGCTACTAGGTTTCCCAAAAACAAGGGTACATTTTCCCTAGTGGATATGCCACGCACATCTTACACACCGCAAAACCACTCACTGCGCACCTGGGAAGGAGCACTGAAATGATGCCAAGAACCTCTGTACAAAAACAACTTGCGTTTGATCGGAACTAAAGTCGATCACACACATGAACACAGATCTTAAATAATTATCAAGTAATATTCATTGGGACATTCATCCTACTAGCAAAGTCGACGATGCGTGCCTCTGAAGAACAGGGCCTTGCTGCTGCTTGCTTGGGGCATCATTGGCAACAGTTGGCTGCACTAGAGCCTTTCAGAAATCAGGTGTGGCAACTCCATACAGGATCAAGACTACAACCTCTGATGCAGAAGAGCGAAATCAAAAAGTGCGAACTCCTTGTTTAAGCGTACTCACTCAATGTGCCGGTTATTACGTTAAGCAGCCGGATACGTGGCTCTTAAGTGGCTTAAGTCTTAAGTCCTGATTTTTCGCAAAGACCCGGAGTATAGCCGGGAAGGCTTTGTGGAGATTATCTCAACGGAAATAACCCGCCAAGCACGTCGAACTGCATGCGTCACGGGCTGCTTGACGGTCGCTCCTTTCATTTGTTTCCTGCGAAGCCCGAGCAGGCTACGAGCCCTGGTATTCCCTGGTTCTCGTAGTGGAAGATAACACACAAATGTTAAGCATCCTAAATAGGCAAATAAATTAAAAACTTTCAAGAAAGGCCAGTGAACTTCGAATGCACAAAGCAGGTGGGGAGTCACGCTGACCGGGTTTCCACAGTTCAGGAGGGTGGCAGATATTTCTGGCTGATTGGGGTCGCTCGATTCGGAAAATGGCGGCGGCCAGAGAGCTCTTTTGCAAAGGTCTATAGACAACCGTTACAATTTACTTTTAGCATTGACCTAAGTGAAAGAACCAATCTAGGAGAGGCATAGCTGGACTATCCAGGCTTTTCATTCCATTATTTGGAAATAATAAAATACTTTTCGTTGTATTCTGACCTGCAATCTCATAGTTTTCTCACCTACAGCTACTGTTGTGCAATGTCTAACCTGCATCCAGCCCTAAAGGTATATTGACATTTGAGCCCTGTAGAGGAGAGAAAAGAGGGGGTAGATATCACAAACCAGCACTGTGAAAGGCACGTAATGCTTTTTTGAGATTTGTGTTAACCGTGCCTTCTTTGCCCCGCACTCCAGGGGCTAAAACGTAAGTATTGAACCAGCTTGCCTGTACCCTTGCATTAAAGAAGCATATGTGTGATGTTAAAGAATTAAAATACAAAAGCTTTCCCATGGGCCACACCTGTTACGGAAAGACGCTCAAGCAGTTGTTCTTGCAAGCGCATGTTAAGCTTCCTGAGCCGGGAGTTCTCACGCTGGAGTTCTGCGAGCTCGTGCTTAGTGTGGCCTTCTTTTGAGATCTCTCGCACCAATTCATCGGTCAGAGAGGCTTCGGCAGCCATGCGTAGCTTTTCAGTCGTTTCGAAGACTGGAATTAAAATGAATGGGTTGGTACCAATATGTCGAGGCAAACATAAATCAAGACATGTCATTATTTCACAAAACATTTGCTGCATGAATGGCAACTTTTTGTTTTCCTTTCAAGTAGGGCGCATGGTCTTTAGCCGAGAAAAAGAAAGGCTTAAGAAAATATAGTAGAACCTCATTTGATATGTAGTCCCGACTGTTACATTCACTAATGGCGGTCCCCTATTAAGGCAAATGTATTGGCTCCCCGCCTGTTACTTTCAATTGCTTTCCCGGTTGTTATATCCAAAAGCTGTCACCTGGCATTGCTGACACAGCCAACATTGTGTTTTTGGGCCGCATGCAGCGGACTTTTAGTCTTGTACTGGCAGCATACACCTCTCTGCTGGATTCTTTAAAGTACTGAATTGTATCCAGGGTCAAATTGATTAGAATTCATATCAGCTATACTCAGATCACTCTAAGCTGGCAGCGCAGCGCAAGCTGCACGTTTGCTGGACCAATCAACGGCCTGCTTCTTATCGCTAGGCCTCGCTCTCTGCCTGTGTGTATGTGGAGAGGAGGTGATCTCTTGGTGCAAGGCCAACAGCTGACTGGTCTAACGAGCATGCAGCAAGTCTGAAATAAATTGCTGTGACAGGGTTACTTTCTGACACATATGTAACCCCCCCCCCCCCCTACAGCATTACCCTGTTGGAAAATCTCGACGATGGAAAGATGATGGAAAAAGCCTCATACAAACGCAATGTGGGACATCCTATACCAACGAAAAGGCGGCTCCAGTATAGTGGATTACGGCGGAACAATACAGGCGGACGGAACCATAAAAGCGTGTCGTATTATGGGACATCCCATACCAGCGTAGTAGATCGTGCGGAACCATGGAGGTGGACGGAAACATAGAATCATAACGTAATATGGGACATCCTATACCAGCGAAACGGCGATACCAGCATGTGGATCCATATGGCTCCACCATGGTGGTATCGCCTTTTCACTGTTATACAGGACGATTTTTCTTAAGCTTTACATATTTGTTTAAAAAGGTCCTGAAATGTGGTTGGTGCAGGCGAGTTATACTGCCAGGTGCACATAGTATAGGGGCCTCATGGTAACAATCAGTACAATAATTAAATGAAATGTTTTAATTATTTTTAATTGGTGAAAACGAACATATGGTTTCAATTAGAGAACTTGCTCAGTTATTGAAAAACAATAAATCAATTCTTTTTAGAAGGATATAATGCAGGGGTAGCATTTTACGCATTCTGTTAAAACGTTTTCGATGAGTTTCTAGGTTTCAGTTACTTATCGGAGCATATCTCTGCGCCCACGGTCCTGTTCCGCATGGGCTTAGACAGGCAACACACGTGCACCCTGCTTCCTAACACAATACGAGGAAGGCGAGGGGGTGGCTTCGCACTGCGGCCACCAGGCAGCAGGGTTGCGGGCGCAAAGATGCGCTCTGATAAGAAACTGAAGTCTGGATACGCCTCCAAATTGAGGATTCTTTTTAGAAGGCTGTAAAATTCTGCTCTTTTCTTATATCTTCACAAAACGAGTTGATTTTGTGTTTTTCGATGATGCTTAGCAGGTTTCTAATTGAAACCATGGGTCTATTTTCACGAATTAATATTTTAAGAGATATATTAAACTTAAAGAGAAGCTGAAGCAGTTTTGTATATTAGGAAACACACTTAATTCTTCAGTTTGACCTCCAGGATCTCGAATAAAAATATTATTTCTTGATTTGGTTAATTGATGCTGCACAGAAATATTTTTAAAGTACCGCTGAAGGCACTCCTCACCAAAGAGTGACGTCACAAAAGGAGCTTTCAAAATCTTCGCTCACGCATCTTCAGCGCCTATCAAAGCTATGCACGGACACACTATTTTTAAAATTGGCAGAAAACGATGCCACGACTGGTGCCAGTGCGGGAGAATATACTTAGCAAGCTTGCAATTGGACGCGCGGCCCTTAAGCAAGGCAGGCATGGCGGCAAAAAGATTCCCTTAGGATATCACTACTGGTCAGACCTTTGTTTTTGTGTTTTCTAACGTTTAGTTATATCTTCGGAGAACCCGAACGTGTGATTCAGATTCACGGGATAAAACTACGCTAGAATAAACCTCCATCTAGTTTTCTAAAAGGAGTCTGCCACTCATCTTTAATAAGCCAACTCATCAATACAATTAGCCCTTTAAACTATGCCACCCTGACCATATAACTAACGTGCAAAGTCCGCGTAAGTGTAGCTGTTACGGCTTTCTTATTTTAATCTGTAAACATACAAAAACACCCCGTAGAATGACCCCTAATACGATACGATTGTATGGTTCCTTCCCCGCTTGCATCGTTCAGGAAAGACTTGCGGCCATCCAGCGTTCCATTGAAACACTGGATGTCCATGAGTCACTACATTAGCGAGTGGTTTCGATCAAGCATGATGTTTGCACACCATTAAGATCTTGTCCGAGCTCCTCGAGAAGCACTAATAGCAGATGCGAAATGTAGTGATATGGTAAATGTGGTTGCAATTATTTATTTCTATAAGAATTCCATGCAGTAAAAGCTTAACTTTGCTCAAAAGATAGTTATAAATTCAATACTGAACAAAGGTGTCCCTTGAGCTGTCAGGCCAAACTCCCACTCTTGCCACTTAGGAGTTCCTAACTTGTGCGTAGAGGGTCAGCACAACTCAGATTTGTGCTGCGAGCACACCTGCGATATGAAAATTGAATAAACATGAGATGAAAAAGAAAAGACGTTTACAATTCTTTGTAATCCCTATTGGAAAAACGTACAAGAAACAAACCTGCTGCTTGTACAGTCCTGGTATGACACCACCATAATTTATTGTTATTATACATGCAGCCTGTTTGGTTTTGCGTTCTTCATAACTGGAGATACCGGCACCGCTATGGCTCCGGGTCTGTCTATACTGGCAGCCGGTTTGCTCGCCGATATGACTCGGTATGGCTGGTATGATTTTGCGTCCGATGACGTAGGCGACCGCCATCTTTCCAACGAAACGCCTATACCACAAGACCACCGGTATAACTAAACCATACATGCAGAAAGACGACCGCCATCTTCCAACAAAAACGTCCATCGTTTACCACCGGTATCGTTACATACATCATACATGTCGAAAAATAACATAAGCCGCGTTTACATGAATGCGACTTAGTCGCATTGAATCCAGTTGCCGCATTCAATATGCGGTCATGTAAACGGCATAATGCGCAAAGCGCATCGCATTAAAGTCGCTAGACAGAGGTGGATCGAGATGGCGAGTGCGCATTCATTCAGCCCATGTAAACGAAGATCGCATCGCATTTTGGAACGGGGAGGATTATCGGAAGGCGCTCGCTGCGGGAGCGAGTGAACAGCTGAGAACATGGTGGCGGCCAACCTCGTCGGCGGCGCGGAGAGCGGTCCCGCAATTTTTTTCCCGAGAACAAACGCAAGCTTTTATTGCGATCATAAGTAAGCGGAATTTAGCGGAGCTGCTCGGTGACGGCGGCCCCGTCCAAACCTTTGCGAAGTACGACTTGCGCGTCCGAAGGGGTCACAACGGCTTCGGTGCAAGCACGCATGACACCGAGAGCTCCGATCACTGTAGAGCACTGCATGGTTGCGCAGAACGAGCAGCTCTTACCTCGCTGCCGTTCCTGGCTGCGCAAGAGCCTCTCGGAGTCGGGGTCTGGTCGCGATCGGCGAGGTCTGGCGCGGCGAAACGTGGAGGCTTCCTCAAAGCGTGCACACACACGTCGCCTCTCGTTCAGAGTGGACCGGCGGCCCGGACTGGAGTCCTAAACGCCTTGGTTTTGATGCTTCTTCCGTCTCCCAACTTCTTCCACAGCACCGAAGACAGCGGGCGCGATCTTTACGTTCACTGAATGCGTCGAAAGGCCTCCACGTGCGATGCACCGGAAAACGTGGTGCGGCTGGTGCCGGAACGGAACTGACGGAACTGCATAACTTCGAGCTTTGAGTCAACGTGCACGGCAACAAACCGATCGTGACACTAAGCCGCGGATACCGCATCGCCGGTCGACAGGGGCAAATGGCCCGTTGCTCGTATCGTGGGCCGTGACTCGTACTCGGCCAACTCGGCGTCTTTTCGTGGCCCCTCGCGTCGTCGCAACCAGCCGCAAACATACCAGCCCGCGACCGTGGCCGATGTCGGAGAAAAGCGAAACCGAAACGTAAAGCTTCCGCCCAGTGGCTTCCGCTGCCGCGCCTTTTCTAACTTCCCGGCCAGTCCCGGTTTACACACTTCCGGTCGTCGCGGAGATGGCGACGCAGCCAGACGTAGCGGTTTTGGCGCTGGCTCCTTCTGCGTTTTACGGGACAGATGTTTTACGGTCCGTTTCTACTGCGTCTCTGGCTCTCAACTCGACGACGCCTCTCATGGTTCAACCAGGCGTGGTCAGCCGGGGTCAGCACAGCGCGGCCGGCTCAACTCGTCCGATCGCCGGACCGCAGGCGACTTCCGATTTCGGCCGTTAGGCCTAGGATCCGAAGGACTCTGTTTCCGTGAAGCGGTAAGCGAATCTCGTCCCGTTTTCGTTCTACTTTTAAATTACGTTAGGTGCGCTACAGTGTAAGCATGCGTGCCAAGTGTTCGTGACAATTTTGAACTAGAATAATTGTGCTTCATTGCGGTTTGTCATTTACGAAAAAGTAAATCGAGCAATGAACGAGGAGCCATGCTTGAAAACGATGTATGTACGATGTTAACTTCTACCTGGGCGGCTTAAAAAAAAGTCAAGACTGGTTACGGTTGGATGCGAGGCTGGTCCCAATGCAATGGTAACCACTTAGAGCACCTTTCTGAACAGCATGTAAGCAATATAGCGATCAACGAGACGAGCGACGACGAGAAGCTACGAGTGCCGGCGCCGAGCGACGAAGATTTCTCACTCTCGCTGCTTGCGCCGCTCGGTTCCTGGGCTTCTAGAAAACGTCGCTCATCACCTTGATCGCTCGCACCAATCGCTTTCATAATGTGTGTCTCGTCGCGCAGCTGACTACCGTGTTTATTCAAATATATGTCGACCTTTTTTTTTTCTTTTATTTATTTTTTTTTTTCGGAAATCGTGACTAAAGAATTTCGACCTACATTCGCGACCAAATTTTGCGACCGTACCGGAGGCATGAAGCTATCGAGTCACCGAGCCGGCGTTGCCGTAGAGCTGCGCCGCTTCTTGTTTCCAAAGGCTTTTGTTAAACAACCGAAAACAACAGCGGTGGCCGATGCCGCTATCGCGCGCACCTCTTGGGGCATTGGATTTCGCCATCGCACCTCTAGCGTTCCCCTTGCTGGGCAATGGGGAAGGAGAGGAACGCGATGCGCCATGCACTTTGTCCTCCATCCTCGCAAACGCGCACAAAAAAAAAAAAAAAAAAGATGTTACTTTTGTTAGTTGCTTGAGGCGGCTCGGCTCGCGTGTTGCTCATGGCGACACGGCGGCTTTGTTTGCGTCTTTGTAGTTTGTCTTTCGTCGCTTCGCACCTTCTTTCGTTTCTTGTCGTCATTTTACAACGGTGTCAGTGAAGTATTGTGGCGGATTTGCGAGGATGTCTACCAAGCTGTGAAGTGATGTAAATAAAGGTTTCTTTCTTTTGCCCAAAATTTCCCCTGTTCTTAAAAATAAAAAAAGAAAGTCGACCTATATTTGAATTTTTTTTTTTTTTTATTCTCGGTGGGTCCAACAAATAGAGTTCGACCTATTTTCGAGTAAATACGGTAACTTTAATTTTTATTTTGGGTTACGTCGGACGTAACTCGAATGCTTGACAGTTACGTTGGGCGTAACTTTAATTTTTATTTCGGGTTCCGTCGGACGTAACGTTAGACACTGCGTTACACTTAAGAAAAATAGGGGCTGATGGTTCATCATATAAACCAACCATTTGTGTTTAATTAAAGCAAATCACTGGCCTAAAAAAAATACTGCTGTCCTATAGGAATGTAGCGCTTCAGATAAATTTGTTAATTTTTGCTTTTAGTCTCTGCCCCACCAGATACAACATTGCCTAAAGCAGTGTTCCGGATCTCCTTCCAAGACCTCAGGCGGGTCGTCATTCAATCCAGGAGGCGGCGGCGTCTCATGGGCGTGTTGCTGGTGCTTCTTACTGGATGGTGCTACCGAGGGAAAAGTGGTCGTGCTTGGGAAAGGCAAGTATGGCCGCCGTAAGTATAGATATTGTTTTTACCTTTGCTCGAACCCACCTTTAAGAAATGCACAGTTCGCATGTGTGCATCTCTCAATGCTTCTACAGTCGGCTGTTAATATTTGGAGTGCTCCAACTCTGTCAGCGCTAGTTTCTCTAGATTATGCAAATGGGATGCAACACTAAACCACATATGCTCTCGCAACAAACAGTGCTCTGCTGAAGCACGCACTGTGGAATCTACTCTGGCTTTATAATGCAGCACAAAATAGTTGACGCCAAAAAAATAGCTACTTTTGTGACTCCGTTTTACCAAAAGCTCTGCCGAAATAAACTTGCCACCTTATAGGTAGTGCAAAAGAACCTCGCGTGCCTAACCTGGAGAAGGGCATTTTTTTCATAGGTCAATTTTTTCTTAAACCAATACCTTCAGCCTCCTTGAAATGTTAACATCATGTGACACTCAGAAGAACAGTAAACCCCTTAATGTTGGCGAACCTTTAATTTTCGCGGCCTTTAATTTTGCGGAATTCAGTGACTGCGATTATGTCCTCTGTGACCGATTCGAGAAGAAATAGGGGCCACCAAGATAAGGGGGTTTTACTGTCCATCAGAGGAGAGAGGAAGTCACCTTTGTTTGTATGCAAGAGTAAAACCAACAACAACAATCATGGTGCCGACACTTTGTGAGCCTATCTGTGTCTATTGAATGATATCAATTTTGTTTTTGCTCGTTAAAAATTGTTGCCTGTCCACTGTGGGATGACGTCTTCAACACGAGCAGTGGTTTTCCTCTGAAGCAGGCAGCATGGACGCGTGCCGCAGCACAACATAGTTTATTTGCAGGTGGTACCGCAGTTTGAAGGATGGTTCGCACAATATGGGGGAATCGCAATTCAATGTTCTACCTCGGGCGTAGACAAGATTTGCTCATTCTAAATCATTTTGTCTACAAATCGGGAACTTGCAACGAATGTACCCGCATGGTTGGAAGGGCCAGACAAGCCTTGCGAGCGCTTCGTTTTCTAGCCTCTCAGTCCTGAACCTACTCACGCACCACATGTGTAGATGTTCCGGTACGTGGGAGCACTTATTTGGAAAATGGTGAATGGCAACTGTTGTTATCTTTAAGGTGGACTGCATATTTGCAGTACTTTTCCTCACTTAAAAATATGTCTTACTAAAAATATGTAGTATAGCCGATGACAAAAAGAGAATGGCTGGGCGTCCTCCAGCACATGCTTGTGCTTTTCACCCCGCTTTAGACAGATGTGCTCGCTCCAGGCTCATCAGGTGCTGAAACGTCATCGAAGGTAGCAGACGGGCTGGAGGTCGAACAACGGAGACTTCTCCCTGCCTTTCAGATGGTGTCAGTGAGCATGTACTTTTATACTCTAACTTAGCTTAACCTGCACAGAGCTGAGTAGAATAGGCTTGGCAAGTGCCCTTATTGCATATGCATTTGTACAGCTGAGGCACTTTCTAAATCAAGAACATTGTGTACCTTACCTTCAAAAACACATCATTTTGGGGGTGCAAAAGGAATTCTAAGGCATATTTTTGTTTGTATTGTGCTATTACGCATCGACTCCTTCAACTTAATGCGGAGTCGACCCAGCCTCTTGAAAAATTTAATGCTTGCCAGGTAAATGTTTTGCATTTAGTTGATATATCAGTATTCAGTTAGGTATCCCAAGTCATTAGTCGTTGAGGTGGAGTCTCTCTGTAAGTCAGTCATGTTTAACAGTCATAGAAATGCTTGTCAAATAATGGCACTGTCGAGGACATGTATTCAGCTCGAACAATCGCTGGGCACAAGCTGGTCGTGTGGTTACAGGCAGCAAACATCCCGGTTGGAATGTCCTATTTCGCAATGTAGCTGCAGACTAAATGAGGGCCCCACTCATAAACGTCTATACTTTTAGTCTCTTTAAGCTGGACCACTTTTGAAACTACAAGCCTTTGCAGCAAAAACAGCATGACGCATGATTATAAGCTCGACGTACCATGGCGTCCAACTAGAAGGTCACATGGCTTGCTTTGTGCACTGAATTTGCAAGGATGGCTTGAAGCTTCTGTCGTGGTTAACTTTAAGCTGAGATAGTTTAAAATAATGCTCTCAGTTTTTAGTGTTGCCCGGCATGGTTAACAAGTTGGTGATATAGCGCTGTATTGAAAAGTCTGTGCATTCATGACTGTATCACCTTATGAATGCAAGCTACCTATTAAACTCTTCGTTTTTCAGAGAAATGAAATGCACTTTGCTTCCAATTGCACCCGCTTCTGTAACTTCATGGTATGAAGCACCTTATGGCTGCAAGCTCTGACCGATCTTGTTCTGTGGTCTGCGCAGGCCCATATGAGGGAGTCACTCCGAGAGCCTCACCAGAGTTTCCTGCCCGTGGTCGTTCTAAATGTTTTTGTTGTAGGTATGCATCCTTTCTGTCTTTCCCTTAATTGTACTCAAACGTCTTCTTTTCATTGTCGCCGATTTGCCTCAAAATTGGTTAAGCACACAAATGCACGCTGTACAACTGTATTGTACATATTTTTTCCAAGGTAACTTTTCTTTGCCAAAGTTAGATTTTTTTATGAAGGTTAGTCTTTTTTGTTTTTATTTTCAAATTTATGTGAGTTTCCATGGGCAACACTAAAACGTTATGCCAGAAGCAAGGACAAGTTCACTGCTCTAATTTGTTCTCAACTGATTGCAAGAAATTTCGTTAATGTTGGAAACCTCCTTCCAGCGCTTGCTTTGCAGCATAAAAAAAAATTATACATAGGACATCTCTGTTTCTTAAACTGCTTGCTCATTCTGCAGGTCTGCCTGCCATAGATGTCGTGCTACTGGAGAGCAGGCGAATTCGATTGCTGGTTTTGCCATTGCTTTTTTTTAGACGTTGTCTTAGTAGTTCTTGTAAATTTTGAGATTTTCCTAAAAAGCAAGCCGGGAAGAATATTTAGTTTAGTTAGGAAGCTGAAAATAATGATTTAGTACCCCTTTGTCACTAAAATAGATACTGTGTGCCGCTGTTAGTGTCAAGCCGAGATCCACGCTTTTTTGGCATTTTGATCAGAGTGGTACCCATTCTTATTCGTTAGCCTCTTGGTGTGCCAACTAAACTCTTTGTATACAGACACCTGCCCTCTGCTGGTACACTCTACCCTCATGTTCAGCGAGTGTATGAACCGGAGTTGTATCCACAGTCGACACTCGCTGAGCACGAGGGTAGGAAAATCTTTCCATTGCAGCAGAGCCATATATGGGGAGAGTCTGGCAGTCTATGATTTCGCTGCCGTAACGTCTCCCTTCCGAGTGAGCTGATCAGCCCGCGGCACAGAGCAAGAGGCGTGAGCGCATGCGCGTGAACTCTAGGCTGCTCCCAGCTGAGCGGGGAGGGCCGCCATTTTCATTCATTCGCCCGGCATGGGATCGATATTCAAATTTCGGTTCTTTCCTTTTATTTGGCAGGCTCTGGCAATAAAATGATATAGTGTTATTCCTCGGTGGCTTAAAAACCCAAAGAAAGAAGTTCCTCCATGTTTGAACGCACTTTTATTTAGGCAAAAAAAAATAAATAAGCCCGTAGCAGACGACACGTAGCCTCAACAGTGCTCCGTGCAGACAGCTTTGCGTCAAAATGGTGGTCGTCTCCTCTTTGTTTCCCTGCTGCCTTCTCTCTCCCTCCTTCGGCGTTCTCCTCCCTTTCCTCCTCTCCGGCGCCTTCGTTGCCACACCCGCTGGCTAAACTCTCCCACTATACGGCTTTGCATTGCAGTAGTAGTTTTATTTGTAGTCTTTACAGTTGAATGTGAATATTTGACAGAAGTCTCAGGTTGGGGCGAAAGGGGGTTAAATGAATGCATTTGATCATTCACCTAAATTCGGTACCCATCATTTTAACGCCTACGTAGCTTTGTCCTGGGGGGTGACTATGACTAAAATAAGAGGATCTATGTGCTGATCACGAAAGAATATGCTAGCCATTCTAATGTAGCTCTGCCAAGTACTTGATTGTGATTTGTTTTTATTTTCAGCTACTTGGGTGCCTCAAGATCTGGAGATCCTAGTGGCCACAAGCTTGGATTCAATCTTTTTCTGTGGTCTGGGCAGGACCATGGGGGAGGTAATCCCAGCAACAAGAGCATCGCAGTATCTCCCTGGCTGTGACTTTCGGTCTGCGTCACGACAGGGGAGTCCTCGTGCCACCAGGTGTTAGGTATGCCACTTGAAATAAGCATTTTTCTTACCTATTAATAGAACAGCAAAAGCACTACTAAGCCTAAAATGAAAAAAAAACATATTCAAATCTTGGGTTGGATGAAATTCCAATTACAAAAAGGAGTCTGCAGACATGATTAACATGTGAACTTAAAGCCTGCGGATGTAGGTTCGACGGTGTCACAGAAATAACTTCCCGCAGATTGCCTTGCTCGTGCTATACCCAAACAAATTCATAAAATAATCATTGTGTTTCGTTGGTGTCATCAATCTTATGTCCCTACCACACTCACCAGTCGGGACATGTGAAATATAAAAAAACAGGAACTTGCACATTGTCAGCTCTGCAAAGATTTATATAGTAAACAGAGCATAGCACGTTCAGCTTAAGAAAAAAATTCAGTGCAGGCCTATATTCATGGTTCACATATGTGTAATTGCTCTTTATAATGAAGTGAAAACTGCTGAAGTTGTGGCCCACTACAGGCTTTCTATTAGTGTTAAAAAGTGCGGTAGAAAATATGATTGCGCTTGGAAGACGGGGACATAGGAAGGACAGACACAACAGAGCGCTAACTTTCAACTGATTTAATTCAAGAACCTCAGCGTAGAAACGGACTGTGTCACCGCACCACATCTCAACCAATCCGTGGCCCTGCCACGGACCGCAAGTACGCCAAATCCTTATCCGCCAAGTCAATTGACGCCACACTGACACAACTTGTGCCGGAACTATTTATAGTGTCAGCCTCCATAATCTCGCTAACAGTCATATCTTTGTGCCTCTCAAGAACAATAGACGAAACAAATAATGGTTTGCACCCGCAGTCATGACAGTGACACGACAGATCATGACTGCGAGTGCAAACCATTATTTGCTCAGTCTACTGTTCTTGCTAGGCACAAAGATATGACTGTTAGAGAGATTATGGAGGCTGATGCTATAAATAGTTCCGGCACGTGTTGTGTCAGTGTGGCGTTAATTGACTTGGCGGATAAGGAGTTGGCGTACTTGCGTTCCTTGGCAGGGCCACGGATTGGTTGAGATGTGGTGCGGTGACGCAGTGTGTTTCTACGCCGAGGTTCTTGAATTAAATAAGTTGAAAGTTAGCACTCTGTGGTGTCTGTCCTTCCTATGTCCCCGTCTTCAAAGCACAATCATGTTTTCTAACGTACCGTACCAACTTGCCCAACAATCAGCACTTGCTAAAAAGTGCTATTGTGTTTTAAGCAGCTCGCACCAAATATTTTCTTGAAATACATAGGTTCATGAAAATTATTATGTAGATGTTGGCAGACAGTCATGGTGAGGCCAATCTTTAATGCCAAGTGGTCCACTCATTCAGAGTTAATTGAGTTTGTAAATATTGTAGGTCGCAAATTAAATTTTTATGGTACGCAATGGGCACAATCATCCGTAATGACTAGCT
This sequence comes from Ixodes scapularis, assembly GCF_016920785.2. Classification (NCBI taxonomy): domain Eukaryota; kingdom Metazoa; phylum Arthropoda; class Arachnida; order Ixodida; family Ixodidae; genus Ixodes; species Ixodes scapularis. The sequence continues at coordinate 33,417,641 of NW_024609881.1, forward strand.
CTACCTAGGGGAACTTCATACGTTTACTACGGCAAGATGGTTTCGAAAAACAAAGTATTTAGTTTATTCAACTCCTGCACTAACCTTGTCTTTAGAAACTTTTTATATTCTTTGCGATGCTGAGATAAGATTCTGGAAATAGTTTTTCTAGAACTACTCTAGATATTTCCAGTTCATCATTTTTCTCGCAAAGCATTCGAGAGAGCCAAACCCTGTAATGTACGGAGGGAACTCACAGAATGATGCGACTGACAGTTTGGAACATTCGGCACTGTAACAGTAATAATGACATGTCACTTATGTAATGTTCATTATCGCAGATCAAACTGCTTTTTCCGTCTACACTCATTTTCAGTAGACTCATTCAGCGAACTCCCACCTGAGACTGCAGCGCTGGGTTCTGCAAAGTAATTTGAATGAATATAGATGCAACAGGTTTCTTTGAGCGTGCATCTAACACATATTCTTCATATTGAATCTGCTAACTGTATTCATGTCCATGTCCATAATTCCACATTCCAGCTTATTTTTATTTTGACATCTGAGTTTTCTTCAGTACTTTTCTCAACATCTGTGCTTGCTGAGCCGTACTCAAGTCCATACATCTTGTCTTTCGCTATTACATTAATATATAAAACTGTTGATGCCGAGTGAGAATTCAAGGTACCGAATCTGTCGTGCGAGCCAAATAAGAACCAATAAAAAGCTCTACAAAGGAAATTTTGTTAAAGGATGCTGTATGGGCATTAGAATAGCACATGCCATGCTAAAAAAAAAATACAAATTCTTGTTAGGTATGCGAGGATGACAGTGCTGTGCTGTTTCTGATGTGTCACAAAAAAAAAAATCAGTGCCATACAGTGTTCCTTATGGAAGTACAAACTGTTGAATTCGAAGCCCAGAAGTTTTATTCAAGAATGTTCCTCAATACAAATGTATTTAGAGATCTGAGCCACTGACTCATACATGACTATATGGCAAACATTAATTTTCATGTGGATTCTAGTTTACAAGGTCTAGTCTGCATTGATTTATTGCATTCATGCTGAAACTGGGAGGGGTTCTCTGGGTATGAATAAAGAGATAAACATTTCTTGAAATCAAAACATTTGAGAACGGACAAAAGGAAGGATCTGAGAACGGTATCTTAGATTCTCTTCTTTTTCTTACAGTATCTCTAATGTTCACTTTATTTCACCTGATGCATTTAGTTTTTAGCGCAGCTCTTAGCACCCGTTTCCGCGTTTCGCGGCGTCGCTGTCGGCGTAACCACCCTGCTAAACTTGGCAGGAAATTGAATTAATGTTGTGGTCATGTAACGTTAATTTTTCCGCTAAGTCTAGCTGAGAAACTGAATTTTTTTTATGGCTGACGTGACACGGTCATGCGACGTCATTTTCCCTGCTACTTTTAGCGGAAAAACTGCATTTGTGTTGAGGTCATGTGACATCAATTTCTGCGCTAAATTTAGTGGGAAACTTAACCAGCTAAATTTAGTGGGGAAATTTTCCCGCTAAATTCAGGGAAGTTTCCTGCTAAATGGGAGGGAGCAGAAGAGGAGGAGGGGAGGGGGAGGAGGGGCATACCTTCCCATCCTCCTCTTCAAGATCTGTGCTCTAATTTCACGTTACAGAGAATTGTAAACGTCTCATATTTCATCTCATGTTTATTCAACTTTTATATTGCAGGTGCGCTCGCAGCACAAATCTGGGTTGTGCTGATCCTCTACGCACAAGTTAGGAACTCCTGAGTGGCAAGAGTGGGAGTTTGGTCTGACAGCTCAAGGGACACCATTGTTCAGTATTAAATTTTTAATAATCTTCTTTTAAGCAAAGTTAAGCTTTGCTGCATGCAGTTCTTGTAAAAATAAATACCTGCAACCAAATTTACCAGGTCACGACATTTCGCCTCTGCTCTTAGTGGTCCTGGTGAGCCTCGGATAAGAGCTTACTGGTGTGCAAACACCATGCTTGTTTGAAACCACTCACTGATGTAGAGACTTGCTGACATCCAGCATTCCAATGAAACGCTGGATGTCCACAAGTCTTTCTTGAACAATGCAAGCGGGGAAGGAACCATACAATCGTATCGTATTGGGGGACATTCTACAGAGTTTTTTTTCTATGTTTTACAGATTTTTTTTAAAAAAGCCGTAAAAGCTACATTTACGCGGTCTGTGCACGTGAGTTATATGGCCAGGGCGGCATAGTATAAAAGGCTAATTTGTAATGATCCGTCGGCTTATTACAGAGATGTGCCAGACTTCTTTCAGAAAACTAGATGGAGGTTCATTCTAGCGTAGTTTTATCCCGCGAATCTGAATATCCCGTTTGTTTTCCTCAAAGATATAACTAAACGTGAGAAAACACAAAAAACATCCCACCAACAGTGACATCGTAAGAAGACCTTTCGGCCGCCAAGCGTGTGTCGCTTAAGGGCCGCGCGTCCAATCGCAAGTTTTCTAGGTATATTCTCCGGCACTGGCACCAGTCGTGACACATTTTTCTGCCCTTTTAAAAAATAGCATGTGCGTGCATAGCTTTGATAGGCGCTGAAGATGCGTGAACAAAGATTTTGAAAGCTGCTGTTGTGACGTCGCTCTCTAGGGAGGTGCTTTCACAGCGCTTTAAAAATGACTATGCAGCCTTGATTAATTAAATTAGCAAATAATTTTGATATTTGAGATTCTGGAGGTCGAATGAAGAAGATTTAAAAGTGTTTTCTCAAATACAAAACTGCTTCAGCCTCTCTCTAAGTATAGTATGTTCGTGAAATTTTTGATCAGTGAAAATAGACCCATGGTTCCAATTAGAAACCTGCTAAGCATCATCAAAACACACTAAATCAATTTTCTTTGTAAAGATATAAGACGAGTAGCATTTTATGGCGTTATAAAAAAATGGTCAATTTGGACGCATTTCCAGACTTCGGTTTCTTACCAGAGCGCATCTTTGCACCTGCGGTCCAGCTGCCCGGTGACCGCAGTGCGAAGCCGCCCCCTCGCCTCCCTCGTAGGATGAAGGGAAGCAAGGCGCATGTGTGTTGCGTGTCTATGCCCCTGGGGAACAGGACCGTGGGCGCAGAGATGAGCTCTGATAAGAAACTGAAACCTAGAAACTCGTCCAAATAAAGCTTTTTACAGAATGCATAAAACGCTACCCCTGAATTATATCCTTCTAAAAAAAACTTGATTTTGTGGTTTTCAATGACTCAGCAAGTTTCTAATTGAAACCATATTTTCATTTTCACTAATTAAAAAGTTGATTAACAAATTGTATTTAATTATCTGACTGATCGTTACGACTAGGTCCCTATACTACGTACGCCTGGCCGTATAACTCGCCTGCACAAACCGCATTAATATAGCTTTCACGACCTTTCTAAACATATATGTAAAGCTTAAAACTAAATCGCCCTGTACAACAGTGAAAAGGCGAAACCAACACGCTGGAGCCATATGGCTCCACCATGCTGGTATCGCCTTTTTGCTGGTATAGGATGTCCCATATTACGTTATGCATGTATGGTTCCGTCCGCCTACATGGTTCCACCTATATCCACTACGCTGGTATAGGATGTCCCATAATACGACATGCTTGTATGGTTCCGCCCACCTGTATCGTTCCGCCTTATTCCACTATACTGGAGCCGCCTTTTTCGCTTGAATAGGATGTCCCATATTACGGTTACGCTTGTATGAGCCTTTTCCGTCATCTTTCCATCATCGAGATTTTCCAACAGGGAATGCGAAAGTAGAGCGCAGACCTTGAGGAGGAGGATGGGAGGATATGCCCCCTCCCTCTCCTCTCCTTCTCTTCTGCTCCCTCCCATTTAGCGGGCAATTTCCCTAAATTTAGCGGGAAAATTTTCCTAATTTTTGCCGGCTGTTTACCCACTAAATTTAGCGGGGAAATTGATGTCACGGGACCTCAACACCAATTCTGTTTTCCCGCTAAATGTAGCAGGAAAAATGACGTCGCATGACCGTGTCACGTCACCCATAAACAAATTTAGTTTCTCAGCTAGACTTAGCGGAAAAATTAATGTCACATAACCTCAAAATAATTCAATTTCCTGCCAAGTTTAGTGGGGCGGCAACGCTGACAGCAATGCCGCAAAACGCGGAAACGGGTGCCTAAGAGCTGCGCTCTAAAAAAATAAATGCCTCACATGAAATAAAGTGAAAATTAGGGATAAGACAAAAAAATGAGCATCTAAGATACGATTCTAAGATCATTCCTTTTTGTTCTCAAATGTTTTGAGTTCAAGACATGTTTACCTCTTTGTTCATACCCAGAGAACCCCCCCTCCCCAGTTTCAGCATGAATGATGCAATAAATCAATGCAGACTAGACCTCGTAAACTATAATGCACATGAAAATGAATATTCGCCACATAGTCATGTATGAGTTGGTGGCTCAGATCTCTAAGTACATCTGTAGTGAAGAACATTCTTAAATAAAAATTCTAGGCTTTCAATTCAACAGTTTAAACATTCATAAGTAACACTGTATAACACTAAGTTTTTTTGGTGACACATTAGAAACGGCGGAGCACTGTCATCCTTGCATACACAACAAGAGCTTTCTTTTTTTAGCATGGCATGTGCGATACTAATGCCCATACAGCCCCCTTCAACAAAAAATTGCCTTTGTACAGCTTTTTATTGGTTCTTACTTAACTCGCACGACGGATTGGGTACCTTGAATACTCACTCGGCATCAACACTTTTATATATTAATGAAGTAGTGATCCCCTTACAGAAATGTCATATCTGGACTTATATTACAAAATACAGATATGGATAAATAAGGAAATTGGCAGATATGGCCAGATATGCATACTCAGGCCATATTTGGACTGATAAAGCCATATCTGCCCAATTCCTTATATACCCATATCTGCCTAATTCCTTCTATACCCATATCGGCCCAATTCTTTATATGCAATATATGGACTGCTTTATATGATCCCGTGTTTGGGCCTGGCAAAGAGGGTATCCACGCCATATAAAGCAATTTTCATGTGATGCTCCTTCTAGCATCACATGAAAAGTATTGCCATGGGGCAAGTACCATACTTTTCAGGTCCAGACAAGGGATCATATAATGCATTTCTATGAATATCCACATAATATACATTTTACTGTTATCCCACACTGCCAAACGTGTGTTTGCGTAGATATATCTACAGAATAGGCCTCTGACCAATCCTTATTGGTGTGGTTCGAAATCTGTCATTCCGACAAATATGTATGCTACAGATATAGAATGCAGGCGATCGCTAGCTCGGAAACATTGTAACATATCATTCGCCGTCGGAAAGTAAACAGCCCTTTGGCGGGATTGGTTGTCGGGGGAGCAGACCGAGAATATGGCTTGCAAAAAAAGTTTTATTTATAAAAGCGCCAAAACTCTAAACAAGTGCTTCCCCCATTCAAGAAAAAATGATAAGAAACAAAACTGTAATATAGCACGGACAAACATTAAAATGGACTAAAAATGTAATAGCACAAAGACACCTATTAAAATAAAACAAAGGGAAGGCAACAATTAAGCTGTAAACTATACGAAAGTTTCAAAGTCGTTGATTTCTACTCACAGAGACAAAGTCCTGATTCAACTCTCCGGTCGAGCACAGCAGTTTTGACGAGGGCTTGCTTGCTAGCCTCGTCGTTGAAGTCCTTCGTTGCACCGTGTGATGTTCAAAGCCCCCAGTCGCTCCTCGCTGGCCTTGTTTTTCTGTTCAGTCGCCAAATCTTCCCGTGTCATTAAGACGTCACACATGCACACAGACACCGTTGTTCGCCGCGGAAGCAATACAAGATGAAAAGGTGATAACTGCTCCTTGAACACGACGAGGTCACCACTGTTTCCCGGACTAGGAAATGACGAGGGCATCATATCTTTAACTAAAACCTCATAAAAATAAAAAAATAAAGTAATGAACGCATAAGAAACAAAAAGAAAAGGACCAAATCATGAGAAAAAAAATTAAATAATGAACACAGAAGTAAAAAGTATAAAAACACGAAGGACTTACACAGACAGCCACATTTGTTCAGTTAACAATGACGTTTAATTCTGATAAAAAATATTCCTACTGCGCTAAAGATCACCAATATGGTGTGTAAACTAGGCCACCTTGAGCAAAGCAGGAATATTTGTGATCATAATCAAATGTCATTGCGAACTAAAAAAGTGTGGCTGCCTGCGTAAGTCCTTCGTATTACTATTCTTCTGAATTCCGTGTTCATTATTGTGGCTGTTTTGAACCAGGCGGAACTTGGTGGTGTATTTTCCATTCTGACCTTCGGACAGCTTCGTACCCATAGAAAAACCCACTAGTTTGTCTACATAATCCCACTCCTAAAAAAAAAAAAGAAAAATTGTGTGTATGTTTATACAGTCGGAAGTTAGCTTGCCTCAGTGGGCGTCTGCTGTCCCAGCTGTAGAATAATTTAGCCAGCGCGGTACAACTGCTATCCTGGGGTCTTTAACGCGCACCACGCAGTAGTGATACACAACCGCACACCGGTACGATGCTCATCCGGATCGAAACGGGCAGGGGCAAGGATCCACTCCTTCTCCTTGCTTCCCTTGAGGCACTGAGAAATAAAAATCAAAGGTTGGGTCAATTATGTTAACGCAATATACTTCAAACACGCAGCATGAGTGCTGGCAAGATATTTGCTGCCTTCAATCGAGATAAGCTTGTAAATATACATGCTAAATAAAAAGTAACTTAAAAGCTGAAATATATTTCGATGGAACTACAAAAATCGAAGACTATCTCTGCAAATATAGTGCTATCTAGTATACCATAATTGAGTAAAATCGGATTACAGCGTCCCCCTTACAAAGACTGGAGCAACACAAGTATAGACTCTGCCGTGCCACTACTACAGAAACAATGGTACTGTGATCTCGTGGAGATCAGAGTTCGTAAAAATTGTGACAGGCTTTGGCACGACAAATATGCCAATGTCATTATTCATTTTTGCATATTCTGCGGTGACAGCGCAAGGAAACAATCACACACCAGATACTCAGATAGACAAGCACAGGCGCTGAACGAATAACTCTCGTGTATTCGACTACTTCATTCTTCTCTTCAACGTCTAGGTGGACATTCCAGATCGTGATAAGCAGAAGAAATAGCACGAAATACAAGAAAAAAAGCAAAAGACAAGAGAAGAGAAAAGAAAAAGACAAAAGAAAAAAGTAAAGAACGAAAAAGAAAACTCTTACAATTCATCCCTCTCCCTCACCCCTATCGTTTAGATAGAAACTGGAGCTGCTCGGTCGACAGCGCTATAGAAGGACTACTTGCACACTTGTCCTTCAGATGCTCTATTCTTTGCGCTTTCATTATTTCTCTTGTCAGTGGGTCTCAAATCCCATTTATTACGGAACAATTTTCAAAATGTGCTACGCAACCACAACCCTGACAGTAGATTCCCAAATGTTCAGCGAAAACTCGATGGGTATATTAAAAATGCTCCATAAAAACGATCATTCAAACACCCGCCAGTCTGGCCTACATGTTCCTTACCACACTACTTATGTAGGCCAGACTGGCAGGTGTTTAAATGATCGTTTAAAGGAGCATTTTTAAAACACTCACTGAGTCGCCGCTGGACATTTGGGAACCCACTGTCCGGATTGTGGTTGTGTAGTACATTTTGAAACTTAATCCGTAATAGGTAAGAGTCGAGACCCATTGACAAGAGAAATAATGGAAGCGTAAAGAATAGAGCCTTTGAAGAACAAGTGTGTAAGTAGTCCTTCCATAGTGCTGTCGACCAAAGAGCTCCAATTTCTATCTTAAGGATAGCAGTGAGGGAGAGGAATGACTTGTAAAGGCTTCCTATTTTAATTTTTGTTTTTTTGGTTTTCGTTTCTTTCTTTTTTTTGTGCTGTTCTTCGCTTTTTTTCTTGTATTTGGTGCTATTTCTTCAACTTATCACGTTCTGGGAAGTCAATCCAGACGTTGAAGAGAAGAACAAATAGTCGAATACACGAAAGTTTTAAGTTCAGCGCGTGTGCTCGTCTAGCCGAGTGTCTGGAGTGTGATTGTTTCTCTGCGCTGTCACCGTAGAATACGGTTCACCAACTCGCCCAAGTATCCATTCTATCATTTCTGCAACATTAAAGTGACTCTGAAAGTGCGAGCACGTACAGGGTGTATTCACGCAAGTCTTGCAAGTGTTGAATTGTAGGTACAGCGCCCTGGTTGTGTCCATGTGCGACATATGACCAAATACCAGAGACCAATACTGCAAAGTTCTCCGAAAACCAATCGGCGCGGTGGCGAGCGGCAAGAGTGGCACTGTTCACCAGTCTCGCCGTTCGTTCGTGTTGCTACTAACAAGTGCACCAATGGGAAGGCTTCAGCCATTTTCGGGAAACAAATTAAACAAATACAAAATACAAATACAACACACACAGCAATACTCGATGCTAGTACTGACGCACTTCTGTTGGGGTACTGTGGATATTTATACAGCGTGTAGTTGGTCAGCCATTTCAAAGTTCTGACGAGTTTCTCGCTGTAGATGGGCAATTTAGCCAGTGCAGTATGACTGCTAGCCTGGGGTCTTCAACCTGCACCACGCAGTAGTGATACATGACAGCACGCCGGTACGATGCTCATCCAGATCCAAATGGGCAGGGGTGGGGATTGAACCCAGGATGCTTGAGTTCTGCAGCGCAAGCTTTCGCTCCACGTGCTCTGAGTTGGTGTGCGCTAGCCCAGTCAGCCACCGATCCCCCAACGCAAGGCAACGCAACGCACTACTGTTGTAAACTCATAATTCCGCTTACGAATAAAATGTGCAATTCTTCTACAGGCTTTCATTCCACGTGAGCGGCATCAGAACTGCTAACGGCCAGCCCATAAATGCTGTCTGTGTTAAAAACAATCCTAGTAGCAATAAGTTGCTATTATATTGCTCAATATATAGAGCACATTACCATGAACAGTCTTGGCAGTCTTCCATGGAGCCAGGACTTCAGCAGAGAAGACTGACATTCTGTGTCGTCTCAGGTCACTAACATCCGAATGGCGAAAGTGAATGCCAACTTCTGCTTGGCAAGGGCTGCAGTGAGTATAAAGATGAAAACACAGATTAGAATATATGATATAAAATATTATGGACCAACTTGAAAAAAAAATGCACAAAAAGACAAGGTCAAAAGGACAGGAACACGTAGGACGCAGACTGGTGCAGAATGGCAACTCGATTTATTGAACACAAAAAGAAATAACTAAAAGAGAATGAGACAAGCCAGAAAGGCTGTGCTCGGAGAATGTGAGCTTCAGGAACTGGGGCGTGAGGCAAAGATGTCAGGTAGATTGTTTTACAGACACTCTAGAATTAACAACTGCCTTCCCATGCAGTAAGGTGGGGAGTTCATTCCGATTGAACATCTTGAAATATAGCACACAAAAAACAAGGAATAAAGGGGACGAATACATACACTACATACTAGTGCAAACTCCCAACACACATAAATTGCAAAAGAAAAAAAAATAAAGAATGCGGAAAGAGCTTTAGCAAAAGTTCGAACGGGTCCAAGTGGAATGTGCTAATTCACCCATAAGCAAAGAACTGTAAAAACGATTTTCTCGGCAGCTCAGGTAACAGACGGATGTGCAGACACATTGTTCCCCCATACTACGAATAATAAAGGCCTAGAATAATTATCTTGTATGCTTTTTAATGGTATCTGCTAATTAGTCACGTTTTTCCTAAGGATGACATACACGAGCAGTGTAAACAGTGCATAGGTAGGTGACAATCCATCATAGATTTTAGAAACAGATTGAGCTGTTTTTATGTATTAGCCATCCATCTGTTACCTTTGCTGACATAAAAATTATGTGTTTTTTTATCTTTTTATCTGCTCTTGCTAACAGGTGAACGCCCGTTCACACTCTTGCGACCGAGTACGACTGAGAAAGACGAGATCTCTTAAAACGTCTTAAATGTTTTCAGAATGACGGAACACTCTGGCATTGTGGCGCCATCTATGCGGTGACCCTGGAACTGCATTTCACAAGAGCGAAGGTTTGGCGGGATTTTCGAGGTCAAATGTGCGTAATACCCATAGAAAGGCTTGTTTATAACATTGACAAAAGTTTTTCGAGGCAAGAAAGAAAGGATACTGCGCGAGAAATAAAAAAGTATGCCGGACCGCCGAGTTTACACTGCTTCCCAATAGATAGCGCCAGTGTGTTCTCCCGTTTAAGAAGTTTTAAGGAAGCCAGGTTTAAGAGGTCGCAAGAGTGTGAACGGGCCTTAAATTAGCGCGTTCCACTTGGGCCTGTGTTCGAGCTCCTTCCGAATACATCATTTCTCCCTTCACTGATGTATGCGAGTTCAGTCTGCGCTCGCTTGAGGTCTACGCGTTAGTCTCCCTGTCTCCTTGGCTTTTTGCAAACTATTTTTCAAGGTGTTCAATTAGTACCAGCTCACCACCTTACTATAATTATGCAACAAATAAAAACAATTACAACTTACACCATTCGCTCACGGCAGTACCGCACGAAAAACAGGGATGGGGTGAGATATGTCTAACACTATATACTTACACTGAACAACATATAGATACCAAAAACTGGCGAGACACTACCTTAATTGAGGACATGCATGTACATTTCCCTAGAAGCTTGTAGTTAATACTTGAAAGCCTCTAAAAAACACCAGCAGAAAGAGAAGAAATGCTTCACCATTTAAAGCAGCCTGAGTGTTTCTGGAGGTGTGAAATTCGTTACACGTGCGTTGGATCATACGAAACACGTGTACAGCAAATGATCTTTAGAGCTCGACATTTCGCGAGGAATAAATGCCAGCGTCAAAAATTATTTCGCGGGCACAAATTCTTGCGATCGGAATTGGTATGCTATGCATTAATCACCATGGGGTGAATTCATCACGGCACCAATTTTTGGCAATTTTTTTTCTGGGTACGAACTGCGAAAATGAAGGCGTCTGCAGACGACTGGGGCGGCGAAAGATACGGACTTGCTCGATCAATCAATCGCTGTTTTTGTCGGGTCCAGCTCTCAGCACGCAAGTACGGAGAGTGGCGTCGGCAATTGAGGGGCACCGCGCTCTTCCAGACATTCTAGCTTACCAGTAAACAATACGGCGGAGGGAGGAAATCACCCCCCCCCCCCCAATCCGTCTCCCAAAGAGTTCCGCCGCAACTGATCGACCTTAAGCGAGTAGACAACCCCTGCAGCGGGGAAAAAATAAAAACAGCCTCGCATAACACCATTCGCGCACAATTAGTAATACTGGTAAAAGCAAGCGATCTACAGACAATAACAAGTTTCTTGAACGCAGGAAATAATCTAGCCCAAACGAACAAAACACGAACGTACTTCGATCCCGTGCCATGATCCTGGCTGTTGAGCAGATTCGACGTAGTTCCACGTCCCACAGTCGCTTCCGTCTTTGTCGGACACATTTCAAACTAAGGCAAACTCCACGCATCACCACTAATCGGGTAATTGGACCATTAGCCGGCCCTGAACACTGGCATTCAAACGCACACGGCCGGCAAAACGTGCGAAACGTAGGCCGTTGCTTCGATGAGATTGTATTCGTATCTTCAAGACGTTTGAAATAAAACGATCAGCAAACCGCAATATAAAACTAATAAAAGACACAGCAATAATAAATTATTGCACATGTCGATTTCGCCGCAATATTATGAATAAGTCCTGAACATGTTGCAAAATAATAAATACGAAACTAAGCCTGCGATGGTAAAAACAAATTCAGCAGACATGCAACCATAGAGTTATTATAATGTACGCTAGAGGTTCAACTTTGTTGAGCTCATAGTTCATAAGCACATCTCTTAAATTTCTGACTTCCGGAAAGTAGTATTTAATTTCGTTCTGGTAGATCAGCGCTATCCCCCGCGTGCCGCCAGGTCTTACCTATACAGGTTGCGCTCCGCAGTTTTGCTTATTGTTAGGCCTAACCACTTTTTTATTCCTGAAATTCAAGTACTGCGCGGATAATTAAACTAGCTTTCAGAAATGCTATCGTTCGGCATTGTGACATTTATTTTTCGTAGTGTCAAGGGGTCACATTCACAAACCCAGCAGTGTGTACATCCACAGCGCATTGGTGGTTCTTGCTTTTTTTACTAAAGAAAAAAAGTTTTTATATTCGCGTTCCTCTGGTACGGTATGTCGTATAACATAAACTATTAAAGAGACAGATATCGTTTGGCTATGTGAACATTTAAAGTATTTCTTTTAGAAGATCGTAACTGCCACATAAAACAATCGATTCCTACCCTAAATAGCACATTTTCACACTAGATTAAAATCACCAATAAAATGATCCCTCAGGAGATTTATGTACCTCTCTTAGCGTCATAAGCAATAAACACATCTCTTACTTTTCTAGTTTCTGGAAAGTAATGTTCATTATCGTTTTGTAGCTCAAAACGCGTGCTCAATCATGCCACGTCTTTTTTTTTTTTTCCTTCGAGGCTCCGCTATACCGTTTTTATTTTTTATCAGAGCCGAACACGTGTGTATAACGCCAGACCTTAAGTGTAGTACATCAAATTAAACTAACTTCCTGAAAAAAGTGTGGTTTGGCGTTGTAACATTTAATTTTCGTGGCGTGGGGGGTCAGATTCTCAAATCCTGGAATGCAAATTTTCCTCACGGCATTGTTTTTTCTTTCGCGTTTTCGCGATAAAACACGTCAGCCTTGGCATGGTGGGATCAAATACGCCAGCGTCGGCAGTCATTTACGAAGGATTGATCAACGCAAACATTTCCAGTCGCTACATATGAATCGCCGAAGTTCGTCCGAATCTCAATGACGTGACTGCATAGTGAAAAAGGCAAAAAAAAAAAATAAAACGATGCCGGTCAGTAAACGGAAGTTCCCGGGGCTCGCCAGCCTGCGAACAGCAAAGCGCCGATGCCGGCCAGTCACTGAACTTCCATGTAAATACTGCCCATCAAAGACAGCAAAATGCCGATGCCGGCCAGTTACTGAACTTCCATGTAAATACTGGCCATCAAAGACAGCAAAATACCGGTGCCGGCCAGTTACTGGAACCTCCATGGAAAGACTAGCCAGCAAAGACAGCAAAAACCCGATGCCGGCCAGTCACTCTAACTTCTACGGCTAGACTGGCCAATGAGCAAGACGAAACCCCGACGCCGGCCGGAGCCGGTAGCTTCCCGGTGCCCATGGCCAGGCGCTGCCATCTTGTTACCATGGGCGGGCCGGCGTAGTCCCGATGTCCTGATACCGGCCGACGCGGAGTGCTACCTGCATCTACATGTTGACTGGCACCATATAGTGCCATATACAGGAGTATCGCATCCTATACTGTTATATATGGCAGCCACTAGCACCATATATGACTTTATCTGGCATTATATGTCGTCATATGTGGTGTCACCTTACCATATCTGCCCTGATTTTAGCCCTTGTTTGGCAATATATGACCGTATATGTCGACTTATATGCCCATATACTGCCCTATATTAAACATATCTGGGTCATATATGACATTTCTGGAAGTGGAAAGACAATATGTATGGGCTTGCGTACGGCTAACAAACACAGATGTGTAGAAAAGTACTGTCGAAAACTGAAGTGCCAAAATAACATTTATTAGGTAAAATGTTGATACAGTTATGGATATGGTCACGAATACAGTTAACACATTCAATATCAAGAATATGTGTTAGACGTACATTCAAAGAAACCTGTTGCATCTATATTCAGGCTAATTACTTCGGAAAACCAAGTGCTGCAGTCTTCAGAGGGAGTTGGGTGAATGAGTCTACTCAAATTGAGTGTAGACGGAAAAAGCATTGTGATCCTCGTCAGTGAGCATTACATAAGCAAGTGACATGCCATTGTTAGTGTTACAGTGCCGACTGTTTCAAACTGTCAGTCGGGTCATTCGGTAAGTTCCCTCCGTACATTACGGGGTTTGGCTCTCTCGAATGTTTTGCGAGAAAGTTGACGAACTGTAAATATCTAGCGTAGTTCTAGAAAAACTATTTCCAGAATCTTATCTCAGCATCGTAAAGAATATAAAAAGTTTCTAGAGACAGGGTTAGTGCAGGAGCTCAATAAAATAAATACTTAGTTTTGCGAAACTATCTTAACGTAGTAAACGTATGAAGTTCCCGTAAAGATAGTCATTACGGATGATTGTGCCCACTGCACAGCATAAAAATGTATTTTGCGACCTACAATATTTACAGGATTAACGAACTCTGAATAAGTGGAACACGTGACATTAAAGATTGTTGTCACCATGACTGTCTGCGAACATCCACATATTTTCCATGAACCTATATATTTCAAGAAGAAACTAGATGCGAGCTGTTTGCAACTCCATACCATATTTTAAAACTAATAGAAAGCTTGCAGTGGGCCACAACTTATGCAGTTTTCACTTCATTATGAAGAGGAGTTACAGATATATGCACCTTAAATATAGGCCTGCACTGAATTGTTTTCTTAAGTTCACGTGCTATGCTCTGATCACTATATAATCTATGCCGAGCTGGCAATAAGCAATTTCCTGTTTTATTATATTTCAAAATTCTCGACTGCTGGGTGCGATAGGTACATAAGAGTAATGACACCAACGTAACACAATGATTATTTAAACACTTTGTTTAGGTATAGCACGACCGAAGCCATGTGTGGAAAGTTATTTCTGTGACACCATCGCACCTATATCCGCAGGCTTTAATTTCATATGTTAATCATGTCTGCAGGCTCCTTTTTGTAATTGGAACTCCATCCAACCCAAGATTTAAACATGTTTTTTTTTGTATTTTAGGCTTAGTAATACGTTTGCTGTTTCACTTAAGAAATAGGTAAGAAGAATGCTTATTTCGAGTAGCATACCAAACACCTGGCGGCACGAGGACTGCCCTGTCGTGACGCTAATAAAAAGTCACAGGCAGGGAAATACTGCGTAGCTCTCTTGTTGCTGGGATTGCACCCCCCCCCCCCCCCCATGGTCCTGGACGGAGCTTGAGGCATCCAAGTAGCTGAAAATAAAAAAAAGAAATCACACACAAGTACTTGGGAGATATACATTACAATGTCGTGGATGAAGAAAGAATAAAACAATTAAAACAGGGACAACACAACCACATCTTTCAACTAGCAACAGGCGAGTAAACTTTCAAACAGCGAGCAACCGACTATACCCAGTAAGAGTAGGGGAGAGAAGGGGGAGAGAAGGAAAGATAAGAAACGCGAAGTGCAAGTCAGGGTGGTAGGGTTATCTGGGATTCTAAAAATTCAACCTCAGTTTTCGTCAGCAGGAGGTAAGGGTTAGACACGTTGTTTTTTGCTGTGGTCATCGCGAATGATTCTATGATTTCCCTGCCGAATCTACTGTCATGTCGCCCCAGGATTTTTGTGTCATCAAAGAGGGGATGACAACGCAAACACGAACGGGCATGTATGACTATAGGATGATAAGAATCTGGAGAAGCCTTAGAAACTTCGTTGTGATGTTCGCGGAGTCTGTGATTGGTGCATTTGCCGGTCTGTCCTATGTATTGATGGCCGCAGCTCAAGGGGATGGAGTAAACTTTCTTCTCTTTGCATGGAATGAATTTCTTTTCGTGTTTGACAGTGCAGCCAATCGGAATCCGGTTGTTGTTCACTTGTTGACAGAGTTGTTTAAGACGCATGCGGCAGAGAGAAGACAACATTCGTGTCGAACTTTGAGGCAATTGATTTTATCCGGTGGGCTGAATTGTGTACGGAGAACACCTAAAGCTGTTAGAATCCGATAAGACGGGTGTTTTTGTTCTGTTAGAGGAGGGAGATTTTGGAAATATGGTAAACGCCGCCCTTTCAAACAATTTTCTCAAACTGAAATCGCGACCGTCTGGGATCCTCAGGTCAAGAGCCAAACAACTCTGCGCGTCTTTGAACCTGTCGTCCCTAAAAACCGCCATTAGTAGTCCAGCGAAGCAGTACCTTTCAGTTTTCTTCACTGCAAAAACACGTAAGACTGGAGTTCCCCTTCGAAGTATTGTGTCGGAGAAGGGTTGTTGGCAGAAGCAGCTCGGGCTCTTTCTACAAAAGCATCTGTCCTGCATCCACCTCCCTCAACCCTTTAGAGTGTCTAACTCAATAGAACTCATCTCTGTCATCAGTTCCCAACATTCCTTCTCCTTGCTCCACTCTATTTTTTCCCTTGACTTAGAATACATGTATTTCAATCTAGATCCTACCACTTTGCTTGCCTCCATCTCCGACGCCATCTTTGAGCACGGAGCTGTGGATTTTCAGAATTCCTCCGTAGTCTCCGTTGCTGGATTCGTGGACCTGATTCATCTATATCTCCAGTCCACCTTAGTCGAACATGAAAGAGGGATCTACCGCCCAAAAAAGGGAGTTTGCATCGGTTCATGTCTCGCCCCTGTTCTCAGCGAATTGTTCCTTTAATTCGTTGACAGAGCTATAAAAGCACCACTGGACATCTCCGCGCCTGCCTGCCATGTTTTCAGATATGAAGGCAATTACCTAACCATTCATCATGCTCGAACTTCTCCAGATAGCGTCACAGCTATTCTTTCCGCTTGTTCGTCAGGCCTTACATTCACGAAGGAGGAACCATCGAATGAAGGTTTTCAGTACCTAGATTTGCGGCTTCATGTCAGTGCCACTGGACTCTGCTGGGCCTTTCAACAAAGGTCTGCCAAACCTGTCCTACCGTTTTCTAGCACCCATTCGAAGTTGGTAAAACACGGTATCATCAAATCGTTGTTTTCTTCATCCTTCACGAAGTCTTCCTGTCATCTTTCAGAGGATAGCTTCAAATTGCAGCACATGAGGCTCGTCAGGGCAGGGGTTCCTGCCGACCTTCTCAGATCTGTAATGGAAAGGATGATTCGCAGGCCTGATCGCCAGTCACCAGCCACAAAAAGAAAGCCCGATTCGCCGTCATTCCTTACGTACACAATTCAGCCCACCGGACAAAATCCATTGCCTCAAAGTTCGACACGAATGTTGTCTTCTCGTGCCGCATGCGTCTTAAACAACTCTGTCAACAAGTGAACAACAACCGGATTCCGATTGGCTGCACTGTCAAACACGAAAAGAAATTCATTCCATGCAAAGAGAAGAAAGTTTACTCCATCCCCTTGAGCTGCGGCCATCAATACATAGGACAGACCGGCAGATGCACCAATCACAGACTCCGCGAACATCACAACGAAGTTTCTAAGGCCTCTCATAATTTTTATCATCCCATAGTCATACATGCCCGTTCGTGTTTGCGTTGTCATCCCCTCTTTGATGACACAAAAATCCTGGGGGGGCATGACAGCAGATTCGGCAGGGAAATCATAGAATCATACGCGATGACCACAGCAAAAAACAAAGTGTCTAACCCTTCCCTCCTGCTGACGAAAAGTGAGGTTGAATTTCAAAATCTGAGATAACCCTACCACCCTGACTTGCACTTCGCGTTTCTTATCTTTCCTTCTCTCCCCCCTTCTCTCCCCTACTCCTACTGGGTATAGTCGGCTGCTCGCTGTTTGAAAATTTACTCGTCTGTTGCTATACTTCGTTTCAGCTTCGGTCCGAGCGCGGCCGATGTTATGAGCAGAAGGACCAATCAAACAGCGAAAGAGGCACAACGTCATGGCGTGCTTTCTGCAGTTGATAGGACCAGCCGGTATTCGCCGTTTCTCTGTGCGTGCTCCACTGCCGGCTAGTTCTATATAGCGCAGAGAGCACGCCATGACGCTCCGCTTTTTGCGCTGTATGATTGGCCCTTTGGCTCATAACATAGGCGGCCGCGCTCGGACCTAAGCTGAAACGAAGTATAGTTGAAAGATGTGGTTGTGTTGTCCCTGTTTTAATTGTTTTATTTTTCTTCATCCATGACTTAAACCAACACGCTCTTCTCCCAGGCAGACATTACAATGGCTAGCATATTCTTTCGTGATCAGCACATAGATCCTTTTATTTCTATACTTTGTACTTGTACGTATTAAAAACTGCTCCTTCACTGCCACAGCCATAGTCGCCCCAGAGGACAAGGCCATCTGGGCCTTGAAATGATGAATACCGAATTAAGGCAAATGATTAAACGCATTCGTTTAACCCTCTTTCGCCCTAGCCTGAGAGATTTCTGTCGAATATTCACATTCAACTGTAAAGAATAAAAAAAAACTACTACTGCAATGCAGAGCCATATGTTGGGAGAGTTTGGCTAGTGGGTGTGGCGACGAAGCCGCCAGAGAGGAGGAAAGGGAGGAGGGCGCCGAAGGAGCGAGAGAGAAAGAGGGCAGCAAAGAGGAGACGACCGGCATTTTGACGCAACGCTGTCCGCGTGGAGCACTGTTAAATCAACGCCAGGCACGAAGCCAGGGGGGGGGGGCATGGGCCCCCCCCCCCCCCCTGAATGCATCCTCTTTGCTGGAGCCTCTTCTCCCCCCCTCCAATTCATGCAGCATTTTTCATAGAACCCCCCCCCCCCCCCCCCCCCCCCCGAAACAAAATGCTGGATACCTGCGTGGGCTGTGCGTTGTCTGCTACGGGCTTATTTCTTTTTCGCCTGACTCGAAGTTTGCGTCCAAACGCGGAGAAACTTAATTCGTTAGCTTTTTAAGCCACCACAACTACCAGATTTGTTTTAGCATATATTTGTCGCTTGCCCCGCACATCATCCATCGGGTTGTAGTGGCGAAGAAAATCGGCCCCAAGACACGTCCGCCACTAGAAAGATTCATCGAAGAACTTTTCGTAGCCCTATGTTTAGAGTCATCGTCTGCGCACCGTAAGTGGCAATGGGCGTCTTATCCTGCGGCTAGCTCCATGCAAGTCGTTTCATGGAACGTTTTGCGACACCAGTGGTAGGTACGACGCTTACCTCTACACCGGTGTCGACAAGGAAACGAAAACCAAAGTCGCGATTTATGAAAAAGAAAAAGAAAAAACGGCTAGGGCGGCTACCGTCACCACTCGCCGCCTCTAATTATGGGTTGGCGCATTTTTCGAGCCTGAGCAGGAGAAAACGCAGTTGCCGGCGTATTCTCCGAAGGTTCGGTGGTACGAGCAAAGCCTAGCGTCCAGTGATTTCGCCCGGTTTGCTGCCGGAGACCCGCGGAGAGGACGAGTTGAAAGGCGTCGCTTGTGCGGTGAAGTAGAGCGGGTTGTGATGGGTGATATCCGCACTGAGAAGTTTTGCATCTCCGAATACAACTCCTCTCGTATGTTTTCGAGTGTGCAAAGTGTATCACAAGGCGCTCTTTCCGAGAAGTGTGGCTGCTGATCTTGAAGACGGCGCCCTGTGTAGACGTTTGAGTCGAGACGTCCATGAGCATCTGCCAGTTCGGCAAGTTCGGGTAAAACCAGCCCAGATGCAGATGTGAAGATCATCCGTAAATTGACGGGTAAATTGTTGGAGAAACAACTCCCGTGGGACGGCCTTCGCACCCAGAAGTTGTTGAAGGCGCCTGAGTAGTTGGGAAGGTTTTCTGTACCCCAAATCTTCCGACGATATAAGCTGTTGGAATCGTCGTTGTTCTTACTCTGAAGCCCGTTTCCCAATTTCTGCTTTCAGAACGTCGTAGGGGAGATAGTGGGCGAGTCGAGGATGATGTCTCGTATTTCTACGGTGGTTTTGGGTGATAATGTGACCAGGACGTGACGAAAAGTTTGCGCTTGAAGAATTACTTTGCTGGTGATAAAATGGCTCTCTACTTGCGGGAACCATACTTGAGAATCAGACGACCAGAATTTCTGAAGGACTAGTTAATGAAAGGCAGCAAGATCAGACGGTGGAGGTTCTTTAGAGATTGCCATAAGCAGGTCAGTCGGTCGTGAGCCAGAGGTCCCTTCAACTCAGTTACCGCGGAGACAACTTACAATATGAATTATTTACATCAGTATAAATAGTAGAGCTGTCCCGTCGGTGTGTTCTGTCTCGAGGCGCCTTGCATTGCTTTGTCTTCTTCTGTATCTAGGTGGTAGGTATTTGGCACACTTAATCGAATTCGGTCCACGATAAACACCTCGTTCGTGAAGGAACGCTTGTACTTCTTCAAGAAAACTTGACGATCTTTTGAGATGCGCACATGTTCACCTACGCGATATTTAGGTATTTTCACGCGACCGGGATCGGGGAACAAGTGAAATAAAAATTCGGTCTGGTTTTGTGGGGTAACGTCGAGCGGCCTAGCGTTCAGTGTCCTGTGGTGGCTAAATTATAAGATTTGACGATTTCCGGGAGGATTTCGATTAATCGTTCGGTTCGTGCGTACTCAAAGTACTTGTAAACACGACTCATTATGGTGCGTTGTACGCGCTCCACTATCGAAGCCTTTTGCTTCGAATTCACGGAATACAATTTATGCCGTTTTTCTCCAGAAACGAGAGGACCAATCTTCCCTAAAATTCACGACCACGATCCGTACATAAACGCTTGCTTTTCCCCATTTTGCGAAAGACGATTTTCAGCGCACTGACAACTTCCTCGCCCGTCTTTCCAGCTATGGGGACGACGGTGAGAAATCGTGTGAACATATCAATCACAAACTAAATATATCGCTTGCCATCGTTGTATTTGGCAATTTTTTGAATTTCCACTAGGTCAGCTTGATGGACGTCTCGCGGTCCCAAGGATAGCGTTTTGCGGTAAGCGCGAGGGCGCTTGGTTTCCCTGAACAGCGTATATGCATCAGATCCTTCTAGAAACTTTCCCGCCGTTCTTCGTCGCGTTTTTCGTGCGAGCCTGTTGATTCCACCGAAAGAGGCTGGATGACTTGCTTCGTAGTAGACGGCTTTGCTCCCCTTCTTTTGTGACGAAGACATGCTTTCTGCGCGAACCGCTTTGTTGGTCGGTAGTGTCGAGCTCAAAACGCTGACAGGTTCAGGTGACAATTGATGAGAGAGGAAATGGCGTCTCTCAATTTAGGGAGGCTGCCTGTTTTACAGCTCGTAGTGCAGAAGCTCTACAATGCTGGATCCCTCTAGCGGCTCTCCGTAAACCACCAGCGTTCCCTCGGGGGTGTAGGCATTTACCGAGGAAATCGCGCCGAGGAGCGTCTCGACCTTCGCTCGGTGTCGTCGTTGAAAAGCGGAAAGAATTTCCTCGTCGTTAAAGTAATCCTTGTTTAGAATTTCTTCCATGCTCTCTCCACCAGGCGCTGCGAGGCACGAGGTGCGGCGGTAGAAACGGGATCAGCAGGAGCCGGTTTGGTCGGCGATGGGGTCGGTGACCCAGTCCGCTGCTTAAAGGGAAGCGGTACGAAGGCGCTTCGGCGAAGTCACCGAAGAAGAAGACGCACCTCGGCGAATGGCCGCCCGCGCTTTGAGGATCCTTCTTTTAAACCGATCGTGATTCACGATGGTCACTGGCAGGTTCTGTTTGACCAATAACCTCGAGACGCGATCGAAATGAGCCGGAACTGGCAATTTCTTTGAGCGTAAAACTAAATAGGAAACCAGGTCCACAATGTTGAATCCCTGTAGAGGTTTTTCGTCGATAGAAATTTCCAAGGTCTGCGGGTCCCAGGTGAGCACCGGCCTCAGTACAGCCAGAAGCGATCGACCCTTTTCCCACTAGGTTTTGCTCAAGTAATTGACTATGACTGAAGGGTCGTCCCCACGCTTTTCCTCGCTCGTCTGCGTTGTCCGTTCTTCCCTGATGGGTGTCGCTTTAACCTCGTCGATGTGTGCGCTACACTCATTCGACGTGTACGGACGTAATATTTTGGGTAGCGTTTGAATTATTTTCTTTATCTTGATGTCGTCCGGTTCGTCGTCTAGAATCTCGGGTATGTTCTCTCTGTAAGGTACGAGAGGTTACTTGTTCATACTTCTCAGACTCCGATAGCCTTTGCGATGGCTCTTCCCCCAATCGTTGATGTGAGGCCTAGAAGAGCAGGAAGGATCAGGGGTAGGAAACCTACCTCCCTTCAATACGAACGTCTTTCTTACGTTCTTGTCCGTGTCTTTTCGATTTTCCAGTGACCGCGTGACGGGTGTAAATCTCTTCACTTTCTTTTTTATAGCTGCGGATATAGGGAAGTTTCCGGCGCACAGGTTTAAACAAATTTCCCTTATTATTTTCATATGCTCCTCCTTGGCGTGACGTAGTAGTGATTTCCTTTGCCTACACGATTTGGCTTCCGACAACAGGTGCAAGAATCTTGTGTGCTTGGTGATGCGGTTCATTAGGAGACGGACGAGTCGTACACGACTCCCGGACCCTCGTCAGGCAAGATTTTTGCTCTCACACGGAAATTATCGGGACAAGTTTGCGAAAGGTCGACCAGAATGTAACTGAACGGCGTTCTACACGCGTCCGAATATATACGCGGAAGAACCTGCCCCTGCTACCCCCAAGAACTGTCGGGATAGCACTTGGAGCTGATCGGCAATCCTAACTGAACGAAATATAATTAAGGCCGAAGAATTTAGGCTTATTGTTCTAAAGTACGCGTCTTGGAGGAACATGTTCTGCGTGACGAAAGTGACCGAAGCATTATAGTGCTGAGCAGCTCCTATAAAATATTCACAAATGTCTTTGAGCTTCGTTCGATTTGCGAGAAGTCGTCCATTATGATCAGCGAATTTCTTTCGGGTCTGAATTTTGTGGGATCTCCTTGGTGAAAACGACCCCGCTCGTCTCCGAAAACCAGCTCTGGGGAAACACAAAAACGTAGTAGACGACGTGAAACTCTTTGTCGAACACTTCTCTTCTAAATCTCAACAATTTGCGAATATACGTGCTTTTGCCCGATTTAGAGGATCCAATCATCGTGATTGACGCCGGCGTTTGGAAACGAAGTTTGTCCAGGCCTGAAGACATGTCGGTGACCATGCATGCTACGCTCGTAGACGAGTGAAAATAAGGCATCGTTGACAAGTTTCTAAGTACTCGCGCGAAGCATATTCTCGCGCGGCGGGAGGCTCGCACGGCTTTTGCTTCACGATAAACGCTCACACGCGTCGCAACAGTGTGGTTTATAACGACGCCCGAACGTATACCCAAATCACAATGTTTACCCAACGAAGGATAACTGATAAAAAGAAAAAGCGGATGCTCTCCAAGCTCGGAGCTGACAGCGCGATACAAGTACGTGCCTAACAGGAACAAGTCTAGACATGTTTGGACGTGTCTCGAGAGCTCGGAATGTAATTTTAGAGCTCAGCTCTTAGGGGCCCGTTTCCGGCTTGAGCGGCATCGCCGTCGCCGTCGGCGTAACCGCAAGGTCACGTGACCCCCCCCCCCGAGGTCACGTGACCCACCTGAGGTCACGTGACCCCCAGAAGTGTTCAGGGGGTCACGTGATTTTAAGGGGGACCCACCCAGGTCACGTGACACCCCGAGGTCACGTGACCCCCTGAGGTCACGTGACCCCCTGAGGCCACGTGACCCCCAGAAGTCACGTGACACCCTGAGGTCACGTGACCCCCTTGAGGTCACGTGACCCCCCTAAGGTCATGTGACCCCTTCAGGACACGTGACCCCTGAGTTCACGTGAGCCCCTGAGGTCACGTTACCCCCTGAGGTTACGTGCCCCCTGAGGTCACGTGACCTCAAGGAGTCACCTATCACTCAGTGCGCTTCCATCTTCCTCCTCAAGAGCTGCGCTCTAACCGGCGTTACAGGGAATTGTAAACGGCTTTCATTTTTTTTATCTGTAAATAAACACGTTGTGTTGAAAATCCGCTCGTTCGCTTTTGCTTTTCAGTCTCGTGTTTTTTTGTGTTTTTTTTTCTTTACTTCAAAAATCAGGTTACAAGGCGGAGCAGCAGGAGAGCTTTAAAGCGGGAGAAGAAAATTGCTTGCGCACGAGTATGGAAATGTGTCGGTCGTTCCGTCGGTAGTCGCTCGCCGAGAAATCATGGATGCACTCGCGGAGCGGTACACCGCAACACAGGCGCGCACCCACGTATAGACAGTAAAGTCCGCACGTGTACGACAGAGTCCCTTGAATTCTTCTCTTGGAGTAGAAGAAACTCGCTGCGCCTCCAATGAAGTCGTAAAATTCCCCGTGAATAGGAATCATTCCGAAACTGTCAAGATAACTAATTGCCTTGTCCTTTGAGTATACGTAGAAAAGAACAAAGTGTTCACCGAACGAAGACCTCGGTGCCGTATTCACTACGTAAAGACCGGGTGACGCTGTCTCTTGACCAATCTCATCGCACGCGAACGTGCCACGAGACCAGGGACGCGTGCAATGATTTCCCGCGAACATTGGGTAAAATTCGTGTTCTTCCATTTCAAGCAGCAAACTTGACGTTTCTCTCCTTGTCAATTTCCAGGACGCGAGGTGTTTCTGACATAAAGAGACTGGTGATGGCCTTAGTTAGATCTTGCTTGAAGGTCAAGGTGAGTCTCACGTTCGCCGTTGAGATTGGACGAAGACTCTGCTCTTCCCTGTCCGGAGTCAAAATATAGTAGAGCAGAAAGGCGTCGTTTTAGAAGGCACCTTTAGAGTAGGGGGCGTCTCTTCGATTGAGGCGGTGTTGGAAGCTCATATAAGCCTTCATGTACAGATCTTGACCAAAATCAAACTGCTCCGTCTGGTGGCAGCTGCCTACGTCCAGGACCGCCGTTTTCAAGTTGAAGTGTTCGAGCTTGAAGGGGTCGTGCTCGCGACTTCCCTGAAACGCCTCGCTCTTCACGAAAGCGACGAGGAGCTTTGACGGCACTCGATGCGGATACAGATCGTCGAGGACAATGTGCGACACACCGGGAGAAACGGTTCTGGTCTTGATCTCCACCCCAGGTAGTAGTTAAGTCGCGGGAGAGGAATGCAGACGTCTTTCGATGCCCACAAGCACCGTCAGGGCCACTTGCACGCGTCGAAAGTAGTGCACAATGCGAGGAAGTTGGACGACGTGTTTCTGGGGAACCGTCGAAGCGGCCAAGAGCCTAAAATCTTCGGTATTTTGCCGCAGCACGATGCGAATATCTACGCCGCTCAAGAGAAGCTTGCCCTGTAGACATATGTCACTCATAAGAGGACAAAACAAATCACAGCGCGTACTGCCTTCGGTTCTTTTGAAACGTGTCATAAGGCCCTTAGCATCGGCGGGAATGTCGAGCTTTTCGGACGTATTTACCGGGTCTTTTTTGTACAACATCGCGGTCAGAGAGTGATCCCTACTTGTCTGGTTTGGGTGCTGGAGAATATCGAGATAGGAACGATAAGCATAGTTCTCGTACTGGCTCACCGAAGTCTGTTTCAGATACACGTGTAAGTATTGAAAAGGGAGCTTCCAAATGCCTGAACCGGTATGGCCTTATCGTGCGTGACAGTTCCCTCTGTCGCGGTGGTGCTCGCGGGATCGCCATTGGCTTGTACGATTTTTGACTGGATGTGCAGGAAGCTTGATTTCAGATCGTAGAAGTGAGGTCCTAGAGACGGAACGCGAAATTCTAAGACGGAAGTGGGTGTTGTCGTGGCGACCAGAAAGAATTCGATACACTCGAACTTTTCCAAATCAAAAGACGTAGGCGGAAGAGAGAACAGATCGAGCCTCCGCTGGTGCACGGACAGGAACGCTCGTGCAGGGTAAAAATATCGCCCGTCATATTTTTTTTAGGTATCGAAAAAGTCATGCACGGCATTTCGTTTCTTTTGTCGTCCAAAAACTGAACAGCACTGGCTGGACGCCTTTCTTTTATGCCCTCCGCCAGACTGCAGCTTTTGAAGAAAGTCGTCTCTGGTGCTTCGATACGTGCGGCCAATTCCCTTCATTACGGCGTCCTTTAGCGAGGAACCCTGTCTCATTCGCTCTGCGATATCTCTACCCGTGGACTCTAGTTTTCGACCCAGGTAAGGGGCCACTCGCTTTGTAAACACTGGCGATAGCCTCTGATAAATGTCCGACAGCAGTCCGCTCCCAACTTGGAACAGGGGCTCGGACACAAAATGCGTGAGCGGTCTTTCTCCGGGACCCGAGAAATGTTCTAAACAACACGGTGGGGACTTTACGTGCATTTTCTAAAATGAAGAGCGGCTGCAACATGACCCGATCCGTCTAGAAATGGGATGTAGCTCCCTCTCTCGCCAACAAGATCGAAACAAATGGCGCTGACTTATTCTACGATCACCTTCATATATTGGGGTAGATTGAAAGAATACGATATCATTTCGTTTAGTTTTGACACTACGAAATGGATGACTCTCAAGAGAGGAGCTTTCACGTCACCGACTTGCTCCGCTTCTATGATATCGCAATAGGTAAAAATGTAATTGCTGGGAAATAATATAACATCACGGTCTGCCACCAAGTAGGAAGTGTACAAGCTTTTCTGACCGAAGCCAAGCATGTGGGATAAGTGAGCATTGATTAAGATATACCCGCTGTAATGCAACTGTAACTTACGACTTGATGTATGGATTATAACGAAGCAATATTGTCGAAGAATTGAGCTTAAGATGAGACTGGTACGCGCTGTTTATCGCGTTAATGAGATCTTCGGGCGATTCGTAGAAGCCCTCGAGGATTTCATTTCGATCCTGAGTCATCAGGTGCTTTACCCTTGTCAGCAGAGGTCGGCATTTTAGGTCACCCTCACTCATCCTCACCCTCACAGCCACACTCACCTAAGCCCCGCACTCACCCTCACCCTCACAGCTACACTCACCTTCAGCCCCTCACTCATCCTCACTCTCACAGTCACACTCACCTTCAGCCCTTCACTCACCCTCACTGAACCTCACGGCGCTCACGCACTCACCGCCCTCACGGCCCTCACGCCCCTCACGGCCCTCACCACCCTCACGGCCCTCACCGCCCTCACGGTCCTCACCGCCCTCACGGGCCTCACGCCACTCACCGCCCTCACGGCCCTCACCGCCCTCACGGCCCTCACCGCCCTCACGGCCCTCACCGCCCTCACGGCCCTCACGCACTCATAGCCCTCACGCCACTCACCGCCTTCACCGCCTTCACCGCCCTCACGGCCCTCACCGCCCTCACGGCCCTCACGCCACTCACCGCCCTCACGCCACTCACCGCCCTCACGCCACTCACCGCCCTTGCGGCCCTCACACCCCTCACGCACTCATGGCCCTCACGCCACTCAGGCCAGCTTCAGATGGGGCAATTTCGCCCAGAAACTTTACGTCGCAACACCAGCAACACGGGCCGCCCGCGATCACACGCAGCAACCAATTGCTGCAATTTGCCATCGTCATCATAAAATTTTATTTTTCTTGCACTATTTATACACAATTACGCGTTATAAACGTGTTTTTATGCATTTAAATCTCGTTAAGAATACTAATGCACCTTTCTGAAACAGTTTATTTCCAAAAAAAAACGATAGATTTCAAACCAGAACCAAGTCTTTCGGTGTCATCATCACCGGCACGAGGTATCACGTAAAAATATTGCGTCCCTGATTGGATCTAGCCGCTGCAAACGTATTCGAATTGCTCCGAGTTGCTTGTTTATTTCGAGCCGGACCCGATTTCAGCAATTCGTGTCGATCTAGGGAAAGCTAGAGAACAACCCGCCATTAACACCAAAATTGCTGAGAAAGATGCTCCATCTGAAGGGCGCCTCACGCCCCTCACTCACTCACCAGCCTCACGCCCCTCACGCACTCATGGCCCTCATACCCCTCACCGCCCTCATGGCCCTCATGGCCCTCACGGCCCTCACCGCCCTCACGGCCCTCACGGCCCTCACCACCCTCACGGCCCTCACCACCCTCACAGCCCTTACGGCCCTCACTCACCCTCACTCACCCTCACTCACCCTCACACTCATGAATTTTCCTGGTTCAGAAACTCACTCACCCTCACCTCACCTGTGAAGATGAGGGTGAGTGAGGGTGAGTGAGGGCCCTCATGAGTGAGGTTTGCCGAGGTATGCTTGTCAGCTCTACCTCTACCTCCCGACCGAATATATCTTCCTCCACGGGGCTGCCTTCGACGGGCTGACCTGTTCCAAAAACTATCTCTGCAAATCCGAGTTTTTTCGGCAATGTAGGTGACATGCGCAGTGCGTTGTTTCTCTGGAAGCTTAAAGAGTAACATTTTCCTCTACGCTCAAAGCTCGTCTTGGAACAAAAGAGCTCTCGCAGGGCACTTTTCACCAGCGATTCAAATAATGTCACGTGACCATCATGTGACCGCAGCGCAGCGCCCTCTTTCGGATGGAGCGCAAACCCCGTGCTACATTCCGTGAGCGCCCTCTGTCGGACGCAGCTCGAACCCTGTGACATCACACTTGAGTGAGACGCTCTGAGCGCCGCAATTCAAGTCCTATAGCGCCCTCTGTCGGACGAAGCTCGGACCCTGTGACAGTGTAGTTATCAGATGATGACCACAGCTGTCAACGCCTGGTCAACCACGCCTGTAGTTTGAGGTCTGAGGTTTTGGGTACGTTACCTCACACCTGTACCCCGTACCTGGGGGGGCGGGACCCGGGCGAGCTCCAATTGGTCAACGCCCAACACCCGGTGAACACCGTGGGCGTGGCCATCGATGCCCACGGCCTGACATTGGTCACTGGGATGGGAGAATCACAGCGCAGTAGGGCCCCGCCCTACTGCTCTGTGATTGGTCGTATTGGGCTTGGCCCCGCCCTCCTGCGCTGTGACTAGTCGCTGTGCAAACGGGTACACGTTTTCTACTATTCCTTTCGTATATTTTGAGTTAAACTGTATCACTTTTTATTTGCTTACCTATTAATGAACCTATTAATTTTTTTAAGAGTATTGAAAACCCTTCCCAGCCTGAGAAA
The DNA here is from genome assembly GCF_016920785.2 of Ixodes scapularis. Lineage (NCBI taxonomy): Eukaryota > Metazoa > Arthropoda > Arachnida > Ixodida > Ixodidae > Ixodes > Ixodes scapularis. The sequence continues at coordinate 33,446,412 of NW_024609881.1, forward strand.
AAGTATACAATGCAAAAACCCTAGATGAAAGCTATTAGAAACGGAAATTTCACCAAGCACTAAAGCAATACGTCACAAAGAAGAAATCAAGGTCATAACTTACAAAATGTTTCTAAATTGGCTCAAATCTTCAACTTGCAATATATATTCGTACTTTTGTTTACTATCAACAGCAATTTTTGCAAATTGTTTCAAGCAGTAATAGATCTGGAAGAAATGAAAAAAATTTATATATACATATATGTATCCTTACGTGCGCCTAACCCTCTGACTATTTTTTCGTTGTTAGAACGAATCTTTTTTTCGCGACAATGAAGTCATTCAAAACGAGAGATTTAGTTGAGTTAAACCGTCATATACGAGGTCAGATTAAAAAGATTCTGGAATCGCCCGTTTGGGGCATATTTTCCACATATCAATATGTCACTATATCGGCCACTCTTGCATATAAAATGACCACATATGTCAAATTTAAATCTAAAAAATTCTGGCTTTCAGTAGCATTATAGTTGAGGATCCATGAGGATTTTCGATGTTGGATAAAAGCACTCTGTAACGAGCGAAGGCACTTGGCGGAAAGCCCTCCATGCCAAATGAGCACTATTTGGTTACGGCAACCGCGTAGTACACAGGTTGCGCTTCCTCGATGCCTTCACCGCTGCGGTGGGTGATCGTAGCTAGTCGTAGCAGATTGTGTCACGTCTGTTTCTCGGACCAAAACACCGAAGCCGCGTAGTATTCTTGTTGCCGAAGTTTATAACTTAGTTCCCGGTCTACACACACTACACAAAGCCAGCCGCTAGCCAAGCTAGCTAACCGTGTTTCCACTTCGGCGACAAGCCGCCAGGGCGGTGACACCGCCGCTGAAACTTCTGCCTCGGCTCTTCAAACCAGGGCCCCTCAGTGCGCATGCGTGACACTTGCTAGACTGCTCTGCCTGTACCAAGTGACACGCGCCCGCATGTTCCCTCTCATAATTCTTCTGATCGTACGTGCCCGGTATTGTACACGATCATACTGTGCACACGGGGGAAGTTCCTTTTAAAAGTGCTCTACGGTCGGCCTACAATGCTGCGAACACATAGTACATGACCACTATAGGTGACGACACTTGGAATACTTGCCATTCGTCATTGTGGCGCAAAGTCGCTTTCTCAGTCGTCCCCACGAGGGGCAAGGAAAGGCAGGCACTGCATAAAAATCAATACATATTATAGCACTGGCTGCGGCAAACTAGTTCCGAAGATGATACAGTCATGTCTCCTTAACATGGACACTTCCGTATTATAGAAATGTTTTTTTTATAATGTAAGGTGTCCATATGAGAAAATTAAATTTAAAACATAAAGATTGGATAACAATCATAGCCAAACGAACAGTTTATTTAGCTAAAAGATAATTTGATGCGAGTATGCTCCACCGCTTTAGAGACGTGTAACGTATAGCACTACTGTCGTTTACGAGAACAAATACCCAGGCTGTAAAATGATGATCGGTTAAAGAGCAAAAGATGTTGCACTGCATGTATAAGCTGAACGTAATTGACACTTAGCTGCCGGCCAGTTAGGATCCTGTAATCTTGTGATCGCAGACGGGAATGACATCTGGTGCCTACGGTTGGAATAATGTCTTGCTTCGTGGTAGAAAAAACAAAAATAAACACAGGATGGAGGAACCGGGTGTCACAAATTCAAGCTTTTCTTTATTTTTATTTTTTAAATATATTTATGATCTTTCTTTCGGACCACTTTAAGTGTCGGTACGGTCAGGAAAAGGGAGTGCGGTGCGTCTTTTAATCTCAGTTCGTCCGGTCGTAGTTCCTTTCTAAGTACCTAAAGGGTTTACTCCTTTACGGGATGGGTTTTTGTTGACGGGTGACGCGGATCATCCCGAGTCCGAGGGTTCGGGACCAGCGGAAGTAGTCCAACCCCAGAGCTGGCCGGGTCGCTGCTCGACGTGGTTACTCCCTGCACGTGAGTCTTGGAACGTTTAATGTTCTGCTTCTGCCCTGCCTGTCGGGCAAGTGCTCGAGTTTGTTGTGCTGAAGCGTGCGTGGCTGTGTGGTGCGCGGTGACGTCCTCATCAACCTTCTAACCGGACCGCCGGACTCTGAGACGTCGTTCTTCGGCCGGCAACTCCAGACTACGGACTGCTCTGGACTCAGCACCTACCGGAAAGCTAAGCCTGGTTATCTATGACTTGTCTACTTTATCCTCTGGCTCTGAAGTACAAACTGTTGAACTTTGGGACGATTTTTACGCAGTGCTACTTTCGGTCGCGACTGTTTTGCGGGATTATTCCATGTGTGTAGAGGTACCGTTCGAGTTCCATCTCTGTTTTCTCTCGTTGCTAGTTAGTCATGGGTTTTCGTCACTGTATTGTTGGCTTGTTCTTGTTTTATGAGCGTTGAGTCTTTTTAGTATTAGTTTCAGGCTCACAGGGCTCCATAGCGTTGAACTGGAGTGTGGTTTGTGTTGAGTGCTCTACAGTGAAACCCGTTTAGAATGAATACAGGTACAGCAAATTATTGTCGATATCGAACTCAAAAAAAATATAAATAAAAATACATGAAAAAAGTACTTTCTATAACGAACAACATATTCGCTATATCGAACTTTTTACACCCGGGAAGGCTTCCTATAACGTGCAAACACTCGCCTTCTAGTCTGTCCCTTCCAATCCACGAAAAAATCTAGGAAAGAAAGCAAATTCTAAAAGCTGATGCCGTGAACAAAGTTGACAAAAAGAAGCGATTAAGAAGGGGAGAAACCTAAAAAAAAAGAACTGCACACACTCAAAGAAATAGAAACTTCATCCCAAAGCGGTTGCCTACGAAGAGAAGTGATTTGGAAGGGGAGATAAGCTAAAAAAAAAAGAAAACTCTGCAAACATGCAACAAAAAACTAAAACAAAACAAAAAAAAAGCATTCCAGCGCTTTCTTACAAGGTGGGAAGAGAAAGATGAGAGAAAAAAGAAGCTCTCGCCTTACAACGAACGCTTCGTTTAAGTTCGTTGTAAATGGTTTTTGCTATATCGAACTGATTGGAGCGTTTCCTGCTGTTCGTTATACACGGGTTTGACTGTATTGCCGTGCGCGGCTTAGTTTTTCACTTTATTAAATCTAATCTTCTGTTTGCTTATCCTCCCTGTGTCATCGTCTTTCTCTACTGATTATACACCAGGCGTGTACCTATCGCTAGTCACCGGTCGAACTTAGCACTTTTGTTCATTTTCTTGTTTATCCGTAATTTTTCGTTTATCCTCATAGTGGATCATTGATTTATTTTAATTAATTTGACCCCCACTCCGTGACAAACTGGCGTCCGCGACAGGACCGGTGGCATGGTGTAAGGTTAGGGCGATGACCCCACTGCGCCGGAGGGCCGCGAGGGAGAACGAGGGCAGGCGATTTGAGTAATCGTTTGTTTCTTGCTTTGAGTGTGAGAGTTAGTGTGCTACCATGTCGTGAGTAGAATTAACTGCACTTGGCAGAGAGCTGCGCTACGAGGGGGTGGAAGCGCGAAACTGGATGAGAGATGAGATGAATCGTGAATGCGAGCGGCAAGTCCAGGCAAAGGAAATGATAGAGTTGAAGATTCGGCTTAAAGAAGTCGAAACTGCGAGCCCTACGAATCGGGCTCTGGCGACTCTCGGCGCCGTCCTAACGAGCCCTCAACGCTAAATCGCGGGCTTTGATGAGAAGAAGGACGACTTAGGCGCATATCTCCTTCGGTTCGAGCGTTTAACTTTGGGACAACTCTGGCCTCGCGGCCAATGGGCTACGATGCTCGCATTGTGCGTAAAGGGCGAGGCACTGTCGGTAATTTCTCGACTCACACCGGAGGAGTCTGGTGACTACGAGGACACGAAGAAGGCATTGATGAGACGGTTCCGTCTGACTGCAGAGGCATTCCGGGAAAGTTTCGGAACGCCAAACCGGAAAGCCGGTAAACGGGAGCACAGTTTGCAGCACGCCTGGCGAGCCTATTCGACCGCTAGGGTCGAACTTGCCGAGACGATCAAGGAGTACGACACTCTCCGATATCTAGTGCTCACCGAACAATTCATTAAGGTGTGCTCGCCGAAGCTCGCCATCTTTATCAAGGAGAGAGGATCTAAGGCTCTGGACAACATGGCCGACTTGGCCGATCGGTTTTTGGAAGCACAAGGGGCCCCATCTTTGGATTCAAGGCGGAAGAGAAGAAACCGAACCCTGATGCTCCACGACACGTCAACAAGGGACCTGCGGGAGAAGAATGACCTCCCTTGAGATGCTTTCTCTGCGACCGCATGGGACACTGGGCTGCTGAATGTCGGGAGAAAAGCCCGAAGACTTCCTCCTGCTGGAGATGTGGTCGGACGGGCCACACCGCAAATTCCTGCAAGGGAGGATCCCAAGAAGGACCCTAGGGGCGATCTCAAGCTTTCTGTTGCGTGGCTGCTGAGAACGCCCAGATGACCGACGGGCTCATTCAGAACGGGTACGTGAAATTGAAGAATGGGGAGTGACTCCCGATCGTCAGTTCAATTATTGCGGCCGAAATGAAGCACTTGACGGATGGGGCACCAGTACGAACTGGAAAAGTTGGAAAACTGGTCGTCACGTTCCTCCGCGACAACGGGCGCAATATCTTTGTCGTTCGGACGAGCCTTATCGCAGATGAGGACCTCACGGGAACGTCTAAAGTGGTTTGCCTGGTGAATGGCACGGTCAGGGTACTCCCCGAAGCCAGGCTGTCGATGCACACTCCCTTCTTCAGCGGCGAGATAACAGCACTCTGCACGGAGAGTCCAATATACGACGTAATTCTGGGCAACATTCCCGGGCTCTGGTAGCAGGAGAGCCCGATCCCGAGTGTAATGCAGAATCCGCTGATGACGGGGTCACCACCGAAGCCGACAGGGAAAATGAAGTCGAGTCTACCATGAGTACCGCCGTGGAAACCAGGCTTCAAAAGAAGAGCAGCCAGACGGCTGGATCTAAGCCACTAAAGGTCCCAGAAATCCAGGATAAAATCTTCACTCCCGAAGCTCTGTGGGCAGAAAAACGTAACGACGAGGGCCTCCGGAGCTGTGTCCTGAACGAGGTCAAGGAAATGACTGTCAAGAAGAAGAGACATCCTTGCGAGTTCGTTATCAAGGAGGCGGATCCGGGGCACTCGACAAATTTGTTTCACGGTAACCTGCTGACAAAGTAAGAAGAGCGACAGACGGAGGGCGCGATTAATGCCTGCAACATAGTAACTTACAAAGAAGAGGAACGCGAACGGGATTTCTCTTTACTAATGGAAGCAAGCGAGAGCTCGAAATACGTTGTGTTTGGGACGCGCCTTACGCGCGATCCAAACCAACGCTTCTCTTTGCGCCTGCAGGCCATGCGGCTCCGGATGTGACGTATTTTCGTGACGTCGCGCCGGTTCTTCGCTCCTTCCGGGTGCGCATAAAAAAGTTGTATGATTTAAACTTCTTTCTGAACGCGCACGAAAGCGCGCTATGACGTAGCAGCGCGCTCCTGTCTCCCGGCCAATCGGTGGAGGGCACTGCTCCGCGTTTTTTCACTGTCTGATAAACTGTGGTCTGGCCGCCTGGTTGGCTGGTGTGGCTGTCGGTCTGCCGCAGCCGCCGCAGCCGGCGCAGATTATCTTTCGGAGTTGCCTGCGAGTTCGGCCCGTATGGCTGCATCTATGAACTTTCCTCCTGTTTCCAACGCGTTTAGGGCACATAGCTCGTTTAGGGCACAGCGAATAAGCATACAGTGGTCCCACTCCAGGCAACTTCCGGTAATCAGGCGTTAGGCAGCGCCCCTCACCATATACCGCGAACTAAACACTTTTATGTTTCTGATTTCTTGTTAGAGTAACCGTGTAAAAGTAATCGTTATAAAACAAGGTTATTACACCAGTGATGCTAGTTTTAAAAAATATCAGAGACACCCTTTTTTCGGGGATGAATAGAAGAATGCTCGACCCAAAATCGTGACACAGTTACCCAGGGTTACTACCAATGGTAGGTGTCGAAGCGCCGGGCTACAGGCTGCTGCGAAAATTCCGGAGTACAAACGCTGCAAATGCGTTTTTGGCGTTTAAATTCAAAGCATTCAAAGCTGGGAATAAAGCGCCCGCTGAGAGGCTGGTAGGTTCTCTACTCGAAGTATTTTTGCGGCAAAATAGCAGAATGTTATATATTATACTTCGCTTTTCTGAAAGTTATCGTTTCCGTCACAAATACCGCTGAGGAACCCGCCGTTACACAGACTCGAATGCATTAAATTCAAAAGATATACAGGTGAATTATAAACATGTGCATATTAAGTTCTGTAAGGTGCTGATTTCCCTCGTTGCATTGATGAAGCTAGTGCCGAATCGCCTTTCTATTTGGAATCATGAACAGCAAAGTAACTGCGGTTTGCACACGTAGAGAGAGGCTCGAAACTGATGCAGTCCAAACGAAGATGAAGAAATCGCTGAGCGCTCTCTCGCTTCGCCAGTTTCGATTTAGAATTTACTGATCACGTTCACTTTAATGTGTTCTCAAGCGCTGCTTCTGAAATAAGTGCACTCAATTAGTGCAAACATGTAAACGTCCTGCTAGCTACAAACCATATTTCAGATCGTGTTAAAAATAGCTTTTTTCGGGGGAACTAATGCTGCGTTAAAAACGGCACTACGCCTCCTTGTCAATGAGTGATCGGAAAAAAAAATTTAAATGTCCATATCAGCTAAAAAACAAGAGGGGAACAATCTTGAAGTTGGCAAGGAAACTCCCGTCTTTGCAATCTCCGTTCTGACGACTTGTTCCTCAGCCCTCGCGACGTTGCCAAATAATCGTTCAATAGGAACTCAAGTTATGAAGAGGGTGTTCCGCAGACAGTTTGTCCAGACGAGATAGGATATACTTTTTTTAGGATCGGTTTCGCAGAAAGGGAGTTCTCAACGCTAAGATGATAATCTGCTACGGAAAAGATCTTGCGGCGTCAACACGGTGACACGTTCGGGAAGGAAGAGACCGGAAGGAGATATGCTGAGCAGCTCCAAACTTGCTTGAACTTGTCCAAGCTATAAGCAGGAGACGAGCGGGATTCGAAACGGTCAAATGCTTAGCTAACCTGCCCAAAATCGCGTCTGGAGGACGCAGACTGATACCACTGATACCGACGGCATCGGCCTGGGCTAAAGAAGGAAAGCCTTCTGGGCTAAAAAAAAGGGAGGCGCCAGAACTGTTTACATAGCAAAAGCCCAAACGACCACGGCCTTGTTCAAACTATTGGGACGACGCGTTTGAGGCGGTCACACGCTCAGCTCACAGTTCATTATACACAGTTTGCCCACTGTAGAATAAGCCTGTGGTAATCGGGAGACATGTTGTTGAGAGCATTTTCGCATGTAGCGCCCCTCACCACATATCGCGAACTAAACCACTTTTTATGCTTCGGTTTTGTTGTTTTGCTTTCAAAGATGGCGGCCCCTATGGTTGTGGTTCCCTTGTTCGATCCCGTTCTCCCGTTGCATTTTGCTTTAATTTGAAGCGCATGTCACACGACACCGTCTTCAAGCAATCACATTCAGACCAGAAAGCATTTTTTTCACGTAGGATGCTGTGTATTGGAGCTCCGCATGGTATAATTCAGTCAAAAAGGGTTACAAATAGCAGATAATACAGCCATACAACAAAGTTTGCGAGGACGCCGATCGATTTTCAAACATAAAACGGTGGTAACGACCTTTTTTTATTTTTCGGAATACGGGATATGTTATAACAGAAATATTGTAGATGGCACTTTTAGGGAACGTGTGAAACTCGATGATCGAACACACAGCTTAGTGCAACACATTTTGACAGGTCACAAGGACATCAAGAGGCATGAAAAATAGGGCACATCAAAACATATATGTACAGAACAAGTAAACAATATGAACTGAAAACTGCATGCACACAGAATTATCAACACAATTAAGAAATTCTACAGAATTGAAAGCATCTGAATGTTCTCCGTGTCATAAGGTATGTTGCTTAGATAAAGCATAGGCTTTCTGGAATGATCGGAACTTTTTTACTGATGAAGGGCATGGCGCATATGGCGAGTTGTACAAGGTTTCTTAAATGACAAATTTATCTCTTTTAGTTTTGTGCGGACTAATACCATGAACAGAATATGCGAGAGAGTTTGAGCAGCAACATCCCTATGTTCCGGGCAGCATACTGCACAGAGCATTTCTCATGAATCTAAAAAGCTTACTGTACAAACCCGCCTCGTGCAAGTGTAGAGCAATTGCACTGTTAAAAATTTCTGCACCCTGCTCTACAAAAGCAACCACAGTTTCAGATGGCCATTTTAGACCTTGAGCCATCAATGTAAGATCATATTCCTTGAAATAGAGGAGCATCAAGTGGGGACTCAGAACCTTCTGTATGGTCATCAAACTGACGCACTGCAAGCACTGTCCAACTTTGGTTAATGCGCGATTGACACAGTACCTGCTAGGTACGTTGCGACATTTTTTTTTAAAAACTCCCCATGCCTTCAGCAGCATCTACAGGGTCATCTAACTGGCTCTGTTCTGCACCCTCCTCTGCACCCTCCCCAATAACCACCTCTGAAGGCAAGCTGCACGAGAAGAATCTACCTGAACAAAGCTGGACTTTATCGAAGTCCTCCTAGCAGTTGGTGACCTGGCCCGACCGCATAAGGTTTTCAGTCATGAGTGCCTTCACTGAGGCTTTAAACTGTTTTGTGTCACGGCTGTCCTCGAAACCAACTTTCTGCCGAATGTGAGAAAAGGAGTTTTCGAGACAGTCCTTAGGTGCCACCTTGTACACATTCTGAGAATCTTGGGAAAAAAAATACTCAATGGCAGAGCACTTTGCCGTTTTTGATCCACCAAACATTATGGTGTACTTAGAGAGAATGTTCCTCGTAGACTTCAGAGGGTGTGGTGGATAAAAAAGGGCAAAAATGGTTGACTTGCCGAAAAAAAAAAGAAAAGTCTTTCAGGCGAAACGCCGAGCTGGAAAAACAACCTCTGGTTCGTTGACCCATAATCGCAAACCACACCCACAACCTTGAGGCCGCACTCTGTAAGATGCTGCAGAGCAGCAAATACAAGCGCATGTAAAATATCACTTGGTGTTGACGACGAGGAAAAGAAGTAAACTAGCATCTGCTTCCATTTTCCAGCGATGCTTCGGACCATGAAGCAGACCGCTTCAGTAGCAGGCTTCTGCCCAGGCTGGGGAGGGTGTTCTTGCCCAAAATTTTCGGAACCCATAACAGAGTCGGAAGCACTTAAGTACTGCAGCTGTGTCTTGATGTGCATTTCATCAAAAGACAAGATGCACATCTTTTGCACATCCGGCATTGAGGCAGCAGCATTCTTAACAGCCTGAAGGATCACTGGACAAAAGCCAGGAGCCTTCGCAACTCCAAGAATGATGCGCTTCAATGTCGACTTTGATGGCAGCTGTAAGTACTTCCTTAGCACCCTGCATGCCGCGGGGCTCTTTAGGAACAAGTTAAGGGCTAGCCTTTCATCTGTTGCGGTCCCCCTCATGCCCCGAGGGCGAACAGAAAAGGCCCGCAACTGGCTGATGATGAAATTGTAGCTATTGACTGACACGGAAGACTTGAGCTCCTCCAGCATTCGGCTCCTGCGACGATGCTTTTCGGCACTGAAGGTCAGCCTTCGCTTGAGCTTGCTGACCCTCACTTGGAGGTTGCGGAAGAGCTTGGTATTCGGCGTCACCAGCTGCCGCTTGCCACCGCTGCTTTCCTGAGGCGCCTTCCTTTTCATGCTCCGATGTCTGAGAGTTATCCGTAGTGCAGAGCAGGAGAAAAATAACAATACATAAATAAGTGTTTAGAACTCGTAGGAATCAAAGATGTCGTAGAAACATCACGGAATTAAATATGGCACTGTCCCTTGATTTTCCTCCTTAAAAGGATATGGAGACAAGAGCCCAACTTGCTCCACTCAGGTGATGAGCGGGGAGTAAAAATAGATAGTGAAACTGGGGATAGCTTTTGAACCAGACAGAAAATTTATTTTATGTCTTTTCAAAGTTCGAGTGGTAAACAAATATTATTATTTGAAGGGAATAACTGCGACAGAAATCAAATTCAGGTTGAATGCTGTTCTTGGTGACTCATCACCTTTGTTGACGTTTAGCGCACTCAAAAAACTGTCATTCAAGCATTCACACACCCAAAGAACACTCCTTTCACACAGCGCTCACTAACAACTTTGTATTTCGTGGTTTACTTCGGCTTCTACTTCTTTAGATTTTTGACGATTTGCAAATAGAAAAATACGACATAAGAGTAAAAATTCCTGTCTAACGCTTAGGCCAATTCGCGGCTAAATAATTAATCTCTTTTCGTGATAATGTTATCGACGGCGTACTAACACATTTGTCCTCTAGTCGTATGATATTGTCGGCTTCGATGATTTCCCTAGTTAATTGGTTTGCACTTTTGCCCAACACGGTGCTGTTGTTGTAGTGCGCGACACATCCACAATCCCGACAGTGTATGCCCAAGTGGCCAGAGTTAGCGTTTACAATGTTGTTGGAGTGTTCTCGAAGGCGGGTATATAAACGTTGCCCAGTTTGTTCAACGTATTGTCTTCCACATGAAAGGGGGAATGAATAGACAACCCCCTCAACGCAAGGCACAAAGTTGGTCCTATGCTAGCAGCAGATTGCGGGATTTGAGGGTGTGGTGACGTTTTTGCAAAGGCTGGACAGTTTGGTGGGTGCTGAAAACACGATGTCCACATTGACTCTGTCGGCTGTTTTCTTGAGGCCGTGGGAAAAATTGTGGATGTAAGGGGCGATGACTAGTCTTCTTGCCTGTCTCTGTGTGTTTGTTTGACACAGTTATCTGGCTTCATTTCTTTAAGAAGAGTTTCAACCACTGAAACCACCAAGAACAGAGGGTACCCTGCTGACTTTAGTCTTGCAATTCGCCCGTCGAAACTCTTTTGTATGGAATGCGAGCGAGACTTTGCGATAGAGCTCCTAAGGCATGACCGCACTATGCCTCTTTTCACGAGTTTTGAGTGCGCGAAGTTGAAATGGAGGAGTGGTTTTTTACCCCTGGGTTCATAGGACCAGCAGACGTGGTGAGGTAGCACCTCAAGTCGGAGATCCAAGAATCTTAGGGAACCTTCAACCGGCAACTCGTGGGTGATTTCTAGGGGACTCATGCAGTCTTTAAATGCCGAGAGGACGTTGTCCACCGAGCTTGAAGAATTGACAAAACAATTGACAACAATTGGCAGAAGTGCCGCTAGGCACTTCTGCCAATCGCTTGACCTCAAAAAACTTTGTTCCCACATTGACCACAGCAAAACGTTATCCTTAGAAGTATTTTTTATCCAAAAACCCACAAGCCTGACTGCCTCCTAAGAGTCATCGTTTCAGAGCGGGGAACGTGGCAAAAATCAGTTGTCTTATTCCTACAAGACAGACTAAATCTTTCAACAGTAGACGACCCCTACCTAATCCGAAGTTCCTTCGAAGTCTTCAACTTCCTAGAAGAACGAAAACACCAAGAGATGCAAGTTTTTTCAATTGACATTAAGGACCTTTACTATGCATTGCCCCAAGACCGTCTCTTAACAAGTATTGAAGACAGCATTGACACCTTTGGTGCTATTGCATTTCAGAATGCCTCAGGCATGCCCCACAATAAGTTTTTGGAATTGCTTAACATCTATTTGAAATCCACCTTTGCTGCCTGGGATGGACACACTTACTTGCAAAAGAGAGGAGTGTGCATAGGTTCGTGCATTGCACCTGTACTCAGCGACCTATATCTCGCATATATCGATAGGATTCTACAACAGAGGTTAGATGGCGCAGACGTAGTGCGCGTGTTTAGATACGTGGACGATTTTTTAATTTTTTTAGCCACCGATGAAGACAATTGTTCAAGCTCGGTGGACAACGTCCTCTCGGCATTTAAAGACTGCATTAGTCCCCTAGAAATCACCCACGAGTTTCCGGTTGAAGGTTCCCTAAGATTCTTGGATCTCCGACTGGAGGTGCTACCTTACCACGTCTGCTGGCCCTATGAACCCAGGGGTAAAAAACCACTCCTCCATTTCAACTCTGCGCACTCAAAACTCGTGAAAAGAGGCGTAGTGCGGTCATGCCTTAAGAGCTCTATCGCAAAGTCGTGTTCGCATTCCATACAAAAAAGTTTCGACGGGCAAATTGCAAGACTAAAGTCAGCAGGGTACCCTTTGTTCTTGTTGGTTTAAGTGGTCGAAACTCTTCTTAAAGAAATGAAGCCAGATAACTGTGTCAAACAAACACACAGAGACAGGCAAGAAGACCAGTCATCGTCCCTTACATCCACAATTTTTCCCACGGCCTCAAGAAAACAGCGAACAGAGTCAATGGGGACATCGTGTTTTCAGCACCCACCAAACTGTCCAGCCTTTGCAAAAACGTCACCACACCCTCAAATCCCGCAATCTGCTGCTCCAAGAAGCATAGGACCAACTTTGTGCCTTGCGTTGAGGGGGTTTTCTATTCGTTCCCCCTTTCATGTGGAAGACAATACGTTGGACAAACTGGGCGATGTTTGAATGACCGCGTTCGAGAACACTCCAACTTTGTAAACGCTAACTCTGGCCACTTGGGCATACACTGTCGGGATTGTGGATGTGTCGCGCACTTCAACAACAGCACCGTGTTGGGCAAAGGTGCAAACCAATTAACTAGGGAAATCATCGAACCCGACAATATCATACGACTAGAGGACAAATGTGTTAGTACGCCGTCGATAACATTATCACGAAAAGAGATTAATTATTTAGCCGCGAATTAGCCTAAGCGTTAGACAGGAATTTTTACTCTTATGTCGCCTTTTTCTATTTGCAAATCGTCAAAAATCTAAAGAAGTAGAAGCCGAAGTAAACCAGAAAATACAAAGTTGTTAGTGAGCGCTTTGTGAAAGGAGTGTTCTTTGGGTGTGTGAATGCCTGAATGACAGTTTTTTGAGTGCGCTAAACATCGACAAACATCAACAACCAACTCGCCCAATCTCAAGTTCTCATCACCTTTGTTTTCCACCTTGGGTTTTGAGTTTTTGAATTTAAGCATGGTCGCACGGTTACAAGTGATTAACCATGTAAAGGACGTCCAAAATAACTACACCACTAGAAATTGTGGAATATGTCCTTGACTTTGTTTTGGAAGTCCGCCGGATACAACTGCGTGAAACTGAGGAAACGAAGGGTATTTCTTCTGAACGAGTTTTTTTTTTATATTTTACACAAGAAGTTAAGAATACGACATCGTTTAAGATGGGTGCCTCACTTGCTCAATGCGCAGCAAAAACGCATTCGAATCCGAATGTCAGCCGACAGTTTGCAAGTGGTTCACTGAGATTGAACGGATTTCAAGCGAAGATTTATAACTATGGACAAGACCTGGGTCAACCATTAAACGCCAGAAACAAGAAAAAATAAATCGAAACATTAGACTAGGCTTGGTGAATTGGCTCAGAAGAAGGTAAAGACCATTCATTCGCCTGGCAAAGTAATGACATAAGTTTTTAGGACGCCAAAATATTTGCTTATTGATCATTTTGAAAAAAAAAATGTTATTGGCCAATCTTACATACCACTTCTAGACAAGCTGAAAAAGTAATTAAAAAACGCCCCGTAATGGTCAAGAAACAGATGTTGTTTGACCATAACAAAGCACCCGCCCATTCAAGAGCAGTCGCGCAGAAAAGCTGACGAAATTTCAGTTCGAACTCCTTCCGCCTACCCCGTATTTAGCTAATTCGGCTCCCTCGGACTTGCATCTATCCACGAAACTCAAGATCTTCCTGGCTGGAAAGACATTTCTGTCGCAAGAAGAGGGGATGGAAGCTTGAACAGTTATTTCTTGCATCTTTAAGAACGTCACTTCCCGGAGGGAATCGAAAAGCTGGAGAAACGCTGGACCAAGAGTGCCGAGCTTCGAGGGGATTATGTACAAAAATATAGTGTAACTTAAATCAGATATATATTGCTCTCATTTTAATCACACAAACTTTTAATCTACCCCCGGATTGGGCATAACGAATTTTGTGTCTTTTCCATGCACCTTTCAATGCACCTAGCACTATCTCTCCGCGCCTCGCGGAGAGATAGTGCAACCAGCGTCTGCTGCGTCGCGCGATGACAACGCAGCAGAGATTGGTAACACCACCTCTCAACGGGGGCGCGGTTCCGCCGGGGCCGAGATGCGCTCCGATAGCAAACCGAAATTTGAAAACCCGTCGAATTTGTGCGGTATTTCAGAAAGTCGTAAAATGCTTCGCTTGCCTTCTATCGTTCTGCCGTTTGTTGATTTAGTGTTTTCCGATGAGGTTGAGCAATTTTCTAAAGGAAACCACGACCTTAAACACAACATTAAAACAGTTAATTACGCAAGAATAATGAATAATCTAGTTATCCCGGACTTTAATAATTTTCCTAAATAGGCTCCTCGCCCAGGACCGAAATGACACAAGCCTTTTTTTTGTTTTTGATGCGACGCGTATTTTTCGCAATATCGAATTTTTCCACCTTTTGTCAAACAACCTGTGTATATACAGCCGACCCCAGAGGCACCCACGACGAGACTGGAAGAGTGTGACGAAGGCATGAATACTACTTTAGAATAAAAAATAACTCGGTTCTCTAATAAAAGAATAATGCAGTTAGTCAGGTTGTCGAAAATTTTAGTTGCTTAAAGGTTCTGTTGAATTCTGTTGTGCAAACCTTACGAAATGTTTTTGTGAAGTCCAGGAGTGCTGCATCGATCTGGTTCTTTTTACTTACTGTAAGTGGAAAGTCATGACACGTCGTATGTAGAAGAGTTGATACACCGTGCAAGCAACTGTGCTATACGTTTCTTTTTTCTTCTCAAAACTGTGTGATACTATGGCGCACCACGTGTTCTAAACGTTTGCAACTTGTCAATGTGCGTGATATCGGTTCGTAGTTTGACGCGCTAAAAAAAAAAATTATGTGACCACAATATTTAATGACACAGGCATTTCTCCAATCGATGCGGAGAGTACATTGTGACAATGATGAATTAAATATAGCACATAGTTAATAGAGAACCTTTCAATCTAGCGGCTTCTGGTATAACATTTATAAAATATAAAATGCAACCCAGCTGTCTTTAACGTATTTTCGGCATCTTGCCGTACCTGGGTGATAAGATCTCATATCTTAACACCGCGAAAAATAGCATTAAAGAAGAGCCACATTATCAATTCTAATCTTGTCCTCGAAATGAGCATAAAAATCTTATTTACCAAAAGATTGAGGTACACTCAAATATTTTGTTTCTTAATATTGTTGGAAAAGTGACTTCGGACAACGACAACATAAACACTGAAGTAAGTCACGCTATAACACCATTTAGCATCAATAAATCAATTCCGGGTTTTTCTAATTTTCATATCAACGGGAAAACACATAAGGTACGCAGTAGACACAAAGTAAGCGCGCTATATTCTGCACGGAACAGCATCTTCTTTCTTGTGTGTTAGAGGAATAGCAGTTGGCTCATTAAGGTTCGAATTGAAGGAAAGCATATCCCAGTATAAAAGCCGCGCTCAGGCACGCATTCTCAACACATGAAAATTAATTCATGGTTATTTAGTATCACGCTCACCCAGAAGTAGGCGACGCTTGTGCCGATATGCCGCTGCAATCATTAAGAAGTATGCTTTGTCTGCTGGCCGTAGCTAACGCCATCAATATGTCAATGGCAATCTGCTACAGTGAATCAGCTCAAGAATTCAATTCATTCCTTCGGAACTGGACTCGCTCGGGCCAGGCTGCAGTTTTCGTCTGCTGCGGTGGATCATGGGACGCCCAAGATATAGAATGGCAGAAGAGCCTCGATGTAAAAGGGACACGGATGTGCGGACAGTGGAGCAAACTAAAGACCCTCATTGAAGACAACGCTGCGCACGGAATTCGGACCCTTCTCATGGCCTACCGACACCGTGGAGCGCCAGAAGCCTGCATCGACCCGGTGCCCAAACACTACAGGTTTTGGTATGCAGTGAAATGGATGGTGTTCGGACATTTCGAGTCATGCCTAACTTCCCCTTACTTGTTTCGTGGTCAGCAGACGAAGCTTTGTTTTTGCGTTGCTTCGATGCAATTCCAAAAATTTGGAATGGTAACTATCGATATGTGTGCCAATCGGTCCCGTGAATGTCAACAACCCGAAAGCAATCACTCTTTAAAATATCACCAGAATGAGAGGTTTCCTCCCAGTCTTGTTTCGTTTTCGGGGAAGCAGGTAAACATAGCCTGTAGGGCGATGCCCAGCATATCTAAACAATCCACCACTTGCGATCTATACAGCAGAGATGTCATACTTAAGGCACTTGCTCGCCTCAATGCAACACTAGTAAAGACAGTAGTCTCAGTACGGGATAGATGGCATGACGTCTGGGCCAAGAAAATTGATATATTTATGTTTTTTCAGAAATTGTCTAGTGAGGTACTTTGCGATTCTGATGTACCAATAGTCAACCAGATCGGAGCATTTACGTTCTATGTGAAGGAATCAGACATGATTCCATTAACAGCAGGATATGCCCTAGAAGGTTCCAAGCTGTCGGTGATTTTCTAAGTGCTATGTCTCGCATTTTGCTTCATCGCACTCATTGTTACAGATGTATTAGATGCTACCACGTCTGGGATAACCACGGCCAACGACATCATGCTTTTTCTTGTTGCGACTTTCTACACGACGTCTTCTGATTTCAGAGCCTCAACCCGCTTCTGTACGAGTCGCCGCTTTGTCGTCCTAGCGTGGGTCGTGGGCAGCTTCTCCCTTTCGGTGTACTTTAAAGGTCAGTTGACTTCGTGGCTGGTCGCTCAGATTCCAGAACCAATTGTCGACGATCTGATTAAACTCGAAACGGCATTGGATGCTCACGCAATTAGACCGTGCATTACCAGAGACTCAGCCTGAAACTTTCGCGTTGGTGATTTATACGACACTGAAGTCGCTAGCAAATTAAAGAAGTCACTTCACTCAGCTACCTTAGAGGGCACGTTCGAAGACTGCTTCAAATGTGCTTCAAAGAGAGGCGGGCTGTGCATCATGGTTAGACAGAGGCCATGCTCAATGCGCTCTTCCTACCCCGGATTGACTGAGTCTAAAGATCCGCTAGCGCTATTCTATGCCAGGGTACCTGTGCGAAAGCACTACCCTCTGAGGATGGCCTTTCGGTCTCTTGTACAAAGAGTCGACGAGACCAATTGGTATCACATGGCAGGCTTAGCATGCTTGGTTCATAAGCAAGAAGAAGAAGCTCAGCGGTTGGAGGAGTCGCTGAATATTTTCGTTGTGGCGCAGTTTGTATTGCCGTGTTTTGGTGTGTCGGTCTTTGTCTTTCTTTTAGAATTGCTCTTTGGACGCTATTCTGTTCTGCGTTCTACGAGATTGACAAGAGTACGGCCAGTGTAAGCATTATGTAAAAAATGCGAGAACCGGTACCTTGATTTGTTTGTGCAATTGCATTATAGCTTCACGTTTGTTACAACGGAGCAGTTAAGGGCTGGCTTCCCCAGTATCGTGTCTGTGAACAAACAAATGTCGACAAAAAACTCCTGACAGCGACCGCCGTCTATGAGCGACGGCGGCGATCGCTCCTGCCTTTCCGCTCTCGTTTTCACCAGAGTGGAAGGGCTGAATTTCGTAGCAAGCAGAGGAAGCTCTAGGAGGTCGCCTAGGAGTTTCTAAGCGTCGTCCTACAGAAAATCCTGGTCCTAAAATCATCCTTGAGGTGCTCCTGAACGTCGTCCTTAAGGTCGTCCTTGAGGTCGTCCTAGATATTTTCCTCGAGGTATTCCAAGGAGTCGTCCTTGATGCCGTCCTAGACGTCGTCCTGGAGGTTGCCCTTGGCGTCGTCTATAAGGTCGTCATAGGCGTCGTCTTCTAAGCATCGTCCTCGAGGTCGTCCTAAACGTCGTCCTTGATGTTGTCCTAGAGGTGGATCTTGATGTCGTCCTAGACGTCGTCCTCTGGGCATAGTCCTAGACGTCGTTTCTCCTGCATAGAACTGCCTGTTTTGTTTTTTCGCATTTAAAATGTTTCTGTTAACGTTTCCTGTCTGCCGATCTGCAAATAGGGGGCAGGGGCTTTGTCAAGCTGCACATTTTGCAGCTTTTTTCCCTGTCTCCGTCACCCATATGTACAAATGGGAGTAAATAAATGAATTGAATTGAATTGATAACAGTTTGGCTGGTCCCCCATCTTCACGGGAAGTGTAAGGGCTCCTTTTTTTTATTAACACCCTTCAGTTATTGCTGACAAAGTGTTCGATCACCCGAAGCTAAACTGCGGCTGTCTGCTTTTGCGCAATGCTTTGTGTACTGGGGCAATTGTGCACAATATGGGTTCGTTGAGGAAAGCACTGATGCGTGGGGCATTGAAAGTCCACATAGAGATCGATATATAATATACGCGCACTCAACAATGCAAATCTATTGATTCACTTTATTGTTGCGAGAAATTGTGTATTTTGTTTATTGCGTGATTTAATCACACGGATGGAGCCTCTAGTGGTCATCTGAAGAGCGCTTCGACATGTCGGTTTTCATGTCTTTTTTTTTCGCATTATAATAAACAATTCGGGAATTCATGGCGTTCTTTTTTATATGCACGCCCGGTGCTGCAAAATCTTAAGTTTTGCTCCATATTTTCATTTCTCGCATGTCTTAAGAGGGAAAACAAGGACGCTTTTGTTAGAAGCAAACGCAGAAAAGAAGGACGTTCTGACGTAACCTTCTTAAAAGCCCTTAAAAATTTGGAGGCAGCAGTGGGACCTCAATACAACGGCCGCCGTCTATATCTGCGACTGCTTCACCCGGAACGCGTGTACGGGGTGGTCCCCATATGCGGCTTCTAGAGTTTCCTGCCTTGCCAATTGATGGCGTGAAAACTCAGCTGTTAAATGTGCTGCATTCAAGATATTGCCAAAGCATATCACAGTGTCCCTCATTCATGCTCATTCGGGGCTTGGAACACCTAGACCTTCCAGAAAAGTGTGTTTCTCTCGGCCGATCTTTTTATGGGTGTATTAAGGTGAGGGCAGAAATGAAAGGGGTAGAATCCGAAGACGGTAGTGACAAGGGGACTTCGACATGGGTCTCCACTCTCCCCGCTCCTATGCATGTCCTGCGTTTGCTGGGATGGAGGAGAGGCTAATTCATTCAAGACTGGGCTTCTCTTTAACTCACATAGAGGATGGCGAGGAGGTGAACTGGGTGCTTCCAGGGCTTACCTTCACCAACGACATCGTTTTAATGGCTGAGGCAGCGGAAAATATGCAGTGGCCACTGGATATACGGACTGCAGAGGCTTCAGTGCGACACCTAGGCTTCAACGCAAAAAATGTGCGCTTGTACAGTTCTCAGGGTCCGGCGACAGGCTTTGCCGTACACTTTAGTTGGGTGACGAGGTGGTGCCACTTCAGGACTCGTAGAAATATTCAGCAGGACCAGTCAGCAGGGCGAGGGGCCAACGTCCACTGAAGAAGAAATCTTTGGAACTACAATAGGTTCATAGTTACACGAGAAGTGTGCAAGGCAATAATAGTTCCGGGCTTGACTTTTGCTAATGCTGTATTGCGCGCCCTTGGTGAATTACGAGAAGTTACGGAGCGACGACAACAAGCAGTGGGACGACAGGCTCTAGGTTGCTACGGAAATGTGGCTAACGAAGCCGTCCAGGTAGACATAGGATGGTCGAGCTTCGAAGCCAGGGATAAGCTAAGATGAGCTATGATGCACGACTCCGCGCCATAGATTGAAACCGATGGGCCAAAAAACGTTTTCACTCGCTTACATGACTGGGACACGAACAAGGTGGCAGAAGCGCGTCTATCAATTCCAAAAAAAAGTATTGCATATTTGCATAAACCTTAAAGGTAGTGACGGGTGAGACGTTGGAGTCCAAAGTGAGAAGCAGAGTACGTGAGGGGGAGGTCTTCCAGTGGTTTGAAGCTGCACAAGCGAAGCCGACGCAAGTGGTGTACAGTAAAAACAAGCAGCTGATCGCCGCTGAAGCCCTGCTCTGTAACAACAGCTTGGGCAGCCAGCTTCTGTTCGAGGCGCAAGCGGGCGCTCTACGAACTCTGGTATACCGGGAGCAGTTTGACACCAAGGTGGTTGCCACGATGTGCCACGCGTGCAGAGAAGAACCTGAGACAGTTGAACACCTAGATTTCTGTTTTGAGGGCCTGCTGCCAACCCCACTAACAGATCCCCGGCTTCAATCAGAGGCGATGCTAGCATGTGCACTTGGTTTTAAAACGACGGCTTACTCAGACAACCTCTCTACCCGCTCAAAAACACTGGAAGCGGATCCGCGGTCGCAAAGCGGTTGCAAGCGCAGTTGTATAAAGATCCAGTACATTTGCACGCAAACTCGATGACATCAAGTGCGCGTGAAATTGTACTGGACCTTCATACAACCAGCGGTTCCGAACGCGGATCCCCTTCCAGTGCGAACCTCACCCTCACAGCCACACTCACCTAAGCCCCGCACTCACCCTCACCCTCACAGCTACACTCACCTTCAGCCCCTCACTCATCCTCACCCTCACAGTCACACTCACCTTCAGCCCTTCACTCACCCTCACTGAACCTCACGGCCCTCACGCACTCACCGCCCTCACGGCCCTCACGCCCCTCACGGCCCTCACCACCCTCACAGCCCTCACCGCCCTCACGGTCCTCACCGCCCTCACGGGCCTCACGCCACTCACCGCCCTCACGGCCCTCACCGCCCTCACGGCCCTCACCGCCCTCACGGCCCTCACCGCCCTCACGGCCCTCACGCACTCATAGCCCTCACGCCAATCACCGCCTTCACCGCCTTCACCGCCCTCACGGCCCTCACCGCCCTCACCGCCCTCACGCCACTCACCGCCCTCACGCCACTCACCGCCCTCACGCCACTCACCGCCCTCACGCCACTCACCGCCCTTGCGGCCCTCACACCCCTCACGCACTCATGGCCCTCACGCCACTCAGGCCAGCTTCAGATGGGGCAATTTCGCCCAGAAACTTTACGTCGCAACACCAGCAACACGGGCCGCCCGCGATCACACGCAGCAACCAATTGCTGCAATTTGCCATCGTCATCATAAAATTTTATTTTTCTTGCACTATTTATACACAATTACGCGTTATAAGCGTGTTTTTATGCATTTAAATCTCGTTAAGAATACTAATGCACCTTTCGGAAACAGTTTATTTCCAAAACAAAACGATAGATTTCAAACCAGAACCAAGTCTTTCGGTGTCATCATCACCGGCACGAGGTATCACGTAAAAATATTGCGTCCCTGATTGGATCTAGCCGCTGCAAACGTATTCGAATTGCTCCGAGTTGCTTGTTTATTTCGAGCCGGACCCGATTTCAGCAATTCGTGTCGATCTAGGGAAAGCTAGAAAACAACCCGCCATTAACACCAAAATTGCTGAGAAAGATGCTCGATCTGAAGGGCGCCTCACGCACTCACCGCCCTCACGGCCCTCACGCCCCTCACTCACTCACCAGCCTCACGCCCCTCACGCACTCATGGCCCTCATACCCCTCACCGCCCTCATGGCCCTCATGGCCCTCACGGCCCTCACCGCCCTCACGGCCCTCACGGCCCTCACCACCCTCACGGCCCTCACCACCCTCACAGCCCTCACGGCCCTCACTCACCCTCACTCACCCTCACACTCATGAATTTTCCTGGTTCAGAAACTCACTCACCCTCACCTCACCTGTGAAGATGAGGGTGAGTGAGGGTGAGTGAGGGCCCTCATGAGTGAGGTTTGCCGAGGTATGCTTGTCAGCTCTACCTCTACTTCCCGACCGAATATATCTTCCTCCACGGGGCTGCCTTCGACGGGCTGACCTGTTCCAAAAACTATCTCTGCAAATCCGAGTTTTTTCGGCAATGTAGGTGACATGCGCAGTGCGTTGTTTCTCTGGAAGCTTAAAAAGTAACATTTTCCTCTACGCTCAAAGCTCGTCTTGGAACAAAAGAGCTCTCGCAGGGCACTTTTCACCAGCGATTCAAATAATGTCACGTGACCATCATGTGACCGCAGCGCAGCGCCCTCTTTCGGATGGAGCGCAAACCCCGTGCTACATTCCGTGAGCGCCCTCTGTCGGACGCAGCTCGAACCCTGTGACATCACACTTGAGTGAGACGCTCTGAGCGCCGCAATTCAAGTCCTATAGCGCCCTCTGTCGGACGAAGCTCGGACCCTGTGACAGTGTAGTTATCAGATGATGACCACAGCTGTCAACGCCTGGTCAACCACGCCTGTAGTTTGAGGTCTGAGGTTTGAGGTACGTTACCTCACACCTGTACCCCGTACCTGGGGGGGGCGGGACCCGGGCGAGCTCCAATTGGTCAATGCCCAACACCCGGTGAACACCGTGGGCGTGGCCATCGATGCCCACGGTCTGACATTGGTCACTGGGATGGGAGAATCACAGCGCAGTAGGGCCCCGCCCTACTGCTCTGTGATTGGTCGTATTGGGCTTGGCCCCGCCCTCCTGCGCTGTGACTAGTCGCTGTGCAAACGGGTACACGTTTTCTACTATTCCTTTCGTATATTTTGAGTTAAACTGTATCACTTTTTATTTGCTTACCTATTAATGAACCTATTAATTTTTTTAAGAGTATTGAAAACCCTTCCCAGCCTGAGAAAAAGTATACAATGCAAAAACCCTAGATGAAAGCTATTAGAAACGGAAATTTCACCAAGCACTAAAGCAATACGTCACAAAGAAGAAATCAAGGTCATAACTTACAAAATGTTTCTAAATTGGCTCAAATCTTCAACTTGCAATATATATTTGTACTTTTTTTACTATCAACAGCAATTTTTGCAAATTGTTTCAAGCAGTAATAGATCTGGAAGAAATGAAAAAAATTTATATATACATATATGTATCCTTACGTGCGCCTAACCCTCTGACTATTTTTTCGTTGTTAGAACGAATCTTTTTTTCGCGACAATGAAGTCATTCAAAACGAGAGATTTAGTTGAGTTA
Source organism: Ixodes scapularis (assembly GCF_016920785.2). NCBI lineage: Eukaryota > Metazoa > Arthropoda > Arachnida > Ixodida > Ixodidae > Ixodes > Ixodes scapularis. The sequence continues at coordinate 33,469,498 of NW_024609881.1, forward strand.
AACCGTCATATACGAGGTCAGATTAAAAAGATTCTGGAATCGCCCGTTGGGGGCATATTTTCCACATATCATTATGTCACTATATCGGCCACTCTTGCATATAAAATGACCACATATGTCAAATTTAAATCTAAAAAATTCTGGCTTTCAGTAGCATTATAGTTGAGGGTCTATGAGGATTTTCGATGTTGGATAAAAACACTCTGTAACGAGCGAAGGCACTTGGCGGAAAGCCCTCCATGCCAAATGAGCACTATTTGGTTACGGCAACGGCGTAGTACACAGGTTGCGCTTCCTCGATGCCTTCACCGCTGCGGTGGGTGATCGTAGCTAGTCGTAGCAGATTGTGTCACGTCTGTTTCTCGGACCAAAACACCGAAGCCGCGTAGTATTCTTGTTGCCGAAGTTTATAACTTAGTTCCCGGTCTACACACACTACACAAAGCCAGCCGCTAGCCAAGCTAGCTAACCGTGTTTCCACTTCGGCGACAAGCCGCCAGGGCGGTGACACCGCCGCTGAAACTTCTGCCTCGGCTCTTCAAACCAGGGCCCCTCAGTGCGCATGCGTGACACTTGCTAGACTGCTCTGCCTGTACCAAGTGACACGCGCCCGCATGTTCCCTCTCATAATTCTTCTGACCGTACGTGCCCGGTATTGTACACGATCATACTGTGCACACGGGGGAAGTTCCTTTTAAAAGTGCTCTACGGTCGGCCTACAATGCTGCGAACACATAGTACATGACCACTATAGGTGACGACACTTGGAATACTTGCCATTCGTCATTGTGGCGCAAAGTCGCTTTCTCAGTCGTCCCCACGAGGGGCAAGGAAAGGCAGGCACTGCATAAAAATCAATACATATTATAGCACTGGCTGCGGCAAACTAGTTCCGAAGATGATACAGTCATGCCTCCTTAACATGGACACCTCCGTATTATAGAAATGTTTTTTTTATAATGTAAGGTGTCCATATGAGAAAATTAAATTTAAAACATAAAGATTGGATAACAATCATAGCCAAACGAACAGTTTATTTAGCTAAAAGATAATGAGATGCGAGTATGCTCCACCGCTTTAGAGACGTGTAACGTATAGCACTACTGTTGTTTACGAGAACAAATACCCAGGCTGTAAAATGATGATCGGTTAAAGAGCAAAAGATGTTGCACTGCATGTATAAGCTGAACGTAATTTACACTTAGCTGCCGGCCAGTTAGGATCCTGTAATCTTGTGATCGCAGACGGGAATGACATCTGGTGCCTACGGTTGGAATAATGTCTTGCTTCGTGGTAGAAAAAACAAAAAAAAACACAGGATGGAGGAATCGGGTGTCACAAATTCAAGCTTTTCTTTATTTTTATTTTTTAAATATATTTATGATCTTTCTTTCGGACCACTTTAAGTGTCGGTACGGTCAGGAAAAGGGAGTGCGGTGCTTCTTTTAATCTCAGTTCGTCCGGTCGTAGTTCCTTTCTAAGTACCTAACGGGTTTACTCCTTTACGGGATGGGTTTTTGTTGACGGGTGACGCGGATCATCCCGAGTCACAGTTTGTGGCTTTGACCTCGCGGACGGAGGGGTGCGTGTGCTGGCTCGCGTATTGTGCCGATTTGACACGCGGGGGCGCCGCCGGGATAAAAAGGTGTTTACGCTGGCTAGCGCGCTTTTTGAAGGCGGCGGGTTTGTTCAGTCTGCCGGCTGTCGTGGTTGTCGTGTTCTACGTATCGGAAATAATTGATGTTTTTGGACCCGTACTGGGTAATGGATGGGCACGTATGTTTGTTTGTCGGAAAAACGTAATAGGTTTTGCCATTTTGGTCGATGCCGGGTAGCTTTGTTTTTCTGGAAACTTGACTGACCCGAAAGGCGGAGAAACAGTAGGTTGGTCTGTAGACGTGCCTATAAAAGAGGGTTCGGGACCAACGGAAGTAGTCCAACCCCAGAGCTGGCCGGGTCGCTGCTCGACGTGGTTACTCCCTGCACGTGAGTCTTGGAACGTTTAATGTTCTGCTTCTGCCCTGCCTGTCGGGCAAGTGCTCGAGTTTGTTGTGCTGAAGCGTGCGTGGCTGTGTGGTGCGCGGTGACGTCCTCATCAACCTTCTAACCGGACCGCCGGACTCTGAGACGTCGTTCTTCGGCCGGCAACTCCAGACTACGGACTGCTCTGGACTCAGCACCTACCGGAAAGCTAAGCCTGGTTATCTATGACTTGTCTACTTTATCCTCTGGCTCTGAAGTACAAACTGTTGAACGTTGGGACGATTTTTACGCAGTGCTACTTTCGGTCGCGACTGTTTTGCGGGATTATTCCATGTGTGTAGAGGTACCGTTCGAGTTCCATCTCTGTTTGCTCTCGTTGCTAGTTAGTCACGGGTTTTCGTCACTGTATTGTTGGCTTGTTCTTGTTTTATGAGTGTTGAGTCTTTTTAGTATTAGTTTCAGGCTCACAGGGCTCCATAGCGTTGAACTGGAGTGTGGTTTGTGTTGAGTGCTCTACAGTGAAACCCGTTTAGAATGAATACAGGTACAGCAAATTATTGCCGATATCGAACTCAAAAAAATATAAATAAAAATACATGAAAAAAGTACTTTCTATAACGAACAACATATTCGCTATATCGAACTTTTTACACCCGGGAAGGCTTCCTATAACGTGCAAACACTCGCCTTCTAGTCTGTCCCTTCCAATCCACGAAAAAATCTAGGAAAGAAAGCAAATTCTAAAAGCTGATGCCGTGAACAAAGTTGACAAAAAGAAGCGATTAAGAAGGGGAGAAACCTAAAAAAAAAAGAACTGCACACACTCAAAGAAATAGAAACTTCATCCCAAAGCGGTTGCCTACGAAGAGAAGTGATTTGGAAGGGGAGATAAGCTAAAAAAAAAAAACTCTGCAAACATGCAACAAAAAACTAAAACAAAACAAAACAAAAAAAGCATTCCAGCGCTTTCTTACAAGGTGGGAAGAGAAAGATGAGAGAAAAAAGAAGCTCTCGCCTTACAACGAACGTTTCGTTTAAGTTCGTTGTAAATGGTTTTTGCTATATCGAACTGATTGGAGCGTTTCCTGCTGTTCGTTATACACGGGTTTGACTGTATTGCCGTGCGCGGCTTAGTTTTTCACTTTATTAAATCTAATCTTCTGTTTGCTTATCCTCCCTGTGTCATCGTCTTTCTCTACTGATTATACACTAGGCGTGTACCTATCGCTAGTCACCGGTCGAACTTAGCACTTTTGTTCATTTTCTTGTTTATCCGTAATTTATCGTTTATCCTCATAGTGGATCATTGATTTATTTTAATTAATTTGACCCCCACTCCGTGACAAACTGGCGTCCGCGACAGGACCGGTGGCATGGTGTAAGGTTAGGGCGATGACCCCACTGCGCAGGAGGGCCGCGAGGGAGAACGAGGGCAGGCAATTTGAGTAATCGTTTGTTTCTTGCTTTGAGTGTGAGAGTTAGTGTGCTACCATGTCGTGAGTAGAAGTAACTGCGCTTGGCAGAGAGCTGCGCTACGAGGGGGTGGAAGCGCGAAACTGGGTGAGAGATGAGATGAATCGTGAATGCGAGCGGCAAGTCCAGGCAAAGGAAATGATAGAGTTGAAGATACGGCTTAAAGAAGTCGAAACTGCGAGCCCTACGAATCGGGCTCTGGCGACTCTCGGCGCCGTCCTTACGAGCCCTCAACGCTAAATCGCGGGCTTTGATGAGAAGAAGGACGACTTAGGCGCATATCTTCTTCGGTTCGAGCGTTTAACTTTGGGACAACTCTGGCCTCGCGACCAATGGGCTACGATGCTCGCATTGTGCGTAAAGTGCGAGGCACTGTCGGTAATTTCTCGACTCACACCGGAGGAGTCTGGTGACTACGAGGGCACGAAGAAGGCATTGATGAGACGGTTCCGTCTGACTGCAGAGGCATTCCGGGAAAGTTTCGGAACGCCAAACCGGAAAGCCGGTAAACGGGAGCACTGTTTGCAGCACGCCTGGCGAGCCTATTCGACCGCTAGGGTCGAACTTGCCGAGACGATCAAGGAGTACGACACTCTCCGAAATCTAGTGCTCACCGAACAATTCATAAAGGTGTGCTCGCCGAAGCTCGCCATCTTTATCAAGGAGAGAGGATCTAAGGCTCTGGACAACATGGCCGACTTGGCCGATCGGTTTTTGGAAGCACAAGGGGCCCCATCTTTGGATTCAAGGCGGAAGAGAAGAAACCGAACCCTGATGCTCCACGACACGTCAACAAGGGACCTGCGGGAGAAGAATGACCTCCCTTGAGATGCTTTCTCTGCGACCGCATGGGACACTGGGCTGCTGAATGTCGGGAGAAAGGCCCGAAGACTTCCTCCTGCTGGAGATGTGGTCGGACGGGCCACACCGCAAATTCCTGCAAGGGAGGATCCCAAGAAGGACCCTAGGGGCGATCTCAAGCTTTCTGTTGCGTGGCTGCTGAGAACGCCCAGATGACCGACGGGCTCATTCAGAACGGGTACGTGAAAATGAAGAATGGGGAGTGACTCCCGATCGTCAGTTCAATTATTGCGGCCGAAATGGAGCACTTGACGGATGGGGTACCAGTACGAACTGGAAAAGTTGGAAAACTGGTCGTCACGTTCCTCCGCGACAACGGGCGCAATATCTTTGTCGTTCGGACGAGCCTTATCGCAGATGAGGACCTCACGGGAACGTCTAAAGTGGTTTGCCTGGTGAATGGCACGGTCAGGGTACTCCCTGAAGCCAGGCTGTCGATGCACACTCCCTTCTTCAGCGGCGACATAACAGCACTCTGCACGGAGAGTCCAATATACGACGTAATTCTGGGCAACATTCCCGGGCTCTGGTAGCAGGAGAGCCCGATCCCGAGTGTAATGCAGAATCCGCTGATGACGGGGTCACCACCGAAGCCGACAGGGAAAATGAAGTCGAGTCTACCATGAGTACCGCCGTGGGAACCAGGCTTCAAAAGAAGAGCAGCCAGACGGCTGGATCTAAGCCACTAAAGGTCCCAGAAATCCAGGATAAAACCTTCACTCCCGAAGCTCTGTGGGCAGAAAAACGTAACGACGAGGGCCTCCGGAGCTGTGTCCTGAACGAGGTCAAGGAAATGACTGTCAAGAAGAAGAGACATCCTTGCGAGTTCGTTATCAAGGAGGCGGATCCGGGGCACTCGACAAATTTGTTTCACGGTAACCTGCTGACAAAGTAAGAAGAGCGACAGACGGAGGGCGCGATTAATGCCTGCAACATAGTAACTTACAAAGAAGAGGAACGCGAACGGGATTTCTCTTTACTAATGGAAGCAAGCGAGAGCTCGAAATACGTTGTGTTTGGGACGCGCCTTACGCGCGATCCAAACCAACGCTTCTCTTTGCGCCTGTAGGCCATGCGGCTCCGGATGTGACGTATTTTCGTGACGTCGCGCCGGTTCTTCGCTCCTTCCGGGTGCGCATAAAAAAGTTGTATGATTTAAACTTCTTTCTGAACGCGCACGAAAGCGCGCTATGACGTAGCAGCGCGCTCCTGTCTCCCGGCCAATCGGTGGAGGGCACTGCTCCGCGTTTTTTCACTGTCTGATAAACTGTGGTCTGGCCGCCTGGTTGGCTGGTGTGGCTGTCGGTCTGCCGCAGCCGCCGCAGCCGGCGCAGATTATCTTTCGGAGTTGCCTGCGAGTTCGGCCCGTATGGCTGCATCTATGAACTTTCCTCCTGTTTCCAACGCGTTTAGGGCACATAGCTCGTTTAGGGCACAGCGAATAAGCATACAGTGGTCCCACTCAAGGCAACTTCCGGTAATCGGGCGTTAGGCAGCGCCCCTCACCATATACCGCGAACTAAACACTTTTATGTTTCTGATTTCTTGTTAGAGTAACCGTGTAAAAGTAATCGTTATAAAACAAGGTTATTACACCAGTGATGCTAGTTTTAAAAAATATCAGAGACACCCTTTTTTCGGGGATGAATAGAAGAATGCTCGACCCAAAATCGTGACACAGTTACCCAGGGTTACTACCAATGGTAGGTGTCGAAGCGCCGGGCTACAGGCTGCTGCGAAAATTGCGGAGTACAAACGGTGCAAATGCGTTTTTGGCGTTTAAATTCAAAGCATTCAAAGCTGGGAATAAAGCGCCCGCTGAGAGGCTGGTAGGTTCTCTACTCGAAGTATTTTTACGGCAAAATAGCAGAATGTTATATATTATACTTCGCTTTTCTGAAAGTTATCGTTTCCGTCACAAATACCGCTGAGGAACCCGCCGTTACACAGACTCGAATGCATTAAATTCAAAAGATATACAGGTGAATTATAAACATGTGCATATTAAGTTCTGTAAGGTGCTGATTTCCCTCGTTGCATTGATGAAGCTAGTGCCGAATCGCCTTTCTATTTGGAATCATGAACAGCAAAGTAACTGCGGCTTTGCACACGTAGAGAGAGGCTCGAAACTGATGCACTCCAAACGAAGATGAAGAAATCGCTGAGCGCTCTCTCGCTACGCCAGTTTCGATTTAGAATTTACTGATCACGTTCACTTTAAAGTGTTCTCAAGCGCTGCTCCTGAAATAAGTGCACTCAATTAGTGCAAACATGTAAACGTCCTGCTAGCTACAAACCATATTTCAGATCGTGTTAAAAATAGCTTTTTTCGGGGGAACTAATGCTGCGTTAAAAACGGCACTACGCCTCCTTGTCAATGAGTGATCGGAAAAAAAAAATTAAATGTCCATATCAGCTAAAAAAAAAGAGGGGAACAATCTTGAAGTTGGCAAGGAAACTCCCGTCTTTGCAATCTCCGTTCTGACAACTTGTTCCTCAGCCCTCGCGACGTTGCCAAATAATCGTTCAATAGGAACTCAAGTTATGAAGAGGGTGTTCCGCAGACAGTTTGTCCAGACGAGATAGGATATACTTTTTTTAGGATCGGTTTCGCAGAAAGGGAGTTCTCAACGCTAAGATGATAATCTGCTACGGAAAAGATCTTGCGGCGTCAACACGGTGACACGTTCGGGAAGGAAGAGACCGGAAGGAGATATGCTGAGCAGCTCCAAACTTGCTTGAACTTGTCCAAGCTATAAGCAGGAGACGAGCGGGATTCGAAACGGTCAAATGCTCAGCTAACCTGCCCAAAATCGCGTGTGGAGGACGCAGACTGATACCACTGATACCGACGGCATCGGCCTGGGCTAAAGAAGGAAAGCCTTCTGGGCTAAAAAAAAGGGAGGCGCCAGAACTGTTTACATAGCAAAAGCCCAAACGACCACGGCCTTGTTCAAACTATTGGGACGACGCGTTTGAGGCGGTCACACGCTCAGCTCACAGTTCATTATACACAGTTTGCACACTGTAGAATAAGCCTGTGGTAATCGGGAGACATGTTGTCGAGAGCATTTTCGCATGTAGCGCCCCTCACCACATATCGCGAACTAAACCACTTTTTATGCTTCGGTTTTGTTGTTTTGCTTTCAAAGATGGCGGCCCCTATGGTTGTGGTTCCCTTGTTCGATCCCGTTCTCCCGTTGCATTTTGCTTTAATTTGAAGAGCACGTCACACGACACCATCTTCAAGCAATCACATTCAGACCAGAAAGCATTTTTTCACGTAGGATGCTGTGTATTGGAGCTCCGCATGGTATAATTCAGTCAAAAAGGGTTACAAATAGCAGATGGTACAGCCATACAACAAAGTTTGCGAGGACGCCGATCGATTTTCAAACATAAAACGGTGGTAACGACCTTTTTTTTTAGTTTTCGGAATACGGGATATGTTATAACAGAAATATTGTAGATGGCACTTTTAGGGAACGTGTGAAACTCGATGATCGAACACACACTTAGTGCAACACATTTTGACAGGTCACAAGGACATCAAGAGGCATGAAAAATAGGGCACATCAAAACATATATGTACAGAACAAGTAAACAATATGAACTGAAAACTGCATGCACACAGAATTATCAACACAATTAAGAAATTCTACAGAATTGAAAGCATCTGACTGTTCTCCGTGTCATAAGTTATGTTGCTTAGATAAAGCATAGGCTTTCTGGAATGATCGGAACTTTTTTACTGATGAAGGGCATGGCGAATTTGGCGAGTTGTACAAGGTTTCTTAAATGACAAATTTATCTCTTTTAGTTTTGTGCGGACTAATACCATGAACAGAATATGCGAGAGAGTTTGAGCAGCAACATCCCTATGTTCCGGGCAGCATACTGCACAGAGCATTTCTCATGAATCTAAAAAACTTACTGTACAAACCCGCCTCGTGCAAGTGTAGAGCAATTGCACTGTTTAAAATTTCTGCGCCCTGCTCCACAAAAGCAACCACAGTTTCAGATGGCCATTTTAGACCTCGAGCCATCAATGTAAGATCATATTCCTTGAAATAGAGGAGCATCAAGTGGGGACTCAGAACCTTCTGTATGGTCATCAAACTGACGCACTGCAAGCACTGTCCAACTTTGGTTAATGCGCGATTGACACAGTACCTGCTAGGTACGTTGCGACATTTTTTTTTTTCAAAAATCCCCATGCCTTCAGCAGCATCTACAGTGTCATCTAACTGGCTCTGTTCTGCACCCTCCTCTGCACCCTCCCCAATAACCACCTCTGATGGCAAGCTGCACGAGAAGAATCTACCTGAACAAAGCTGGACTTTATCGAAGTCCTCCTCGCAGTTGGTGACCTGGCCCGACCGCATAAGGTTTTCAGTCATGAGTGCCTTCACTGAGGCTTTAAACTGTTTTGTGTCACGGCTGTCCTCGAAACCAACTTTCTGCCGAATGTGAGAAAAGGAGTTTTCGAGACAGTCCTTAGGTGCCACCTTGTACACATTCTGAGAATCTTGGGAATAAAAATACTCAATGGCAGAGCACTCTGCCGTTTTTGATCCACCAAACATTATGGTGTACTTAGAGAGAATGTTCCTCGTAGACTTCAGAGGGTGTGGTGGATAAAAAAGGGCAAAAATGGTTGACTTGCCGAAAAAAAAAAGAAAAGTCTTTCAGGCGAAACGCCGAGCTGGAAAAACAACCTCTGGTTCGTTGACCCATAATCGCAAACCACACCCACAACCTTGAGGCCGCACTCTGTAAGATGCTGCAGAGCAGTAAATACAAGCGCATGTAAAATGTCACTTGGTGTTGACGACGAGGAAAAGAAGTAAACTAGCAACTGCTTCCATTTTCCAGCGATGCTTCGGACCATGAAGCAGACCGCTTCAGTAGCAGGCTTCTGCCCAGGCTGATAGGGTGTTCTTGCCCAAAATTTTCGGGACCCATAACAGAGTCGGAAGCACTTAAGTACTGCAGCTGTGTCTTGATGTGCATTTCATCAAAAGACAAGATGCACATCTTTTGCACATCCGGCATTGAGGCAGCAGCATTCTTAACAGCCTGAAGGATCACTGGACGAAAGCCAGGAGCCTTCGCAACTCCAAGAATGATGCGCTTCAATGTCGACTTTGATGGCAGCTGTAAGTACTTCCTTAGCACCCTGCATGCCGCGGGGCTCTTTAGGAACAAGTTAAGGGCTAGCCTTTCATCTGTTGCGGTCCCCCTCATGCCCCGAGGGCGAACAGAAAAGGCCCGCAACTGGCTGATGATGAAATTGTAGCTATTGACTGACACGGAAGACTTGAGCTCCTCCAGCATTCGGCTCCTGCGACGATGCTTTTCGGCACTGAAGGTCAGCCTTCGCTTGAGCTTGCTGACCCTCACTTGGAGGTTGCGGAAGAGCTTGGTCTTCGGCGTCACCAGCTGCCGCTTGCCACCGCTGCTTTCCTGAGGCGCCTTCCTTTTCATGCTCCGATGTCTGAGAGTTATCCGTAGTGCAGAGCAGGAGAAAAATAACAATACATAAATAAGTGTTTAGAACTCGTAGGAATCAAAGATGTCGTAGAAACATCACGGAATTAAATATAGCACTGTCCCTTGATTTTCCTCCTTAAAAGGATATGGAGACAAGAGCCCAACTTGCTCCACTCAGGTGATGAGCGGAGAGTAAAAATAGATAGTGAAACAGGGGATAGCTTTTGAACCAGACAGAAAATTTATTTTATGTCTTTTCAAAGTTCGAGTGGTAAACAAATATTATTATTTGAAGGGAATAACTGCGACAGAAATCAAATTCAGGTTGAATGCTGTTCTTGGTGACTCATCACCTTTGTCGACGTTTAGCGCACTCAAAAAACTGTCATTCAAGCATTCACACACCCAAAGAACACTCCTTTCACACAGCGCTCACTAACAACTTTGTATTTCGTGGTTTACTTCGGCTTCTACTTCTTAAGATTTTTGACGATTTGCAAATAGAAAAATACGGCATAAGAGTAAAAATTCCTGTCTAACGCTTAGGCTAATTCGCGGCTAAATAATTAATCTCTTTTCTTGATAATGTTATCGACGGCGTACTAACACATTTGTCCTCTAGTCGTATGATATTGTCGGCTTCGATGATTTCCCTAGTTAATTGGTTTGCACTTTTGCCCAACACGGTGCTGTTGTCGAAGTGCGCGACACATCCACAATCCCGACAGTGTATGCCCAAGTGGCCAGAGTTAGCGTTTACAATGTTGTTGGAGTGTTCTCGAAGGCGGGTATATAAACGTTGCCCAGTTTGTTCAACGTATTGTCTTCCACATGAAAAGGGGAATGAATAGACAACCCCCTCAACGCAAGGCACAAAGATGGTCCTATGCTAGCAGCAGATTGCGGGATTTGAGGGTGTGGTGACGTTTTTGCAAAGGCTGGACAGTTTGGTGGGTGCTGAAAACACGATGTCCACATTGACTCTGTTGGCTGTTTTCTTGAGGCCGTGGGAAAAATTGTGGATGTAAGGGGCGATGACTAGTCTTCTTGCCTGTCTCTGTGTGTTTGTTTGACACAGTTATCTGGCTTCATTTCTTTAAGAAGAGTTTCAACCACTGAAACCACCAAGAACAGAGGGTACCCTGCTGACTTTAGTCTTGCAATTCGCCCGTCAAAACTCTTTTGTATGGAATGCGAGCGAGACTTTGCGATAGAGCTCTTAAAGCATGACCGCACTATGCCTCTTTTCACGAGTTTTGAGTGCGCGAAGTTGAAATGGAGGAGTGGTTTTTTACCCCTGGGTTCATAGGACCAGCAGACGTGGTGAGGTAGCACCTCAAGTCGGAGATCCAAGAATCTTAGGGAACCTTCAACCGGCAACTCGTGGGTGATTTCTAGGGGACTCATGCAGTCTTTAAATGCCGAGAGGACGTTGTCCACCGAGCTTGAACAATTGACAAAACAATTGACAACAATTGGCACAACTGCCGCAAGGCACTTCTGCCAATCGCTTGACCTCAAAAAACTTTGTTCCCACATTGACCACAGCAAAACGTTATCCTTAGAAGTATTTTTTATCCAAAAACCCACAAGCCTGACTGCCTCCTAAGAGTCATCGTTTCAGAGCGGGGAACGTGGTAAACATCAGTTGTCTTATTCCTACAAGACAGACTAAATCTTTCAACCGTAGACGACCCCTACCTAATCCGAAGTTCCTTCGAAGTCTTCAACTTCCTAGAAGAACGAAAACACCAAGAGATGCAAGTTTTTTCAATTGACATTAAGGACCTTTACTATGCATTGCCCCAAGACCGTCTCTTAACAAGTATTGAAGACAGCTTTGACACCTTTGGTGCTATTGCATTTCAGAATGCCTCAGGCATGCCCCACAATAAGTTTTTGGAATTGCTTAACATCTATTTGAAATCCACCTTTGCTGCCTGGGATGGACACACTTACTTGCAAAAGAGAGGAGTGTGCATAGGTTCGTGCATTGCACCTGTACTCAGCGACCTATATCTCGCACATATCGATAGGATTCTACAACAGAGGTTACATGGCACAGACGTAGTGCGCGTGTTTAGATACGTGGACGATTTTTTAATTTTTTTAGCCACCGATGAAGACAATTGTTCAAGCTCGGTGGACAACGTCCTCTCGGCATTTAAAGACTGCATTAGTCCCCTAGAAATCACCCACGAGTTTCCGGTTGAAGGTTCCCTAAGATTCTTGGATCTCCGACTGGAGGTGCTACCTCACCACGTCTGCTGGCCCTATGAACCCAGGGGTAAAAAACCACTCCTCCATTTCAACTCTGCGCACTCAAAACTCGTGAAAAGAGGCGTAGTGCGGTCATGCCTTAAGAGCTCTATCGCAAAGTCGTGTTCGCATTCCATACAAAAAAGTTTCGACGGGCAAATTGCAAGACTAAAGTCAGCAGGGTACCCTTTGTTCTTGTTGGTATAAGTGGTCGAAACTCTTCTTAAAGAAATGAAGCCAGATAACTGTGTCAAACAAACACACAGAGACAGGCAAGAAGACCAGTCATCGTCCCTTACATCCACAATTTTTCCCACGGCCTCAAGAAAACAGCGAACAGAGTCAATGGGGACATCGTGTTTTCAGCACCCACCAAACTGTCCAGCCTTTGCAAAAACGTCACCACACCCTCAAATCCCGCAATCTGCTGTTCCAAGAAGCATAGGACCAACTTTGTGCCTTGCGTTGAGGGGGTTTTCTATTCGTTCCCCCTTTCATGTGGAAGACAATACGTTGGACAAACTGGGCGATGTTTAAATGACCGCGTTCGAGAACACTCCAACAACATTGTAAACGCTAACTCTGGCCACTTGGGCATACACTGTCGGGATTGTGGATGGGTCGCGCACTTCAACAACAGCACCGTGTTGGGCAAAGGTGCAAACAAATTAACTAGGGAAATCATCGAACCGGACAATATCATACGACTAGAGGACAAATGTGTTAGTACGCCGTCGATAACATTATCACGAAAAGAGATTAATTATTTAGCCGCGAATTAGCCTAAGCGTTAGACAGGAATTTTTCCTCTTATGTCGCCTTTTTTCTATTTGCAAATCGTCAAAAATCTAAAGAAGTAGAAGCCGAAGTAAACCAGAAAATACAAAGATGTTAGTGAGCGCTTTGTGAAAGGAGTGTTCTTTGGGTGTGTGAATGCCTGAATGACCGTTTTTTGAGTGCGCTAAACATCGACAAACATCAACAACCAACTCGCCCAATCTCAAGTTCTCATCACCTTTGTTTTCCACCTTGGGTTTTGAGTTTTTGAATTTAAGCATGGTCGCACGGTCACAAGTGATTAACCATGTAAAGGACGTGCAAAATAACTACACCACTAGAAATTGTGGAATATGTCCTTGACTTTGTTTTGGAAGTCCGCCGGATACAACTGCGTGAAACTGAGGAAACGAAGGGTATTTCTTCTGAACGAGTTTTTTTTTATATTTTACACAAGAAGTTAAGAATACGACATCGTTTAAGATGGGTGCCTCACTTGCTCAATGCGCAGCAAAAACGCATTCGAATCCGAATGTCAGCCGACAGTTTGCAAGTGGTTCACTGAGATTGAACGGATTTCAAGCGAAGATTTATAACTATGGACAAGACCTGGGTCAACCATTAAACGCCAGAAACAAGAAAAAATAAATCGAAACATTAGACTAGGCTTGGTGAATTGGCTCAGAAGAAGGTAAAGACCATTCATTCGCCTGGCAAAGTAATGACATAAGTTTTTAGGACGCCAAAATATTTGCTTATTGATCATTTTGAAAAAAAAAATGTTATTGGCCAATCTTACATACCACTTCTAGACAAGCTGAAAAAGTAATTAAAAAACGCCCCGTAATGGTCAAGAAACAGATGTTGTTTGACCATAACAAAGCACCCGCCCATTCAAGAGCAGTCGCACAGAAAAACTGACGAAATTTCAGTTCGAACTCCTTCCGCCTACCCCGTATTTAGCTAATTCGGCTCCCTCGGACTTGCACCTATCCACGAAACTCAAGATCTTCCTGGCTGGAAAGACATTTCTGTCGCAAGAAGAGGGGATGGAAGCTTGAACAGTTATTTCTTGCATCTTTAAGAACGTCACTTCCCGGAGGGAATCGAAAAGCTGGAGAAACGCTGGACCAAGAGTGCCGAGCTTCGAGGGGATTATGTACAAAAATATAGTGTAACTTAAATCAGATATATATTGCTCTCATTTTAATCACACAAACTTTTAATCTACCCCCGGATTGGGCATAACGAATTTTGCGTCTTTTCCATGCACCTTTCAATGCACCTAGCACTATCTCTCCGCGCCTCGCGGAGAGATAGTGCTGCGTCGCTGCGTCTGCTGCGTCGCGCGATGACAACGCAGCAGAGAGATTGGTAACACCACCTCTCAACGGGGCGCGGTTCCGCCGGGGCCGAGATGCGCTCCGATAGCAAACCGAAATTTGAAAACCCGTCGAATTTGTGCGGTATTTCAGAAAGTCGTAAAATGCTTCGCTTGCCTTCTATCGTTCTGCCGTTTGTTGATTTAGTGTTTTTCGATGAGGTTGAGCAATTTTCTAAAGGAAACCACGACCTTAAACACAACATTAAAACAGTTAATTACGCAAGAATAATGAACAATCTAGTTATCCCGGACTTTAATAATTTTCCTAAATAGGCTCCTCGCCCAGGACCGAAATGACACAAGCCTTTTTTTTTTGTTTTTGATGCGACGCGTATTTTTCGCAATGTCGAATTTTTCCACCTTTTGTCAAACAACCTGTGTATATACAGCCGACCCCAGAGGCACCCACGGCGAGACTGGAAGAGTGTGACGGAGGCGTGAATACAACTTTAGAATAAAAAATAACTCGGTTCTCTAATAAAAAATAATGCAGTTAGTCAGGTTGTCGAAAATTTTAATTGCTTAAAGGTTCTGTTGAATTCTGTTGTGCAAACCTTACGAAATGTTTTTGTGAAGTCCAGGAGTGCTGCATCGATCTGGTTCTTTTTACTTACTGTAAGTGGAAAGTCATGACACGTCGTATGTAGAAGAGTTGATACACCGTGCAAGCAACTGTGCTATACGTTTCTTTTTTCTTCTCAAAACTGTGTGATACTATGGCGCACCACGTGTTCTAAACGTTTGCAACTTGTCAATGTGCGTGATATCGGTTCGTAGTTTGACGCGCTAAAAAAAAAAATTATGTGACCACAATATTTTAATGACAAAAGCATTTCTCCAATCGATGCGGAGAGTACATTGTGACAATGATGAATTAAATATAGCACATAGTTAATAGAGAACCTTTCAATCTAGCGGCTTCTGGTATAACATTTATAAAATATAAAATGCAACCCAGCTGTCTTTAACGTATTTTCGGCATCTTCCCGTACCTGGGTGATAAGATCTCATATCTTAACACCGCGAAAAATAGAATTAAAGAAGACCCACATTATCAATCCTAATCTTGCCCTCGAAATGAGCATAAAAATCTTATTTACCAAAATATTGAGGTACACTCAAATATTTTGTTTCGCAATATTGTTGGAAAAGTGACTTCGGACAACGACAACATAAACACTGAAGTAAGTCACGCTATAACACTATTTAGCATCAATAAATCAATTCCGGGTTTTTCTAATTTTCATATCAACGGGAAAGGTACGCAGTAGGTACGCAGTAGACACAACGTAAGCGCGCTATATTCTGCACGGAACAGCATCTTCTTTCTTGTGTGTTAGAGGAATAGCAGTTGGCTCATTAAGGTTCGAATTGAAGGAAAGCATATCCCAGTATAAAAGCCACGCTCAGGCACGCATTCTCAACACATGAAAATTAATTCATGGTTATTTAGTATCACGCTCACCCAGAAGTAGGCGACGCTTGTGCCGATATGCCGCTGCAATCATTAAGAAGTATGCTCTGTCTGCTGGCCGTAGCTAACGCCATCTATATGTCAATGGCAATCTGCTACAGTGAATCAGCTCAAGAATTCAATTCATTCCTTCGGAACTGGACTCGCTCGGGCCAGGCTGCAGTTTTCGTCTGCTGCGGTGGATCATGGGACGCCCAAGATATAGAATGGCAGAAGAGCCTCGATGTAAAAGGGACACGGATGTGCGGACAGTGGAGCAAACTAAAGACCCTCATTAAAGACAACGCTGCGCACGGAATTCCGACCCTTCTCATGGCCTACCGAAACCGTGGAGCGCCAGAAGCCTGCATCGACCCGGTGCCCAAACACTACAGGTTTTGGTATGCAGTGAAATGGATGGTGTTCGGACATTTCGAGTCATGCCTAACTTCCCCTTACTTGTTTCGTGGTCAGCAGACGAAGCTTTGTTTTTGCGTTGCTTCGATGCAATTCCAAAAATATGGAATGGTAACTATCGATATGTGTGCCAATCGGTCCCGTGAATGTCAACAACCCGAAAGCGATCACTCTTTAAAACATCACCAAAATGAGAGGTTTCCGCCCAGTCTTGTTTCGTTTTCGGGGAAGCAGGTAAACATAGCCTGCAGGGCGATGCCCAGCATATCTAAACAATCCACCACTTGCGATCTATACAGCAGAGATGTCATACTTAAGGCACTTGCTCGCCTCAATGCAACACTAGTAAAGACAGTAGTCTCAGTACGGGATTGATGGCATGACGTCTGGGCCAAGAAAATTGATATATTTATGTTTTTTCAGAAATTGTCTAGTGAGGTACTTTGCGATTCTGATGTACCAATAGTCTACCAGATCGGAGCATTTACGTTCTATGTGAAGGAATCAGGCATGATTCCATTAACAGCAGGATAGGCCCTAGAAGGTTCGAAGCTGTCGGTGATTTTCTTAGTGCTATGTCTCGCATTTTGCTTCATCGCACTCATTGTTACAGATTTATTAGATGCTACCACATCTGGGATAACCACGGCCAACGACATCATGCTTTTTCTTGTTGCGACTTTCTACATGACGTCTTCTGATTTCAGAGCCTCAACCCGCTTCTGTACGAGTCGCCGCTTTGTCGTCCTAGCGTGGGTCGTGGGCAGCTTCTCCCTTTCGGTGTACTTTAAAGGCCAGTTGACTTCGTGGCTGGTTGCTCACAGTCCAGAACCAATTGTCGACGATCTGATTAAACTCGAAACGGCTTTGGATGCTCACGCATATAGACCGTGCGTTACCAGAGACTCACCCTGGAACTTTCGCGTTGGTGATTTATACGACACTGAAGTCACTAGCAAATTAAAGAAGTCACTTCACTCGGCTACCTTAGAGGGCACGTTCAAAGACTGCTTCAAATGTGCTTCAAAGAAAGGCCGGTTGTGCATCACGGTTAGACAGAGGCCATGCTCAATGCGCTCTTTCTACCCCGGATTGACTGAGTCTAAAGATCCGCTAGCGCTATTCTATGCCGGGGTACCTGTGCGAAAGCACTACCCTCTGAGGATGGCCTTTCGGTCTCTTGTACAAAGAGTCGACGAGACCGATTGGTATCACATGGCAGACTTAGCATGCTTGATTCATAAGCAAGAAGAAGAAGCTCAGCGGTCGGGGGAGTCGCTGAATATTTTCGTTGTGGCGCAGTTTGTATTGCCGTGTTTTGGTGTGTCGGTCTTTGTCTTTCTTTTAGAATTGCTCTTTGGACGCTATTCTGTTCTGCGTTCTACGAGATTGACAAGAGTACGGCCAGTGTAAGCATTATGTAAAAAATGCGAGAACCGGTACCTTGATTTGTTTGTGCAATTGCATTATAGCTTCACGTTTGTTACAACGGAGCAGTTAAGGGCTAGCTTCCCCAGTATCGTGTCTGTGAACAAACAAATGTCGACACAAAACTCCTGACAGCGACCGCCGTCTATGAGCGACGGCGGCGATCGCTCCAGTCTTTCCGCTCTGGTTTTCACCAGAGTGGAAGGGCTGAATTTCGTAGCAAGCAGAGGAAGCTCTAGGAGGACGCCTAGGAGTTTCTAAGCGTCGTCCTACAGAAAATCCTAGTCCTAAAATCATCCTTGAGGTCCTCCTAAACGTCGTGCTTAAGGTCGCCCTTGATGTCGTCCTAGACGTCGTCCTGAAGGTTGTCCTTCACGTCGTTCATAAGGTCGTCCTAGACGTCGTCCCCTGGGCATCGTCCTAGACGTCGTAAGGATAACAGTTTGGCTGGTCCCCCATCTTCACGGGAAGTGGAAGGGCTCTTTTTTTTTTTACTAACACCCTTCAGTTCTTGCTGACAAAGTGTTCCATCACCCGAAGCTAAACTGCGGCTGTCTGCTTTTGCTCAATGCTTTGTGTGCTGGGGCAATTGTGCAAAATATGAGTTCGTTGAGGAAAGCACTGATGCGTGGGGCATTGAAAGTCCTCATAGAGATCGATATATAATATACACGCACTCAACAATGCAAATCTATTGATTCACTTTATCGTTGCGAGAAATTGTGTATTTTGTTTATTGCGTGATTTAATCACACGGATGGAGCCTCTAGTGGCCATCTGAAGAGCGCTTCGACATATGGGTTTTCATGTTTTTTTTTCGCATTCTAATGAACAATTTGGGAATTCATGGCGTTCTTTTTGTATGCACACCCGATGCTGCGAGATCTTAAGTATTGCTCCGTATTTTCATTTCTTACATGTCGTAACCGGGAAAAAAAGGAACGCTTTTGTTAGAAGAAAAAGCAGAAAAGAAGGACGCTCTGACGTAACCTTCTTAGAAGCCCTTAAAACTTTGGAGGCAGCAATGGGATCTCAATATCAGGACTGCCGTCAATATCTGCGACTGCTTCACCCGGAACGCGTGTACGGGTTGCGCTGTCTCCATATGCGGCTTATATAGTTTCCTGCCTT
Source organism: Ixodes scapularis (assembly GCF_016920785.2). NCBI lineage: Eukaryota > Metazoa > Arthropoda > Arachnida > Ixodida > Ixodidae > Ixodes > Ixodes scapularis. The sequence goes on from NW_024609881.1 coordinate 33,488,157, forward strand.
CCCAATTGATGCCGTGTATACTCAGCGTTTAAATGTGCTGCATTCAAGATATTGCCAAAGCATATCACATAGTCCCTCATTCATGCTCATTCGGGGCTTAGAACACCTAGACCTTCCAGAAAAGTGTGTTTCTCTCGGCCGATCTCTTTATGGGTGTATTAAGGTGAGGGCAGAAACGAAAGGGGTAGAATCCGAAGACGGTACCCAAGCAGCACAGAGTTGCCAGTTATTGGCCAATGGCTGGCGATGGTCCTTGGCCAAGTGGCCAGACAGTGGCCAGAGACTGGCCGGTGACTAGCCTTTATCTGGCCATTGGCCAATGGCCACCGGCCATCAGCCATCGGCCTAGCATTGGCCAATGAAAGGCCACTCTCTGGCCACTGGCCAAAAGACCATCGCCAGACACCGACCATTGCTTGGCCGAAATCTGTGCTGCTTGGGTAGTGACTAGGGGACTTCGGCATGGGTATCCACTGTCCCCGCTCCTCTGCATGTCCTACATTGCTGGAATGGAGGAGAGACTAATTCATTCAAGACTGGGCTTCTCTTTAAACCACATAGAGGGTGGCGAGGAGGTGAACTGGGTGCTTCCAGGGCTTACCTTCACCGACGACATCGTTTTAATGGCTGAGACAGCGGAAAATATGCAGAGGCTACTTGATATACGGACTGCAGAGGCTTCAGTGCGACACCTAGATTTCAACGCAAAAAAGTTGCGCTTGTACAGTTCTCAGGGTCCGATGATACGCTTTGCCGTTCACTTAAGTTAGGCGACGAGATGGTGCCACTTCAGGACTCGTACAAATATTCAGCAGGATCAGTCAGCAGGGCGAGGGGCGAACGTCCTCCGAGAAAGAAATCTCTAGAGCTTCAATAGGTTTCTAGTTACACGGGAAGTGTGGAAGGCAATAATAGTTCCGGGCTTGACTTTCCCTACTGCTGTATTGCGCGCTCTTGGTGAATTACGAGAAGTTATGGAGCGACGAGAACAAGCAGTGGGACGACAGCCTGCCACGGAAATGTGGCTAACGAAGCCCTCCAGAGAGACCGAGGATGGTCAAGCTTCGAAGCCAGGGATAAGCTAAGATAAGCTATGATGCACGACTCCGCCCCATAGATCGAAACCGATGGGCCTAAAAACGTTTTCACTTCACTTACATGACCGGGACACGAACAAGGTGGCAGAAGCGCGTCTATCAACTCCAAAACAATGTATTGCTTATTTGCATAAACCTTAAATGTAGTGACGGGTGAGACGTTGGAGTCCAAAGTGAGAAGCAGAGTACGTGAGAGGGAGGTCTTCAAGTGGTTTGAAGCTGCTCAAGCGAAGCCGACGCTAGTAATGTACAGTAAAAACAAGCAGCTGATCGCGGCTGAAGCCCTGCACTATGACAACAGCTTGGGCAGTCAGCTTCTGTTCGAGGCGCAAGCGTCCGATCTACGAACTCTGGTATACCGGGAGCGGTTTGACACCAAGGTGGTTGCCACGATGTGCCGCGCGCGGAGAGAAGAACCTGAGACAGTTGAACACCTAGTGCCCTGTTGTAAGGGCCTGCTGCCAACCCCACTAACGGTTCCCCGGCTTCGCTCAGAGGCGATGCTAGAATGTGCACTTGGTTTTAAAACGACGACTGCCTGAGACAACGTCTCTACCCGCTCATTTACACTGGAAGCGGATCCGCGGTCGCAAAGCGGTTGCAAGCGCAGTTGTACAAAGATCCAGTACAATGGCACGCAAACTCGATGACATCAAGTGCGCGTGAAGTTGTACTGGACCTTTATACAACCAGCGGTTGCGAACGCGGATCCGCTTTTAGTGCGAACGAGTGGTACGGGTGGAGTAGACGACCCTCCACAAGACAGGCATGACATTTCTACCATGGAGTGCGTGCCAAGACGAAAGCGCGTCTGGAACACTCGTGATAAAAAATTAGAACAAAAGCTGATAGGTTTTTTTTTTTTTTTTTTTTTTTTTTTAATGGCACGAAGATTTTTCGAGCTCTCCCGGTATAAGGTAAAAGGGGCATCATCATCATCATCATCATCTTCAAGATGTTTTCTAAATCCCTTGGTTTATGTACATGTGCGCGCCCGGCGCGGTAAAAAAATTGATTATGAATGGCTTGGCTTTCCCGAATTAATAAACGTAGTTAACTGAGTTAAAGGCTTTGTCCTCCTGTCACTTTTTCTTACTGTCGCACAAAAATGCAGCTCGAGCTGATTCACGATAGAGAGCTTAGATTGCAAAGAGGCTTCACCTCAAACCGTGGGGAGCTTTTGCGATTTGAAGCCGAGCACCTCCTGCGGCGATCTGTCGGCAGAGCTCCATATGCAGCCTTTTCGTGTGGCGAAAAGGAAATCGAGAGGAAAGGCGGACACGTTTGCAGACGATCAAGGCTTCCGTTACCTCTTCGCAGCTCCTATTGCAAAGGCGGCCCATAAACAACATGACCCTGATCGACCAGATGGAAACTCTCTAATACAGGCTATCTAATGAAACAGATCGGAAGCAACCGCAACCTCTCACCATAAATGCAAACCAGTACTGCGGCTATCGGCGGCTGCTGTGGTACTCGCGTGTGACCAGCTCGTAAGTATACGCGACTCGAACCATTTATAGGCAAATCTCCAGACACAGCTATAAGTGACATGTGTTCGACCTAAGGTCGGGCGCCAGTCACCTGCAGCTATGTTTGGAGATTTGCGTTTGTCCTTCGTCCCCTTTGTTTCCGTTTGCCAGGGATTATTCTGCCGTTCTGCCTTGCCACGTGCCGTAAAGTGCATTTAGTGTTCACTACTTCGGAACTGCTCGATACTGGCGACGACCTCTGGCTGTTGGGAAAGACGAGGCTCATTTTAAGGCAGGCTATTTCTCTGGAGGTCTATGGATCGCGGGACGGATAAAATACTGGGCCACAGGAAAGAATACAATCAACAAAGAACCCGACACAGCAAGAGCGCAAGGAGCGCTCAAAGACTATACTCGAGGCACCAAGAAACGCGGTTCAACTGGCTCCCCCTATCGCATCCTGACATGTTAATCTTTAGCTACTTAATTCTTCAAACATAAACAAGGCTTTGCGTGTATGTGCCGCCGTCGCTCATAGATGGTGATAGCTGTCCAGAGTTCGGTGTCATATTTTCTAATAAGGGGGACATCATGCTGGGAAACTAGCCCTTAACAGCTTCACTGTAAAAACATTTCAGCGGCGTGGCGTCCTGTCGCCGCCGGGCCTGGCGTTTGCGCTTGGATTCCGCGGCACGATCGTTATCCGTGGCGTTGGCACGCCGGTGCCGGTCACATCGCCGCTTCTGTACTCGGCGGCGTCCCAGGCGAACGATCTGCTCTTCTTTCGCAAGAAAGTCGGAACCACTCGACGCAATAAAACTCGACGCGATAGCGGCTTCGCGGCGCTTGCGCGGCCATACGCGCTGCTGCGCACGTCGCCACCTCCTTGCGCTCCCGCTGTTCTTCCTCCAAACGAACGCACGCGGCCGAACCACCGTGAGTCCACATGGCAATGGATAAGAGCGCTAGCGCGATCGCGATATCACGGGACACAGGACACACACGAGCCGATGACGTAGGGTGACGCGGTGAACAATCTCAAGTTTGTGTCGACATGCCGTTTGTCCTCGTACACGTTAGTGGGGTAACTAGCCCTTAACAGATTCGCCGTAAAAGAATATTTGCTGGATTCCGTTATAAAAAGTGAAATTGTAACGTGTAAAGTTTTAAAATATTTGCACCATATACTTCGCTGGAAAACGAAGCGAGGGAGTCCCTGGAGCTCTCGCTCATATAATTCTTTTTATTCGCGATTAGATCTGCATAGTTTAATGCCAGCTTTGATCGACGTCAACTGAATGATGGTGACCGAAATGTTACTTCAATGTTTGTTTAAGTATATTGTACGGTACGCGTACCTTACCACAGAAAACGTACACGCACCTTACCATATAAAAGGCACACGTACTTTACCATAATAAAGGAAAAACAGCACGATGCTCGATAGATGCTCCGTCATTTCCCCTTCCGAATAGCTGTAGCGAATAGGGCTGAAAAAAGAACAAAGAATGAGCCGAGAAACTGAGAGGGAGTAAAAGACAACAGCTATGTGGGACGTCAGAACGCCGAGCTCTGCTTGGAATGACTAGTGGGTAGAGCTAGCTGCCTTTGTTTTAACTTGTGGCGTTTCGACTTTCGCCGCCCGCCGCAGGGGATCGACCAGACGACTTCTTGCGTGGAGTTAGGCAAGGTTTATTACCATGACTCAGACAGGAGTTCGGTCGAAACCAAACAATCAATTCCCCTGGCCCGAGCCGTCTAATTTCTAGACGGGCGTGGGAACCGCCCCCGCCATTGGTGACGGCACTTGCCTCTGCGTGGCGGACCCGAGCGCCCCACCCCTTTCCCCCCTTAGATGTCAAGGTCCACGATGGCCTCTTCGTTGTCCGGATAGCGGAGCAGGTCCTGGCGCGCAAGCCGGAAAACCTGGACGGCCTCGGCGACCTCCAACGGGCGGGGGGCCACTCGAGGAGCCACAGGAGGTGGCGCAGCACGGCGGCCCAGACCGCTGCCACACGGGCCTGGTGCAGGACACCCGCCAGGTGAGTGGGGCGGTGGATCTCCGGCACCCCGCAGACGGGGCACAGCGGGTGGCGCTCCGCCTTGTTGTAAACGGTCACGGGCTCCTGTGTGTAGCGGTCCTCCAGGGTGTTGCTCCGGAAGCGCTGGGGGGCGGTGTACCGGGGCGCGCCGCGCTCGGGCTGTGGCTGCTCCGTCCAACGCAACCCCGAAGCCCAGCCCACCGGACGGTTCTGGGCCAACACCGTCCAGGTCACGACGTTGGCTTGCTCGTGGCATGGCAGAAACGCGTCGCTGACCGCGTGAAATGATGGGCGCGGCGGAACCGGTCCTGGTGGTAGTGGCGATCCTGCGAGAGCTATACGCAACGCACACACACTTAGGAAAAAAGGCGAATTAACGGGTCAGATTGCAATACGCCAAACAAGTTCGGAGGGACTCGCGAACAAAACTGCCCCTTTGTGAAAACAAAGGGCTGACCCGCGGGAAGGAGATGGACCCTCTCACCGCCCCCCCCCCCCCCCCTCTCTGCGAAGAGAAGCACAGCCAGCCAAGAGGGATATGAACAATCGGTGTTTGGCCACCGTGGGCGCAGGTTGTACCGCCTGGGTGGTGTTCCACGGTCCGACGGCTGGCTGAGGGCTGGCTGGTCCGGAGCCTGCGGAGCAGCTGCTGGCTCGAAGTAACGCTTCAGCTCAGACACATGAATCGGCTCGTAGTGCTTTGTGCCATGCAATCGTGATAAGTGGTAGGTTAGCGAAGAAACTTTTTCAGTCATTCGAAAGGGTCCATCCCAGCGGTTGGCGACGGATGCTGCGAAGCCTTTCGATGGGTCGCTGAGGGGTTGTGTCCGGCGAAGTACCAGGTCTCCAACTTCAAATTGAACGTCGCGGCGACCCTTGTCGTACTGGGCGGCTTGGTGAAGACGAGCGACACCGAGGTTTTCTCGTGCTTTGTGAACGGCTGACGAGAGTCGGCGATGGTCGTCTTGAGCGAACTGCGCATACGGGCGTCTATTCTGCGCGAAACCTGTGTATGAAAATGAGTTTTCCATTGGGAAGGTTACCTCCTCACCAAAGCTGAGGCGCGCAGGTGTGAAACCGGTTGATCGGTTGATCGTTGCCCGCGTTGCGAATGCTGTCTCGTCGAGTTTGGCATCCCAGTCCTCGTGACCGGCTGTGTGGGAGATCAACATCAATTTGAGGTTGCGGTTAATACTCTCCGTGATGTTGGCCTGCGGGTGATACGGCGACCTTAGCTTTTGCCGTATTCCAAGCGCTGTGCAGGTGTCGACGAAGATCTTGCTCCAAAAGTATGAAGCACCGTCCTTGAGGAGCTCTGCCGGGAAGCCGAATCTGGGGAAGACGGACAGGCGATCTTCCCAGATCGGCTGCGAACGAAGCTTCCACAAGGGGAACAGTTCGACCCACTTGGTGAAGTGGTCGGTCACAACCAGTAGATACTGACTCCCACGAGGACTACGTCGACACGGCCCTATGATATATGCAACGATCTGCCAAGGTGACTGGCTTACGACTGTCTGCAATAATCCTGGTGGTTGGCCTCCGCGCGGTTTCGCCTTCTGACACACTGGGCGACTGCGAGCAGACTTCAGTACATCCTGCCTGATTCCTGGCCAAGTCGCAACACGACATAACTTATCGTAAGTCTTACTGCCGCTGCTGTGACGCGCTAATGCTGAATCATGGAAATACCTGATGAATGAATTGCGCAGCTTCCGAGGTATCACGATCCGGAAAGGCGATCCATCGGTGTCGCCGTCTGCCTGGGGCAGGTAGCGGAGAAGAAGTCCGTCCTCGCTCAGCAGGTATGAGTCGTATTCGCCGTCGCTTCCTGTGCTGCCTGCTCTCTGTATTGCAAGCCCTTCGCACACGCGTTGCCAAAGTCCGTCTTCCTGCTGGGCCTTGCGGAGGTCTGCTCGGCTCACCAACGTCTCCACCGCGACTCCGAAGTGTTGGCCACGATGTCAGTTAAACCCACGAACTTTGGTTCTGCCTCAGTGGGAGGGACCTGCAAACGAGCCCGTGACAATGATCTGCAAGACGTCAGTACTCCTTTACCGTACGCGATGCAGTAGTCGTATTCTTGTACTGTCAAAGCCCATCGTGCAAGACGTCTGGCTGGGCTCCGCAGATTCTTCAGCCAGGAGAGCGCTTGGTGATCAGTCTGGATCTGAAAGGGAGTGCCATCGAGATACATTTTAAACGTCTCAAGGGCGAAGATGAGGGCGAGACATTCCTTTTCCGTCACGGAATAGTTCCGCTCGGCCGCTGTCAGCGTGCGGCTGGCGAAGGCGACTGGGCGAAGAACGTTGTCGTGTTCCTGAAGCAGGAGTGCGCCGAGGCCGAAGTTGCTGGGATCTGCCTGAACAACAAATGGGCGATTGAGATCCGGCAACTGCAGAGAAGCGACGTCGGTGATATCTTTCGAGAGCCGAAGAAAGGCGTCGCGCTTCTCCTCCCTTCATCGCCATTTCTCGCTTCTGCGCAAAAGCAAAGTCAGGGGGTGAGTGATCTCGGCGCAGGAAGGGATGAATGGGCGATAAAATCCAATCAATCCAAGAAACCGTTACAAACGCTTGACGTCCTCTTGCTATGGGTACTTTGCTATTGCACGCAGCTTGTTTTCGCTCGAGCGAGGAACTCCGCTGTCCACCACGAAACCAAGAGGGTTCATTTGTTGTGAAGCGATTTGCACTTTCCCAAGGTGAATTTTCAGCTCGGCAGCTTGCTGATGCTCGAAGTGCTCCTCGAAGCGCTGTGGAAAAAACGACGACGTCATTCAGGTAAGCCATGGCTAATTGGTACTTTGCGTCGCCGAGAACAATGTCCATTAGGCCCTGGAAGCTAGCGGGTGAATTTGAAAGGCCAAAGGGGAGGCGAGTAAATTCAAACAATCCTCCGTGGCAAGTGAACGCAGTCTTTGGAACGTTTTCCGGGTCAATCTCGATTTGCAAAAAACCTCGGCTTCAATCCAAAGTGGTGAACACTTTTGCATTGCGGATAGCATACATAGTCGTTTCAATTGAAGGAAACGGGTACGAATCTTTCACCGTTACTGCGTTGAGGCGGCGGTAATCCAAGCACAGTCGTACGAGCCGTCCTTCTTCGGAGCCAAGACGACGGGAGAGGCCCAGAGACTCTGGGACTCTTGCACTGCTCCGGTATCCAGCATCTCCTGTTGTGCTGCGTCTAGAAGGGCTCGCTTGTGGACGCTGAGGGGTCTCGGGCTGCACCGCAGTGGTCGGGCGTTGACAGTCTCAATGCGGTGCAGCAACACATCGGTCTTGTCCCCTTGGCCGTATTACTTAACTGCACAAACTGCACAAGTGTAGCTTTAACGGCTTGAAAAAACGAAAACCAGAAAAAATAAGTAAAAACATCTTATATATATATACATGGGTGATAATGATTTCATCTGAAATCGTGCAGGCAAAAAAAGTAGAATTTTTAATCTCGCTGAAAACAAATATATGTTATGGCGTCGTCTCAAAAAACGCAGTAGCCACAAACCGCAGGTTCGTCGGATTTTTTTTTCTCGACTTACGAATTTAAAAGAGGCCGTGGTGGAAAGCAAGGTTTTTCACATCCGTCGTAAGTCGGATGTTTCGCTCGAACTCCCGCCTTGGATTTTTTTATACAAACTCTTTTCAAGCACTCTCTGAGGACAGGTTAAAGGCTCTAATACCATAAAATAATTTTAGGCATTTTTGCTTTTTTTTTCCTGTAAAAATGCCAAAAACGCCCCCTCGATTAATTGTTGACGAACTTTGACAATTAAATACTGGCGATATTCTTGCGTTACGTCCCTACTTTGTATGTCTATGGAGAGCCCAAAACACCCTTTTTATTTATATTATAAAATCGCTCAGGGCTGCATAAAGTTCCATTTGCGGTGCGTTTGCGTAAATGTTATGCGAAAACCAGAATGTACCATATTTGAAATCGATTTTCTAAAAAAAACAATTTTTGATTTTCTTCGTTTTTTCTTAAGATGTAGATATGATAGTTGTCTATTGAAAAGCAAGCCGAGAAAGTGTGTATATTATTTGCATGTTCTATATTTAAGCATCAATATCATACAAAAACGCGTTTTTACGGCTCGAAACGGACTTGCGAATCGCGCGTCTTCACAAATTTTGAAATATTTTAGCCTTTCTTCAACGTTCCCACATAAAATGAAATACAGTAGTTCCACCCTGTTATATTTATTGATCATTTAAATTTCAATATGGGCAGCAAGCCACATTGGAGGAGTTCAAAAGAGAAAGCCGCACTTCTTAACAGACCAGCATGGCGTCGTAAATTTTTAATACGTAGAAATCGGGAGACGTCTTATTTATTCGGGGCCTCCAGTGGCCTCTATGGACTTCCTGCCCTTTCGGAACCAGCAGATGACCAAAACCTTTCGCGCTCGTTGTGTTAGATAGGACGGCCCGTGACAGTAAAGCGAGCAGAGCACCCTGTGTTGCGAGGCGTGAAATGGTACGAATGTGTCGTTGACGCGGCGAACAGTGACGCCCACCCTGGAGGGGTCAGTGAGTCGAAAGCAAAGGAACTGTTGCCTGGGAAGATGAGGACACCACGGCTTTACAATGTCGACGGTCAACAACAGTTCTGCCGGCGAAGACAACGCCGCGTGCGGGATAAAACCGGCGGCGCGGGACAGAAACCCCACAGACGCACACACGAAGATGGGCCGGTTTCGTTAGAGATGTGGGGAAATTTCTAAACCAGCCATCCGTGCACACGTGGAACGATACAGCGCTTTTTCCCAAGCTTCGAGCGCGCTATTCTTGAAACGGGGGTGCTCTATCTCTCTCCGCGGAGGTCCGATAACACCGAAAGGTTATCTGTTTTTGAAACAGCAAAGCCCCGGAGGCTAACATTAAAAACCAGCGTGTTGGTAAATATGATTATAATGCAATTAAATGCAAAGGTGCGAGTGAGCTGGTAAATATACTTGTGCTTATTCTGCCTGGAGACTAGTTGGGTTGAAGTCAGCCTCCTCGTCAACTATAACCGTTTGTGAAGAGTGGTCTTCTCCCGAGAGGAAAAGTTTGCGCCGGCTGACGTGTTCTTTTGAAAAAGGGAAGGAGAAAGAGAAAGTTTGAGTAACTGCAGTAACTACCTCGAAAGCCCCTCTTCCGATATGAAGGTCGAGGCATGTTACGTCTCGATTACCTTCTCGCGCATCGCTGCTCGAATCTACACTTCACTTTGTTCCGCACAACCATTGTTCCGCACAGCCCCGACGGCTGGGCGGAACAGAGTGAAGAATGGATTCGAGCATCATGTGGACGCCGTCACCCTTCCAGGCTTCACTGTCGTGGGACTGGACTCGGCGTCGGTCAGTTATGAATTTTTATTATTATTATTATTTCGTGTGTTTCTTCGCCCCGCTGAACTTTGTTTCTTGAATGCGGTTCTGCTGAATGTTTTTTTTTCTTAACAATTTTTTTCTTACTAACTCTTTTTTTAGCATTGTTTAGTTGTTGGGTTTATTTCATCATGGCGGCCGCTCCGCCATGGATAAAGAGCGTGGTCGCCCGCATTTGATTGTGTCCCCGAGGAGTAGGTTTTTGTTCTTACCTTGCGAAACGGAGTTTAGCCGTCTGACTAAATTTTTTTTTTTTTTTTTTTTTTACGTGTCGTCGAGTTCATTGTCTGACTCTGCACGAGGCCTTGCCAGCGCTCGAACCTAAAAATTTTATTTTTTAACGCAATTTTCGTTAAGTCATAGAAACGCACGGGTCGCTAGTCTGACTTTGGTCTTTCAAAACGAAGACATCTTTTTTTTCGATATTGAGGCTTAAATATAGCACATACAAACAAAATACACACTTTCTCGACGTGCTTTTCGAGTAGACAACTATCATGTCTATATTTTAATAACAAATGACCAAAAATGTTTTGTTTTTTTAGAAAATCGATCTCAAACTTGGTACTTTTTGGTTTTCGCATAACATTAACGTAAACGTACGGCAAATGGAATTTTATACAGCTGAGTTATTTAATAATATATATCTGTAAAGAAGGTGTTTCGGGCTCTCCGTAGACGTAAAAAATATCGACGTAACCGAAGTAGACCGTGAGTAATTAATTGTAAAATTTCGTAAACAATTAACCGAAGGTGAGTTTTGACATTTTTAAAGGAAAAAAGCAAAACGCCTGAAATTTTTTTATGGTATTAGAGCCTTTTTCCTATGCTCACAGAGTGATTGGAAAAAGTTAATTATATGTGGACTGAAAATCCACGGCGGGAGATCGAGCGAAACATCCGACCCACCTCGGATGTGAAAAACACTGGTTCCACCTTGGCCTCTTTTAAAATTCGCTAGTCGAGAACGAAAATCCGATGAACTCCGTTTGTGGCTACTGCGTTTTTAGAGACGACGGAAGAGCATATATTTGTTTCAGCGAAATTAGAAATTCAACCCTTTTTGTCTTCACGATTTGAGATTAAAAAAACAATATACAGGGTGTTTAAAAAAACGCAGGCCAAATCGCTCCTGCGAAAACTATTCATCGCAACGAAAAAAGGCTTGTTGCGCTTTGGTCCTGGGCCAGGGGCACATTTAGGAAAATTATTAAAGTCTGGGATAATTAACTTTTTAATTATTTTTGCGTAATTACCTTTTTAATATTGTGTTTAAGGGCATGGTTTAGATTAGGAAATTGCTCAGCATCATCGAAAAACACTAAATCAACAAATTGCAGAACGATAGAAGGCACGCGAAGCATTTTACGGCTTTCTGAGAAACCGCACAAAATCGGCGGGTTCTTAAGTTTCGGTTTGCTTCCGGAGCGGATCTCAGCCCCTGCGGCACCGCGCCCCTTGGGGAGAGAGTGCAAACAGCCTTTGTTGCAGAGGTTGGTTGCACTATCTCTCCACGGGGCGCGGTGCCGCCGGGGCTGAGATCCGCTCTGATAGCAAACCGAAACTTAAAAACCCGCCGATTTTGTGCGGTTTTTCAGAAAGCCGTAAAATGCTTCGCGTCCCTTCTATCGTTCTGCAATTTGTTGATTTAGTGTTTTTCGATGATGCTGAGCAATTTTCTAATTTAAACCATGCCCTTAAACACAACACCAAAAAAAATAATTACGCAAAAATAATTAACAACCTAATAATGCCGGACTTTAATAATTTCCCTAAATGGCCCCCTGGCCCAGGACCAAAACGCCACAAGCCTTTTTCCGTTACGATGAGTAGTCTTCGCAGGAGCGATTAGGCCTGCGTTTTCTGAAACACCTTATATATATATATATATATATATATATATATATATATATATATATATAGAACCGACCCTGGAGGCACCCACGACGAGACTGGAAGAGTGACGATGGAGTGAATAAAATTTAAAAAAACGTAACTCACTTCTCTAATAAAATATATTCCGAAAGTCAAGTTGTCGAAAATTCCAATCGCCTAAAGTTTCTGTCGAACTTCGTTGTGCAAACTTTACGAAATGTTTTAGCACAGTCCAGGAACACCGTATCGATCTGTTTCTTGTGCCTTACTGCAACTGCAAAGTCATGACACGTTGTAAGTAGACGGGTTGATACACCGTAGAGGAGGCTGTTCTGTAGGTTCGACATTCTTTTTTTTTTTCTCTCAACAATGTGTGGCACTTTGGTGCACCAGGTGTTCTGAAGATCTTCAACTTGTCAATGGACGTGATATCGGTCGGTGGCTTGACACGGTAAAACATTATCTGACCAGAATATTTAATTGACACGAGCATTTCTACATTCGATGGGGAGCGTAGATTTTGGCAAAGATGAATTAAATATCGCACAGGCTTAATGGGGAAAACTTTAATGTAACGGCTTATAGCATGACATTTATATAATATAAAATGCAACCCGGCTGTCTTTAACGTATTTTTGTCATCTTCCCGCACCTGGGTGCTGAGATCTGATATCGACTGAAACCGTCTTCATAAAGCGGCGAAAAGAAACATTAAAAAATAGCCACATTATCAATTCTACTCTTGGCTCAGAAATGAGCGTAACATTATTATATACCGAAAGATTGAAGTACACTCAAGACTTGCGTCTCTCAAGATTCTTGAAATAATGACTTCGGACAGCAACAACATCAACACCGAAGTATGTCACGCTATAACATCATCTGGCATCAATAAACCAAATCCGGGTTCTTCTAATTTCTATGTCAACGGTCCACATCAGAAGGTACATAACACACACAACGTGCGTGCGCTACTTTCTACACGCAACAGCGCCTTGTTTCCTGTGTGTTCAAGGACTAGGTGATGACTAATAAGGTTCGGGTAGAAGACAAATACATGCAAGTATAAAAGCCGCACGGTGGCAGGGATTCTCAACACATGACAATTAATTCGTGCTTATTTAGTATCGAGCTTAGACAGAAGTAGGTCACGCGAGTGCCGATATGCCGCTCCAATTTTTAAGAAGCATGCACTATCTGCTTTCCGTGTCTCACGCCATCTCTATGTCAAGGGCGATCTGCTACGGTGAATCAGCTCAAAGATTCAGTTCATCCCTTCACAACTGGACTCACTCGGACCAGGATGTCATTTTCGTCTGCTGTGGTGGATCTTGGGACACCCAATATTGAATGGCAGAAAAGCCTCGATGTGAAAGACACACAATGGTGCAGCCACTGGGGCAAATGAAGGACACTCAGTGAAGAGAACGCTATGCACAAATTTCGGGCACTCCTTATGGCCTACCGACACTAGGGAACACCAGAAGCCTGTATTGACACAGTTCCTAAGCACTTCCCCTTTTGTTATGCAGCAAAATGGCTGGTGTTTGGATATTTCGAGGCATGCCTATCTTCCACTCACTTGATTCTTAGTCAGCAGACCAAGCTTTGTTGTTGCGTGGCCTCGGCGCACTTCCAGAAATCTGGAATGATAACCATTGATATGGGTGCCAACCGGCCCCATGAATATCAACGGCCCGAAACTGATTAGTATTTAAACGATCACCCATGGGAGAGTTTTCCGCGCAGTCCCGTTTCGTTTTTGGGGAAGCCGGTTAGCATAGCCTGCAGGGAGTTTCCCATCGCATTTAAACGCACCACCATTTGCGATGCGTACAGTAGGCGTATAATACTACAGGCACTGGCTCTCCTCAATGCAAAATTGGTAAAGACAGTATTCTCAGAAGGGGATTATGAGCAAGAACCGGGCCAAGAAAATTGATATCTTTATATCCTATCAGAAACTGGATTGTGAGCTACTTACAGATTTTGATGTATCAGTAGTCGACTATATCGGAGCATTCATGTTCTACGTGAAAGAATCAAGCACGATTCCATGAACTGCAGGACATGTCCTCGAAGCGCCGAAGCTGTCGCTGATTTTCTTAGTACTATGTCGCGAATTTTGCTTTGTCACACTGATTGTTTTGTCTTGCTTTGTCACACTCATTGCCAGCGACGCCATGCTTTTTTTTGTTGCTACGCTCTATTCGACGTCTTGTCATCTGCAAGCCTCTACCAGCTTCTGCACGAGCCGTCCCTTAATTGTCCTAGCATTGGTTCTTGGCAGCTTCTACCTTTCAGTGTGCGTCAAAGGCCAACTGATCTTCGTGGCTGGTCGCTCGCATTCCAGAACCAATCGTGGACGATCTGATTAAACTCGAAACAACTCTGTATGCTCACGCAATTCGACCGTGTTCTGCCGGGTACACACCGTGGACCTATGGCGTGGTGATAGATACGACACTGAAGTCGTGAGCAAACTGGAGAAATCACTTCATCGGCAGATAGTAAAAGGCACGTTAAATGACTGCTTCCAATGCGCTTAAAAGAAAGGCCGGTTGTGCATCACGGTTAGACAGTTGCCCTGCTACATGCGCTTTGTCTACCTCAGATTCACCGAGTCTAAGGTTCCGCTGGCGCTATTCTACGCCGGGTTACCTGAACGAAAGCACTACTGTCTGAAAATGGCCTTTCGGTATTTCGTTCAAAGAGTCGACGAGACGAATTGGCTGACAATGCCAAGCATAGCGTGAGCGGTTTCTCAGCCAAAAGACGAACTCCAGCCGTCCCTGGAGTCGCGGAAGGTTGTCCCTCTGGCCCAGTTTTTATTGCCGTGTTTTGGTGTGTCGGTTTTTGTGTTCTTACTGTAAATGCTAATTGGACGCTATTCTGTTCTGCGTGCTGCGAGATCTACAAGAACACGGGCAGTATAAGCGTTATGTAACTACAGTCCGTTGCAACCTAAAAACGGAGGGCGAGGGTAAGACGGGCTGGGGAGGAGGAAGCAGACGGAACGCTAAAGAGAGGAGGTTTCCCTCTCTCTTCTCCAGCGTTCCGTCTGCTTCCTCCTCCCCGGCCCGTCTTACCCTCGCCCTTCGTTCTTAGGTTGCAACGGACTATAATGAGAGAACCGGTACCTTGATTTGTGTTCTCAAATGCTTTACAGCGATGAGTTTTTTTTTTGTTTTTTTTTACTAACATTTTTTAGTTATTTCTGATAAAGAGTGTTCGGTCACCCGTAGCTCAACTGCGGCTGTCTGATTTTGCTCAATGCTTTGTGTGCTGGAGCGTTTTACAAATAAGTGTTTTATTGAGAAACTCACTAGTGCGTGGGACATTGAAAGCCCACATACATATCGATATATAATAGAAAGGCACACCTATGCAAGACATTGTGCTTCTTTTTCGTGTGCAATTTAGCCAAAAGGATGGAGCCTCAAGTGACCGTCTGAAGCACGCATTGATAGACAAGTTTTTCATGTTTCTTTTAATTTTAATAAACAATTTTGGAATTTATGGCGTCCTTTTTTGATATCCGCGGCTGATGCTTCAAGGTCTTAGGTGTTTCTCCATATTTCGCCTTTTCTTCATGTTGTAACCCGGAAAGAAAAAAAGGGCGCTTTGTCTGAAGAAAAAGCAGAAAAGAACTTCCGACGTAGGGCTCTAAGAAGCCCGTAAACATTTTGAGGCAGGGGTGGGATCCCAACACTACGACCCCCGTCTATATTTGCGACCGAGTCATGCAAAGCGCGCGTACGGGGAGCGCTGTCCCCTGATGCGGCTAATATAGTTGCGCTTTCCCAATAGATGGCGCCATTACTCAGCTGTTCAGCCCACCAGACAACCTTTTGGCCAGGGATGCTCGACACCTCTCAGCAGCTCCCCATTTGCCACACCCGAGAGCACCTGATCAGGCCGAAATATTTTCCACAGCTGCAAACCAACTTTCAAACAAGTGGGTTGCCGAAGACTTTTCGTCACCCTCCTGCGTCCCCCACGCCGGAGCTGATAGATTTAGTACACCGCTTGGTGTGCCAACAGATCGAGGCTCTGTAGTGGCAGAAGATGTGGGAAAGAGGGGAGCCGGAGCCCATGATGTAGCTGATTACGTCTACGCTCCAAATCGGACGAGATCAAAAGTACAGCGCCGGACACAGAGAAGTGTTGTATAGCCCTTCTTAAATATGAATGGCGGAAGACATCGGCGAAAATGGCGTGAATTATATACATCCCTAGACATGCAACGCGTTTCTTTATTTGGCGTAGCGGAAACTCATTTGCCTGATATGAAAGAACCTGCCATAGACACAGCGTAGTGCAGGGCGGTGTGTAATCGAGTTGAAGGTGAGAGAAAAGGTGGGGGGCGCAGGCGCTTTTCAGCCAAGTAGTAAACAAGGGTAGCCTCGGTTGTCGGAAGACTGCCGAGAACACATATCGGTACAGGGTAAAATAGATAGCATACCAACCGCTGTATGCATTATTTATGTTTCTGTGGGAAGCAAGCGCGAAAAAGAGAACAACTCTTCCTTGAGTGTCCCTTACAAAAAAGCGTAATTCTTTTTTGTGGAAAGTCTGCTGTAAAAAGTCAACACACTTATTAAATATCAGCAGCTTTCCATCATACTTTCTGCACATTGTATTTAGCTTTTGACTTGACTTCGAGGAGCCGTTTGGCCCAAAGTTCAGTGCAAAGGCAGTACAGTTCTTGGCGCCTAGGTGTAAACATTTTGTTGACACTCCACTGAAAAGCTGAACCTCTAACATAGCATAAGACAACCTTGTGACTCCAAGGCGATTCATTGCACCAGACCATTTGTAGTCTCTGTGTCGCCGGAGCCTACAGCTTTTCTTGTGACTACCTTGCGACTTTCGAGGCTGTTCATTGGCGACAGCCTGTTTCTTTTCTGCAGCTTGTTTGATGACTCTCAGCTGAAAGGCTAGTTTTCTCATTACTCCCTTATGACATGCAGTCCATTTGTTGCGCTTTTGTGTAGCTCGCGTGTTGGTACAAGCTAATGCTTTTCTTATGACCACATTGTGACTTATGAGGCTAATCGCTGGCGGCAGCGTGTTTCTTTTTCGCAGCTTGTTTGATGACTCTCAGCTGAAAGGCTAGTTATATCATGACTCCCTTGTGACATACAGGCTATTTGTTGTTATGGTGACAAGCTAATGCCTTTGTTATCACTACCTTGTGATTTATGAGGCTATTCATTGGCGACAGCCTGCTTTTTCTGTAGCTTGTTTGGTGACTCTCAGCTGAAAAAACTAGTTTACTTATGACTGCCTTGTGACGTCGAGGGTATTCGACTGGCGCTAGTATTTTTCTGTGAAGCTTGATTGATAATAATAATAATATTCTGCTACTTACGGAATCAGCTTTTTTTTACTTTATATCTCTACACCCTTTTGTAGAGGCTGCTCCGGTTGTTTGTCTCCTTTCTTCCGTCCTGTCTGTTTTGCTGCACGTTTCAAATAATCATATTCCTAGCTTTCATATTTTGCTATATTGCTGAGCATTTATCTTTTTCTGCTGCCAATTTATTGATTTTGTTCTTGATAATGATCCAAAATATGTAGACGGTCCATATCCTTAATTGCACTTAAATGTCACCAAAAAAATCAGACTGTAAGATTGACAATTCTGTTCAGCTTTATTGCCTACTTCAATGTGCAGTGTTTACTGTTCCTTCTTCAGCATGTTGCTTATGCTATTTTTTACTTTAGTATCGGACGCCTTGTACTCGCCGCACACGTACGCTGAAGCAGAAAAAAGATAATTACAGATTTGTCAGGATGGTATACATACCATCCGTTGAAGAAGCCGAGTCTATCGGCGAAACTCTTCACACTGTGCGTTTTCAACGTATACAAACATACATACATACATATATATATATATATATAAAGAGAGAGAGAGAGAGAGAGGCAGAAATGTGCTATGAGTAGCTTAATAATGCTATCGCGTTAAAAGGTTGCGGCTAAAACTAGAGGTACCTCAAGGCAGTGATACAACCGCGGTTTTCTGCAAGCAAGATAACAAACCGGCGGCCGTATGCACAGCTACAAACGCCAGCGTATTGTAGACCCTGTGGACATGCTTATTACGCCAGTAAAGAGACAAAGATAATCTATAAATCGACAGCTGACTTACCGACAGCGACCACTGAAGCCAAATCAGGCTCCTTGTCCTCACGCCATTTGATCAGGAACCGCTCCCCGGCCAGTGTTCCCAAGTAATCCGGGTCGTGGATTAGCTTGGCCACGACTTTGGTGTCCCCCATCTAGCGGATATTGTACACGTCCCACTCCGATCCGCTAAACTAAAATGTCGGTCATGGTGCGAGATAGAACTATGAAGCGTAAACAGCGGGCGCGAAATCGCACGAGGAAGCGAAGCCTAAGCCACTTCAACTTCACCATTTCAACAGAAAGACGCAGGAGTGTGGATTGGACAGGATTGGACGTGAACTTCCACAAAGTGGAAGTTCACGTCAGCTGTAGCAAATTAGTTTGCAACGCACATTGCCTTCACCTAAAAAACCTTTGTGCTGAATCTCCAATGGACATAAAACGGCAACTCAACAGCCTCTGAGATGTCGAGAGCTGGAGGTGTCAAGCTTTCGAACTTTATTCTTGCGCAGCTAGAGCATGCCGGATGGTACCCAGTGTACGTGATGTCCGGAATCACAGATGTCTTCTCTGGGTCCTGAAAAGTATAGCATCTTTTACGTAACAAGGAACTAAACACCTTTTTACTGAAATAGGATTAGGAAGCAAAACACAGTTAAGAGTCGAAAGTGGTTTCTTGTGCGGAAAATGCCTTGAGATACAAGAGGTGATAAATTGCTTAAATTATAACCAAGACGCTGAATTATAAATTATCGAAGGTTCTGTAAGTACTCTTGAAGTGAAGATATAATCAATTTTGCTCACGGCGAAATGTACCACCGAAAACAACCACCGGTAAAACCTCGATCGCTTTACCGGTGGTTGCTTTTTCAGTTATAAAGAAAGTCTCAGCTACGATAAAAAGTAAGTATTTTATCTTTCTTTCCAAATGGCAAAAAAACAAGTTGCAATGGCATTAGGAATCGCAAGAGCCACTAAATGAGCTTCGCTTAGAATATCGGCACTCTGTTACCCGAAATTGTTAGGGGCGCCTCCATATTGGTGTTTGTACAGAGCAGACGGAACTGCCGATCGTCGTGATTCAAAAGTGTGACTTCCGCAGCGTAATATTCAGTGTTCGGAACCTCATGTAATCTTGTTTTACTCGGTCGCAAACTGTTTGAGCAGATGTGGAGGAGGGAAGAGTGTTGTTTCTTGTGATTTCAGATAAAGCTTCACATAACTGGCAACCATGATTTTAGCCACAATATGGGCAAGTGCCGTTACCCTGAAGCGTAGCTTATTTAGTTGCTCTAGGAATCACAAGCAAGTCTTCAGAACAATGCTGAAGCACCGAAACGTTCGAATCTAAATAATGTTAGTTTTATATGCATGTCTAGAAGGAGTTCCTTAAATTTACACATCGCGACACTGTTAGCGCGAACACGACATCGGTGCATTTTCGCATTTTATTTTTTCGCTTACATTATAAAACTAAATTAGCTCTTTCCGTAGTAATAACCCTTACAGAAATGTCATATCTGGACTTATATTAAAAAATACAGATATGGATATATAAGGAATTGGGCAGATATGGCCAGATATGCACAATCAGGCCATATCTGGATGATATAGCCATATCTGTCCAATTCCCTATATACCCATATCTGCCCAATTCCTTATATATCCATATCTGCCCAATTCCTTATATACCATATATAGACTGCTTTATATGATCCCGTGTTTGGGTCTGGTAGATAGGGTACCCACCCCATATAAAGCAATTTTCATGTGATGCTCCTTCTGGCATCACATGAACATTATTGCCATGGGACAGTTACCATACTTTCCAGGTCCAGACATGGGATTATATAATGCATTTCTATGAGTATCCACAAAATATACATCGTACTTCTATCCCACACTGCCCGAAACGTGTGTTCATGTAGATATATCTACAGAATAGTCCACTGACCAATCTTTATTGGCCTGGTTCGGAATTTGTCATTCAACAATTATGTATGCTACAAAGATAGAATGTAGGCGATCGCTAGTTAGAAAACATTGTAAATATCATTCGACGTCGGAAAGTCACAGACCTTTGGCGGGATTGGTTGTCGAGAGAGCAGACCGAGAGTATGGTTTGCAAAAGAAGTTTTATACAAGAAAGCGTGAAAACTCCAAACAAGCACTTCCCTGTTCAAGAAAAAAATTATGAGGACAAAACTGTAATATCCATTACAGAAATGTCATATCTGGACTTATATTAAAAAATACAGATATGGATATATAAGGAATTGGGCAGATATGGCCAGATATGCATAATCAGGCCATATCTGGACTGATAAAGCCATATCTGCCCAATTCCTTATATGCCCATATCTGCCCAATTCCTTATATACCCATATCTGCCCAATTACTTATATACCCATATCTGCCCAATTCCTTATATGCAATATATGAACTGCTTTATATGATCCCGTGTTTGGGCCTGGCAAATAGGGTATCCACCAGATATATAGCAATTTTCATGCGATGCTCCTTCAGAATCACATGAAAATTATTTGCATGGGGCAGGTACCCTATTTTCCAGGTCCCGACATGAAATCATATAATGCATTTCTATGAATATCCACATAATATACATTTTACTGCTATCCCACACTGCCAAACGTGTGTTTACGTATAGATATATCTACAGAATAGGCCACTGACCAATCCTTATTGGTTTGGTTCGGAATCTGTCATTCCAACAAATATGTATGCTACAAATATAGAATGGAGGCGATCGCTAGCTCGGAAACATTGTAACATACCATTCGACGTCAGAAAGTAAACAGCCCTATGGCGGGATTGGTTGTCGAGGGAGCAGACCGAGAATATGGTTTGCAAAAAAAGTTTTATTTATAAAAGCGCCAAAACTCTAAACAAGTACTTCCGCCATTCAAGAAAAAATGATAAGAAACAAAACTGTAATATAGCACGGACAAAGATTAAAATAGTCTAAAAATGTAATAGCACAAAGACACCTATTAAAATAAAACAAACGGAAGGCAACAATTAAGCTGTAAACTATACGAAAGTTTCAAAGTCGTTGATTCCTACTCACAGAGTCACAGTCCTGATTCAACTCTCCGGTCGAGCACAGCAGTTTTGACAAGGGCTAGGTTGCTAGCCTCGTCGTTGAAGTTCTTCCTCGCACCGTGTGATGTTCAAAGCCCCCAGTCGCTCCTCGCTGGCCTTGTTTTTCCGTTCGGTCGCCAAATCTTCCCGTGTCATTAATCGTCACACATGCACACAGACACCGTTGTTTGCCGCGGAAGCAATAAAAGATGAAAAGGTCATTACTGCTCCTTGAACACGACGAGGTCACCACTGTTTCCCGGACTAGGAAATGACGAGGGCATCATATTTTTAACTAAAACCTCATAAAAATAAAAAAAATAAAATAATGAACACATAACAAACAAAAACAAAAGGACTAAATCATGAGAACAAAAAATGGAATAATGAACACAGAAGTAAAAAGTATAAAAACACGAAGGACTTACACAGACAGCCACATTTGTTCAGTTAACAATGACGTTTAATTCTGATAAAAAATATTCCTACTGCGCTAAAGATCACCAATATGGTGTGTAAACTAGGCCACCTTGAGCAAAGCAGGAATATTTGTGATCATAATCAAATGTCATTACGAACTCAAAAAGTGTGGCTGCCTGCGTAAGTCCTTCGTATTACTATTCTTCTGAATTCCGTGTTCATTATTGTGGCTGTTTTGAACCAGGCGGAACTTGGTGGTGTATTTTCCATTCTGACCTTCGGACAGCTTCGTACCCATAGAAAAACCCACTAGCTTGTCTACATAATCCCACTCCTAAAAAAAAAAAAAAAAATTGTGTGTATGTTTATACAGTCGGAAGTTAGCTTGCCTCAGTGGGCGTCTGCTGTCCCAGCTGTAGAATAATTTAGCCAGCGCGGTACAACTGCTATCCTGGGGTCTTTAACGCGCACCACGCAGTAGTGATACCCAACCGCACGCCGGGACGATGCTCATCCAGATCGAAACGGGCAGGGGCGGCGATCCACTCCTCCTTGCTTCCCTTGAGGCACTGACAAATAAAAATCAAAGGTTGGGTCAATTATGTTAACGCAATATACTTCAAACACGTAGCATGAGTGCTGGCAAGATATTTGCTGCCTTCAATCTAGATAAGCTTGTAAATTTACATGCTAAATAACAAGTAACTTAAAAGCTGAAATATAATATTCGATGGAACTACAAAAACCGAAGACTAGCTCCGCAAATATAGTGCTCTTTAGTACACCAGAATTGAGTAGAATCGGATTACAGCGTCCCCCTTACAAAGACTGGAGCCAAACAAGTATAGACTCTGCCGTGCCACTACAACAGAAACAATGGTATTGTGATCTCGTGGAGATCAGAGTTCGGAAAAATTCTGACAGGCTTTAGCACGACAAATATGTCTAACACTATATACTTACACTGAACAAAATAGATACCAAAAACTGGCGAGACATTACCTTAATTGAGGACATGCATGTACATTTCCCTAGAAGCTTGTAATTAATACTTGAAAGCCTCTAAAAATACACCAGTAGGAAGAGAATAAATGCTTCACCATTTCAAGCAGCCTGAGTGTTTCTGGAGGTGTGAAATTCGTTACACGTGCGTTGGATCATACGAAACACGTGTACAGCAAATGATCTTTAGAGCTCGACATTTCGCGAGGAATAAATGCCAGCGTCAAAAATTATTTCGCGGGCACAAATTTTTGCGATCGGAAGTGGTATGCTATGCATCAATCACCATGGGGTAAATTCATCGCGGCATCAATTTTTGGCAATTTTTTTCTGGGTACGAACTGCGAAAATGAAGGCGTCTGCAGACGACTGGGGCGGCGAAAGCTACGGACTTGCTCGATCAATCAATCGCTGTTTTTGTCGGGTCCAGCTCTCAGCACGCAAGTACGGAGAGTGGCGTCGGCGATGGAGGGGCATCGCGCTCTTCCAGACATTCTAGCTTACCAGTAAACAATACGGCGGAAGGAGGAAATCAACCCCCGCCCTCCTCTTCCGCCTTTGCCCCCCCACCCCCAATCCGTCTCCCAAAGAGTTCCGCCGCAACTGATCGACTTTAAGCGAGTAGACAGCCTTAAGCGAGTAGACAGCCTCTGCATCGGAGAAAAAGGAAAAACAGCCTCGCATAACACCATTCGCGCACAATTAGTAATACTGATAAAAGCAAGCGATCTACAGACAATAACAAGCCTATTGAACGCAGGAAATAATCTAGCCCAAACGAACAAAACGCGAACTTACTTCGATCCCGTGCCATGATCTTGGCTGTTGAGCAGATTTAACGTAGATCCACGTCCCACAGTCGCTTCCGTCTTTGTCGGACACATTTGAAACTAAGGCAAACTCCACGCATCACCACTAATCGGGTAATTGGACCGTTAGCCGGCCGTGAACACAGGCATTCAAAAGCACACGGCCGGCGAAGCGTGCGAAACATAGGCCGTTGTTTCGATGAGATTGTATTCGTATCTTCAACACGTTTGAAATAAAACGATCAGCAAACCGCATTATAAAACTCATAAAAGACACAGTATTAATAAACTATTGCACATGTCAATTTCGCCATAATATTATCAATAAGTCCTGAAGATGTTGCAAAATAATAAATACGAAAGTGAACCTGCAATGGTAGAAAGAGAAATTCAGCAGACATGCAACCTTCTCGAAAGGTTGCATGTCTGCTGGTGTATTTTTAGTTTTTCCTACTGGTGTATTTTTAGAGGCTTTCAAGTATTAATTACAAGCTTCTAGGGAAATGTACATGCATGTCCTCAATTAAGGTAATGTCTCGCCAGTTTTTGGTATCTATTTTGTTCAGTGTAAGTATATAGTGTTAGACATATTTGTCGTGCTAAAGCCTGTCAGAATTTTTCCGAACTCTGATCTCCACGAGATCACAATACCATTGTTTCTGTTGTAGTGGCACGGCAGAGTCTATACTTGTTTGGCTCCAGTCTTTGTAAGGGGGACGCTGTAATCCGATTCTACTCAATTCTGGTGTACTACAGAGCACTATATTTGCGGAGCTAGTCTTCGGTTTTTGTAGTTCCATCGAATATTATATTTCAGCTTTTAAGTTACGTGTTATTTAGCATGTAAATTTACAAGCTTATCTAGATTGAAGGCAGCAAATATCTTGCCAGCACTCATGCTACGTGTTTGAAGTATATTGCGTTAACATAATTGACCCAACCTTTGATTTTTATTTGTCAGTGCCTCAAGAGAAGCAAGGAGGAGTGGATCGCCGCCCCTGCCCGTTTCGATCTGGATGAGCATCGTCCCGGCGTGCGGTTGGGTATCACTACTGCGTGGTGCGCGTTAAAGACCCCAGGATCGCAGTTGTACCGCGCTGGCTAAATTATTCTACAGCTGGGACAGCAGACGCCCACTGAGGCAAGCTAACTTCCGACTGTATAAACATACACACAATTTTTCTTTTTTATTTTAGGAGTGGGATTATGTAGGCAAACTAGTGGGTTTTTCTATGGGTACGAAGCTGTCCGAAGGTCAGAATGGAAAATACACCACCAAGTTCCGCCTGGTTCAAAACAGCCACAATAATGAACACGGAATTCAGAAGAATAGTAATACGAAGGACTTACGCAGGCAGCCACACTTTTTGAGTTCGCAATGACATTTGATTATGATCACAAATATTCCTGCTTTGCTCAAGGTGGCCTAGTTTACACACCATATTGGTGATCTTTAGCGCAGTAGGAATATTTTTTATCAGAATTAAACGTCATTGTTAACTGAACAAATGTGGCTGTCTGTGTAAGTCCTTCGTGTTTTTATACTTTTTACTTCTGTGTTCATTATTCCATTTTTTGTTCTCATGATTTAGTCCTTTTGTTTTTGTTTGTTATGTGTTCATTATTTTATTTTTTTATTTTTATGAGGTTTTAGTTAAAAATATGATGCCCTCGTCATTTCCTAGTCCGGGAAACAGTGGTGACCTCGTCGTGTTCAAGGAGCAGTAATGACCTTTTCATCTTGTATTGCTTCCGCGGCAAACAACGGTGTCTGTGTGCATGTGTGACGATTAATGACACGGGAAGATTTGGCGACCGAACGGAAAAACAAGGCCAGCGAGGAGCGACTGGGGGCTTTGAACATCACACGGTGCGAGGAAGAACTTCAACGACGAGGCTAGCAAGCTAGCCCTTGTCAAAACTGCTGTGCTCGACCGGAGAGTTGAATCAGGACTGTGACTCTGTGAGTAGGAATCAACGACTTTGAAACTTTCGTATAGTTTACAGCTTAATTGTTGCCTTCCGTTTGTTTTATTTAATAGGTGTCTTTGTGCTATTACATTTTTAGACTACTTTAATCTTTGTCCGTGCTATATTACAGTTTTGCTTCTTATCATTTTTTCTTGAATGGCGGAAGTACTTGTTTAGAGTTTTGGCGCTTTTATAAATAAAACTTTTTTTGCAAACCATATTCTCGGTCTGCTCCCTCGACAACCAATCCCGCCAAAGGGCTGTTTACTTTCTGACGTCGAATGGTATGTTACAATGTTTCCGAGCTAGCGATCGGCTCCATTCTATATTTGTAGCATACATATTTGTTGGAATGACAGATTCCGAACCAGACCAATAAGGATTGGTCAGTGGCCTATTCTGTAGATATATCTATACGTAAACACACGTTTGGCAGTGTGGGATAGCAGTAAAATGTATATTATGTGGATATTCATAGAAATGCATTATATGATCCCATGTCTGGACCTGGAAAATAGGGTACCTGCCCCATGCAAATAATTTTCATGTGATTCTGAAGGAGCATCGCATGAAAATTGCTATATATCGGGTGGATACCCTATTTGCCAGGCCCAAACACGGGATCATATAAAGCAGTTCATATATTGCATATAAGGAATTGGGCAGATATGGGTATATAAGTAATTGGGCAGATATGGGTATATAAGGAATTGGGCAGATATGGGCATATAAGGAATTGGGCAGATATGGCTTTATCAGTCCAGATATGGCCTGATTATGCATATCTGGCCATATCTGCCCAATTCCTTATATATCCATATCTGTATTTTTTAATATAAGTCCAGATATGACATTTCTGTAAGGGTATGCACGTCGACGTCCATTAAACGCGTTGTGAACCACATGGTTAAGCACAGCTGCGAGACCAATTTTTGAGTGGTTTGTGGTATCGGCGGCTGTGCCGCATCTTTTAGGCTTTATAATTTGTACAAAACACATGTCTATCGCAAAAACAATGCTGCCACGGCAACGGTTTCAACTTAAGCCAGACTACAAAAGGCAGCCGATGAACCTTACAAAGAAACTGAACATGAGAGCTTATACTCGCCAAGTACATCATCACAAGAGCCATCCTTTGAAGCACCAAGGGACGACAGGAGAAGTGCTCTTCGAAAGCGGCTGTTGTTATTCCACCTTAGGATTACCGAGGAGCTGAAGCTAGCACACAGCACTGCTGATGAAATCCTCAGTGTTATAAGAAATGTGGTGTCTGAAGTCCTTGAAAGTATCACAGAAAAAACTCAAGATATCCTTGAGAAGGAGAATGTTGCTATGTCAGTGAGAGAGAAGTTGGCCTCACTCCAACATGCTGAACATGTTGTTGAGGACATATTTTCAGGGATACAGACCACCTACCTCAGGAAGAAATACGTGATGGAGAACCTCTCCTACACAGACGTTCTGGTGATGCCACTTCAGACGGGCAACCAAGCACTGCAAGAGTCGGTGTGCTATGTACCTCTATCGCCACTACTGGGAAATCTCCTGTCATCCACTGAGATCCTTGAAAGTGTCATGCAGCCCATACATCAGTCCACAGTCCTTCAAGACATTACTGGTGGAGACTTCCTCTGCCAAATGCTGTTGCGCCAAGAGGACAGTGAGACACCGACCATCTTCCTCCTCATTTATTCAGATGAGCTTGAGCTGAGCAATCCTGTGGGTGCGGCAGCAGGGTCTCACAAGATCCTTGTGGTCTACTTCTCGCTGATCAACATCCATCCAAGGCACCGGTCAAAGTTGAGTGCCGTGCACCTCCTGCTGCTTGTCATGTACCCGATGGTCAAAAAGTATGGCTTGGATCGAGTTCTTGCTCCCCTTATCCAGGACTTGAATTATGTCCATGAGCATGAGATGCATACACAAGGGAAGCACTTCAGTGTGGTGACAGTAGCATTCACTGGGGACAACCTTTCTATGCACAAGATGGCTGGCCTCCAGTGCTGCTTTAGTAGCGACCGCATATGTCGTTTCTGCCTTGGTCGCTATGGGTATCTGGACAAGCATTTCTCCGAGGCAGATTGCACGATGAGAACACGCGCAGGACATGAAAGCCACCTGAAAGCGTTCGCTTTGAATCCATCCCAAAATGGCCCATTGTATGGCATCTCTGCCATTCCTCCACTCCAAAGCATTGCAGAGTTTGACATTACATCCCAACTCCCCCCGGACGCAATGCATGATATCTTAGAAGGGGGAATGGGCGTCGTCATGCAGCGTGTCCTGCATGGTCTAGTAGAAGATGGCACGCTTCAAAAGTCCGACATGAACAAGGTGAATAGCTTCAGTTATGGATTTCACGACAAGAAGGTTGCCCTGTTGCACCCAAAGAGAAGTTTCTGCAAGGAAAAGCCAACCTGCGTGGCACAGAAAGCCAAAAGTGGTGCTTATTCAGGCTCCTCCCGCAGACCTTTGGAGATTCTGTGCCTCCCGATAACCCACATTGGTTAGTCTACGTGGCCTACAGACATTGCATCGACATTATCCTAGCAGAGAGGATTCCAAGAGACTGCATTTCCTATCTCCAGATCAAGATCCAAGAGTTTCTTGAAGCATTCACATTGCTGCACCCATCTGCACCAGTGACAGCAAAGTTTCACTACTTGCTCCATTACCCAGGCTTCATACAGAGGTTTGGCCCACCACGTAGGTACTGGGGAATGCGCTTCGAGGCTAAACATGCCTACTTCAAGACTATTGCTTCAAATGTGCGAAACTTTCGCAACATCTGCCGAACACTAAGCACACGCCATCAGCTGTTGCAAGCCTACGAGCTCTCGGGAAAGCTTTTCGAAAGCTGCATTGAAACGACTGGTTCTGTTGTGGTGAAGTTAACCAGCCTTTCACAAGAAGGGCAAGCCGCTGTCTGCGTCATCACGCCAGAAGCTACCCTTTGCTCTGTGAAGGCTGCCAGCGCAAACAGTCGTATGTACCGACTGGGAGATGTGATCATCTTCGATGTGCAGAACGACACACCAATCTTCCTCCAAGTCGAAAAGCTGCTAGTGGTTTGCGGATTATTAATTCTCCTTTGCCGACGTCTGAAAACTGCGTGCTACTGCAATCACATTGTGGAAAAATGCAACGACATTGTGGCAGTGACACCAGGCAACGAGTTTGACTTGTGCTAACTTGACCTGTACAACTCTGGCACACTTTACGAAGTTGTGCCTCACTTCGCAATTTCGAAGCTTAATTAACACGACAACACAAGGGGACACATTCCGGCCCAACACAAGAAAACTGAACCTACAAACTGGAGAAAACTGAAGCTGAATTATGATTTACATTTCTTTTTTTGAATGCATCTGTTTTTTAGTGAATTTGGAAAGTTTTTTTTATTAGTGCTATCGTTACATCACGGTTAACCGTGTCATCTTGAACATTTTTTGTGTGTGTGGTCATTTTGATTTTATTATATTTCTTGTGCTTTTTTGTCCATTCTTCATGTTTAAGTCTTTTTTTGTATTTGAATTTGTTCTAGCATGCTTGAGTCAGTTTTTAATTTTGTTGGTACACCAATTCTTGCCTTAAGGACATCCTGCTCTGAAAGGGGGTTCCCCAAAAATATCCTGAGATTTGCCTTATTTTGAAATATGGTATGGAAATTAAATCTTGTAAAATGTGTGTGAAGAAGGTATGAAGGAGACAAATCTGGCTGTGCCAGTTTTAAGAATATCAATAATTATATATTGAAAAACCTTGAGAATAGGAACAGAGAGGACAAGGACTACACCATCTCAAAACCAGCACAGAGATGACTTAACTTCAGCACAATATTCCTTCTTATTTCCTTTGCATACCACAAAACACATAAAATAAATCTCCACACATGAAACAAATCTCCACACTCTACATCGTGAAAGTCTCGAGCCCTGAAACATGGGCTTAAAAACAGTCTGAAAGGTGCAGGTTACGTGGAGATTCGTTTCATGTGTTTCATGCTGTGCAAAGAAAACAAAAAAGATTATCCTGAAATTAAATAATTTCTGTGCTGGTTTTGAGACGGTGTTGCCCTTGTCCTCTCTATTCCTAGTCTCGAGGTTTCTCAATACAGATATGCATCAGCTCGCTTGCGTTTTTACTCTAATTTTATTAATACTGTACAATACCAGACAAGTGCCCACAATTAACATTTCCAAAACTTGGGAATTCTGTTCTTATGTTAAGCACCTACCCCCTCCAAAGCGCTGCAAATATTCCCCGATTGTGGCAGCTGCGAGAACACCAGCAGGGATGACGGGAATATCGACTTCCTTGCAATGAAAAGGGAAAGACTTCTTGGGCAGGGGAAGCCAGTAACTGTATTATCTAGGTCACTTGGGCACAGAAGGTGAGCTCAGCAACTGTTGGCGTGTTTGTTCACAACCACTTTCACAGTAGAGAGCACTGCCATAGCGATATTGATGTGAGGAGCCGAACCACCAAGACGATAATTAGATATCAGTGGACACTGGACCGCATGGTGTCATTGGCGACGGTTTGCGTCTGGGGTCATGACCACTTTCAAAACAGCAGTACTGCCATAGCAATGTGAGTTATGCGCATAAAAAAGGAACACAAGGCGATCGTCGGTCGACACACTTGGTAAGAACATAGTACGGTAGACCCACAAACTTGTAAAAGGCACGAGAGTCGCTGCAACGGTGAATGTCACGGTCGCCATTATCATGGGCTCACCGTCGTGATGCTCAAATAGGCTCAGCAGACTCGGGCGACTCTTGCGCATCCACCATGCCCGGTGTACGTAGCACCATTTTGGAACTTAGCAGTTTATGACGGCTTTGTTTACTTATTCGACAAACTGAAGGGTAGAAACCAGCACCCGGCTCTGCGTTCTTCGGAGAACACACTATGGACGGCCTGTGGTTGGTATACATAGCTAACTCTCAACGATACTATGCGTTCACAATTTCAGTTAACTTATTGTACTGCGTGGACATGCATGGGTGCACAAATACTGCTTATCAAAGTGCGCGTGCAGCGTGTCTGAAAGAAACTAATAAAGACGTCACAAAGCCTAGAGCAGCTCATGAAAATTAGATGCAATCAATTTCCTCCACTCAGCCTCAGAAGGAAGACATCCCGTTTCTCCCTGCTTCTCGGATATATATGGAGACACGTCAGTGAAATGGAGGAAAGACGCTGTTGCTATCTTTTTCCTCCCTTTTTTCTTAGAGTGGCTTGCAGTCACAACCTGTGACATGAAGAGCTCCACACTGCCCGCAGTAGTCATAGCTGGAACGAGGCCCTCGGTGTCTCTAAACAACATGTTGGCAGTGGTGAAGTACTTGCCAGGAACGTGCTGCACCATAAACTGGTGGTGCAACAGCTAGATGCACAGCCACTGGACGCGATGAGACATGAGGTTTAGATCGGCAGAGCCCAGGTTGGTTTCAACAACAAAGCTCGAATCGTGCAGGAACTCCTCGAACCTCTGGACAGCCCACGAGACACCCAGTGCTTTCTTCAGAATTTGGCTGTAGCGCTGTTCGGAACTAGCCATTGTCCGCGACGCAAAAGGAACTGCTCCTCCAGTGGCATACCAACTTGTTTTTAAGTGGGGGGCAAACCAGACCCCCCCCCCCCCCCCCAGGGGGGGGGGGGGGGGGGCGGTGTTCTTGGTATCCCTTGGGCGCCGCCGGCCAGTGTGCACTGCCCAGTGGTGGCTGTTTCAGAGGGGAGCAAAACACAAGCCTCGCCCACCCCCCCCCCCCCCCCCACTCTGAGAACTGGGGGGGGGGGTGGCAAGCACCCCCTTGCCCCCCGGTTGGTACGCCCATGTGCTCCTCGCTCGCCAGATCGTTGCTCCTGCAGGAGGACCGCACTCAGGCCGTACGAGTTGATGCCTGCAGAAATGGTTGTGGGATACTGTGGGTTCTATCGAGCCACGCAGGAGCTGAATGCCACCGTCTTCTTCAGCAAGTCGAAGGCTGAAGCTTGACTATAGTCAGTTACAGGTTAAGAAGGTAGCGGCAAATGCCCCTCAAAGAGAATCGGATATCCCTCCGCCACCTTTGCATCCATAGCGTCCCACCGTTTCCGTGACGTTACAGACAACGCGCGAGGAGGGTGTTGCCTTTCTGTACATATTTGCTTTATCTTTCGACTTTGACTTAGCATTGTGGAAGCCACGAGAGGGAGATAAGAGTTCTCCCCCACCGACGGAAACAAATACGACTTCGGGGGATTAGCTTCCCCCCGATGGATACAAAGGCTGCTTTCAGGGGCTCGGTTCCCTCTCCGATGAATACAAAGGTCGCTTTCTTAAAAAGTGGGATGGGAGACAAGTGGGAATCCCTTGAAGCGGCACAAGGAGCGTTTCCAGTGAACTCTTCTTTCGACTGCGGAGAGATTTAAAACGGGCGCATCACACTTGTGGCAGGAGCTTCTCCTACCTTCTTGACTTGTAACCGACTATAGTCCACCCAGGTCCAGACCGTGTCCTCGTTCAGAACGAGCCTGATTGGTGCAGTGGCGGCGGAGAGGCTCAGCAAGAAATGTCCGATGTGGTTCAGCATTTCCAGGAGACGCTGCACACCTTGCACGTCTGTCGGAAATCGCATACCCGTGATGGCGGGAGACCTTATCGGGGTCCGGTGCTATGCCGTTGGTGCTCAACACCACACCAAGGAACTTAAGGGACGACACCCCGAGGCGGCACTTGGAGGCATTCAGCATAACGCCCGCTTGCTGCAGCCTCTCGAGGGCAACTTGAAGTCTGCTGTCGGGTTTAGATCAGTCTCTGCCAAACACCAGAATGTCGTCTATCATGTTGATGCATCCTTTAATTCCTTTGAGAATCAGTGACATCTGGCTCTGGAGCACCCCTGGGGCGGACATAATTCCGAAGGGCAGGCAGCGATAAGAGAATCGCCCGAAGGGTGTATTGAACATCATGTACTCCTGACAGCTTTCGGAAATTCGTACCTGGTGAAACCCAGACATTGCACCCCTCTTCGAGACGACGGTAATGCTTCCGGGCAACCCAAACGCCTGATCGATGGTCGGCATTATGTTATGTTCTCAGAGGATGACCTGGTTCAGCTTGGTTAAGTCAACACGCAGTTGATAGCCTCCTGCTGCCTTGGGAGCCCTGACAAGGCTGGCGCAACATGCAACATGCTGTAAGAGTCTCGACCCCCGACCACTAACAAACGCCAGGGTTTGATAACAAGCACACGTCTCCTTTCCGCAATATTTCAACGCTGTTCAGCCTTCTTCTTTGGAAGCACCCAAGGTGGTGGCTAGCACGGCATTGCATGCAGACGACTACGATATTGGCCATAGTATGATCGAAGTTACGGTCTAGATCAGCGTCACAACGTGAGTATCCGCAGATCGATCGATTGTACCACAGTCGCACGAACGGTACCCTAAAACATTAAAATCTGATATAGAATAGCAACTAGGGAGCACATGTCACCTTGCTGTGAAACACAGGAAGACCTGAGTGACCAGCCGCGTCTTCGTTTACAACCAATTCCAGGATAGACAGCACTGTTTTAGCGATACTGGTGATGCACAGAGGCACGAACCAAGATTATCCTCAGATGATCGTCGGTTGACCCTTTGACAAATGGCAACATTGGCGACCATTTGCATAGTCATTCATGACCACTTTCACAACAGACAGCAGTGCCTGGGCATGTTGGTTATGCGCAGAAAAACAAAACAGGGTGATCAACAGTTGACGCACTCGGGAGGAATGTGGTACATTAGGCGCACAGACAAATAATCAACATGAGAGTTGCAGCTATGCGGATTTTGCAGTCTCATTAGTCATGGGCAGGCAGCGGCTCTCGAATCTTGGATGTACTCGTATCATCAGGCCTACAGCTGCCCGAACCACTCGCATGCTACAGCGGGCACGCTAGCGACTGACCACTCTGAACAAGAACCGCCTTCGATCTGTCGTGACGGTTATGACATTGCGAGATGTGCTAAAGACAGAAACGAGTGCTATGACACCTGATATCGGAAGCATAACCGCAGCCAAAATGTACAACACATTGCACTAGGTGCGGCCTGCAGTTTTTAATAAACACAATTTTGGCCCATATAATTTTTTAGTTGTGCACCCCTGGTCTAGCACTTCTCAGTAGATAATAAGGCTGATAGGAGTCGTACCCTTACTCCCAACGCACATTTTAACGAGCTCCCAGAGAGCTGCCAGGTGACGCGGTGTGTATCAAAAAACACATATTCCGCCGTTCGCATTTCATCATTCTCCTAATAGCGCCTTGTACTTGGACATGCAAAGGGAACAAAATAAAATTGAGGGCGAAACATGTAAAGCAACAAAGGACAATAATAAGGGGTTCCTCTTAACTCCTCTGAAGCCTACAAAACAAAACTGGTCTTCGACGAGTTGGGATCTGCAAATTGGCCAGCGACGAAGTGGCCTATATTACAAGTTGTCTAACGAGAAATTGGACTTTGAGCAACTGGCTTCAACAAGTTGGCCAAATAAAAGGACACACAGGCGTGAGCGCCCGCAGAATATTCCTGGAGGGAGGAGAGGGGCCGGAGGAGAAAAGAAAACCCTTTTGTTTTGTTGCGTCTTTACCACAAGTAGAATACTGCAACTTCCTCCCACACCTCCGGGCGCCGTGCACACGTGGGACGTCGGCGACCGTTCGCGTCTTCGTACACAACAGCAGCACGGCCATCTGCAGCTCCGGAAACACAGATTTGAGGTGATGGTCGGGTGGTAAACGGAAAGGGGTGACAGCACCGAACGCCGCACGGAAGACGCACAGATAAACCACATATCACAGTCGCTGCACAGCTGTCGCGAGAACAAGGGACCTCAAAGAGCCACAACTCGCTTGCAGTCTTTGCACCGTTGGTTGCAGCGGTCACAGCCAGAGCAGGGCCCGGCAGTCGAGGCGGCCGAGGCAGCCGAGGCACGATTGGTCGAGGTCCGAACAGTCCGAAGCCCGTTGCTACCGCAGCTGATCGCAGGCGCAATCCAAGCCCAGTGCACGTAGAAGGTGACGGCATCGTTACAAAGCTTAGCTGATTATGACAGATGTGTTTACGCTTTTTTTTTATGAATGTCGAAAACCTTATGGAAAAAGAAACGACTGAAGGGCCAACCTCGTCGTCTTAGCCCCTGCGTCAACGGCTTAGATCCAACCAAATCCTGTTTATCATACAGCGTGCTGATGAAGCTAGTATCGGTGGATAATAAGGACTTTAATTTTCCTTCCATCGGTCTGGGTTTTGTATAATTGTGTCGTGGTAAATAAAAGAAAAAGGAAAAACGAAAAAAGAAAACCTAGCAAAGCAAGAAAAACAAAAAAATAAAAATAAAAATAAAAAGCTTCACACTTTTCAGGGATCGAACCCTCGACCACTCGATCAGTAGCGCGATGTTCTACCCCTGCACCAACTGGACAGGGAGGAACGTGCGTTATTCCTTCCGTCTTAGCTTCCGTTCCTCCCTTCTCAGGGGGGCGTCTCTAACGCAAGGAGGAACAGTCACTTTTGGTACCTTTCTCCTCCTTTTTTTTCTTAGAGTGCACGCTCAGCATCTGCAACAGAAACTTATGGTGCCGCAACCCGGGAACGCAGAACATCGAACGAGGGGAGCGGAACTTTCAACATTATCGACCGCCTGGAGCGCTGTGAAAAAGTTTCGTGTGTGTTGGTGAACGTACAAGATGGACCTCATAAAGACGAAGCGTGACGTGAAACGTGCTCAAAACAGGAACATCATCAACGAGGCGACGGCGGGGATGAAAACAACAGACCGGGACACGCTGACGGCCTGGCTGGAGAGGCTGAAGGTCAACAACAGCGCACTCAAAGCATTCAATGAGGAGATAAAAGAACATGTATAGGAACAAGACCTCGTTGCGGAATACTCTACAGTCACCGAGTACGACGACGAGGCCATCCGAGTATTTGCGCTGCTGGGCTGCAAGGCAGACATGCTGAAACAAAAGGAACAAATGATCGAGACCACCCAGATGACCGCATCTGCGACCGCAATTGCAACAACATCTGCGACAGCCCCGACGGAAGTGGGACAGACTCAAACTAACCGCTCATTCACACTGGAAGCGGATCCGCGTTCGCAAAGCGGTTGCGAACGCGGTTGTATAAAGATCCAGTGCAATTTCACGCGCACTCGATGACATCAAGTGCGCGTGCAATTGTACTGGATCTTTATACAACCGCGTTCGCAACCGCTTTGCGAACGCGGATCCGCTTCCAGTGTGAATGAGCGGTTACCCCGGTCACCGGATCGGAGTGAAGCTCCCGAAACTCAAGCAAGAAACCTTCAACGGAGACGTCTGCGGATGGCAGAGTTTCTGGGAGCAATTCAGTGGCGCGATTCACGATAAAGACGCCGTCACAAGATGCCAGAAGTTCCAATACCTGCGAAACCTTGTCACCGGACCGGCGGTGGCTGCAATCGCTGGACTGCAGGCAACGGAAGCCTGCTACGACGACGCAATCCAAATACTGACGCAGATGTTCGGCGACAAACGACGGATAGAACAGGATCACCTGGCGAGGTTGCGAGCAATGCCAACCGTCGTCTCATCGAGCGACACAAGAGGACTGCGCAGGATGTATGATCACATCCAGGCAAACATCCGTGGACTGATGGGCTTAGGAGTTGGATCGGCAACCTACTCTACGATGATATCCGACATCTTTCGCAGGGCTCTACCAAGAGATCTAGTGCTGGAATACCATCGGAAAACCAGCAATTACGGCCGGACATCTGAGACAGAGCTGACGGGGCTCCAGTCACTGTCATCTCAAGAAGCCGATGGTGAGCTCACTGAGATTTTAGAGTTTCTGCGAAGCGAGGTGGAAGGCAGGGAGAGAACCGGAATTGCCGCAGAGACTCGCCACCCGAGGCAGACCCCAGCGCGTGAAGGCTACATCGAACGGCGGGGACACCCGACGTTGCCAACCGCAGCTGTACTGAGCGCAAACGCGGCCGGCTGCTTTTTTTGCCGATCTGCAAAACACCAAACTGAGTCCTGCTCTGGCGACCTCGTACTTGAACAGAAGAAAAGGCGGTTGGCAGAAAACATGAGGTGCTTCCGATGCACAACCAGAGGACACCGCGCCAAAGCCTGCCGACGGAAGGTGAAGCGTGCGTCATGTCGAGGAGGGCATGCAAGCTCGATGTGTGGCCCCAACTGGACCCCACTGAAAAGCGTTAGCACCAATGTCAACACCGCAAGCGTTGTTAACTCCAACGTTACG
This sequence comes from Ixodes scapularis, assembly GCF_016920785.2. Classification (NCBI taxonomy): domain Eukaryota; kingdom Metazoa; phylum Arthropoda; class Arachnida; order Ixodida; family Ixodidae; genus Ixodes; species Ixodes scapularis. Next base: position 33,524,754 of record NW_024609881.1, read on the forward strand.
ATGGACTTGGGGGTGCTTCTGCAGACTTTCCGAGATACTGCAACCAGCTACTTTCGGCGCGTCATCGACGGAGGAAGCCAGCGGACTTTTATACACACGGACGTCTCAAGAAAGCTAAATCTCCGAGTGATCGGCACTACGAACCATGAGTTGAACACCTCCGGGGGAACATCGACTCGCGCCCAACGACGCAGGCTGGTTGAGGTGCGCCTTCGTAGTCAGCACGACGGAAGAGTGTGTCCTCGAGGCTATCGAGGTACCTTTCATTTGCAGCGACATCCTGCAAGTGCCGGTGGACCACGACTTCGTGAGGAGCACCGAGGCTGACGGAGGACCCATCGCGGACATGACACTGACCCAAGGTACGGAGCCCAGACGTGCGAAAAGTTTCCTTCTCGGATCGGACCAGCTTTGAAAGGTCACCAGAGGCGAGGTTCGACGGTTCAGAGAGAATGAGAGCATGGTTGCCATTGACACAATTTTCGGTTGGACCTTCCAGGATCCAATTTCCTTGCACAGCACCCTGTCGGGTAGTACAAACACGATGGTCTGCGTCCTAGAGATCAGCACGCGGGCGCACGACGAAAATTAGGCGACACTCCGTCGCTTTTGGGAGCTCGATAGCCTCGGAATTACGGACGAGCCGAAAACCGACAGCGAGGAACTGGAGCCTGTAAAAAGCGAGTTTGAACGCACAATCACGAAGGAGGAAGGACGTTATGATGTAGCATTGCTGTGGAAGGAAACTGGACAAGACCTCCAAGACAATCGAGTCATGGCTCACAAACGACTGTAGGGGCTATCCCGCAAGGAGCAACTTCTCGATGAGTACGCCCGATCCATCAGGAGCTACATGAAGGCAGGGCATGCGGAAAAGCTGCCCGAGCTGGCACATCAAGCTGACACTCAACGAGTTTACTACATGCCGCACCAGGCAGTAGTACGCAGCTGCTCCAGCACCACGCGACTCCGGATCGTGCTCGATGCATCATCACATAGACCGGGATGCAGCCCACTGAATGAACACCTGAAAAAGGGCCCTAAGCTTAACGCCGACCTAGTGGGAATCTTGGTGCGATCCAGGCTATTTCAGGTCGCCATCAAAGCTGACATTGAGAAGGCGTTCCTGCAGATAGGCGTTCGCACAGAGGACACAGCTGTTCTCCGATTCTTGTGGTTCGAAACGAAGCCAACATCAGGAGCAGCAGCAAACATCGAAGAATGGAGAATGACCAGAGTGCCGTTCGGGGCCACCTCAAGTCCCTTTCTATTGAGCGCAACACTAATCCACCACTTGGATAATGTGAAGGACCAACACAGGGAGACAGCTGATCGTTTGCGGAATGCGTTTTACGTGGACGACCTACTTATCGGTACCTCTGACGTCGGTGAAGACAGACAGATTCACGATGAGGCCAACACAATCATGGCTGAAGCCGGAATGCGACTCCGCAAGTGGACGTCCAATGCTGCGGAACTACAGTGTGGATTTGATGAGACGGAGGAACCACAAGCATCCCAAGAACCAAGCAAAGTTTTCGAACTCGTGTGGCAGCACAGCCAAGAAAAATTGCTGATTCCTATGAAAGAAGTTTTGCATTTCGTCAGCACTGCAGTGAACACCAAGCGCTTTGGGCTACAGTCGGCGGCTCGTGTTTTCGACCCCTTGGGTCTTATCGCTCCGTACATGGTTCGGGTCAGGATCATATTTCAGCAGCTGTGGGAACGTGAAATCGGCTGGGATACGGAGCTGCCTGAGGACCGAGCGGTGGCAGCGGTGGTGCATGGAACTGCCACTCTTGAAGGCTCTGGCCGTCGGCCGCTGCACAATGCGGTGCCCAACAGAAAACGTCAGGTCGGTTCAACTTTACGTGTTTTGCAACGCAAGCACTCGCCTACGGGTCGTGCGCCTACCTTCAAGTGGAGGGCGAAGACGGAGACACGTCTGCATGCCTCGTGCTTGCGAAGTCACGAGTGACGCCGCTGAAGCGACTGACACTCCCTCGTCTAGAACAAATGGGAACGGTGATTGGGACACGTCTCGCCCGCTATCTGAACGACACAATTAACCTCCAGATGAAGACGTTCTATTGGACGCATTCGACTATTGCACTACACTGGATTAAAGGCCAAGCCTCAAAGTGGAAATCGTTTGAAGGAAACAGGGTGAATGAGATTCAGTCCGCAAGCGACCCCGCAAGCTGGAACCACTGTCCTGGAAGTCAGAACCCAGCGGACATGCTGACGAGGGGAATTAGCGCCGAGACATTGATCGAAAGCGAATAGTGGTGGCTAGGGCCTGAGTGGCTTTCAACGGAACCTTGCAACTGGCCTAAGGGTCAGGCATTCTATGACAGCATCCCAGAGGTGCAAGAGGAACGAAAGAAAGAACACCACGTGCTGCGCACTACAGAGGAGAAGGGGCCGGAGCTCCTAAATCTGAGCAGTTACAGTCGCACAATTGGACCCCTCAGGGTTACCGCTTGGATGTTTCGCTTCATCAAGAATACTCGAAAAAACTAGGAACTGGCCGGGGGTCCACTTACTGCAAAAGAGCTCGAGCAAGCCTAAAGTTACTGGATCGTGAATGCGCAAGAAGCATACAGAGCGGAAATGGGCTCAGCGGGTGGAACACGAAGCACGAACAGAGAAACCACGTTGCTGAAGCCCTTTGTGGATGCGGATGGACGAGTGAGGGTCGGTAGAAGGCTTCAGAATGCACAGACCGATGTGACAGTCAGACATCCGCTGTTATTACCGTCCTCTCACCCCTCATTGAACTTATTGAGAACGACGCGCACCGAAGGACGATGCACGGTGGTGTCCAAGATACCTTAAACGAAATACGTGAACGCTACTGGGTACCACGTGTGCGTCAGCTCGCCAGGAAAGTAATAAACCGTTGCAACACCTGCCGGCGAGCAAGACTGAGGCCAGCTTCCGCACCGACCGCTCCGCTGCCAGAAGAGCGCGTCAACCGGGCCGCCCCCTTCGAGGTGGTGGGAATTGACTTCGCCGGACCACTACTGGTGAAAGCTTCCCCGTCGGACCAACGGGCCTGCATCGCTCTGTTTACCTGCGCCGTTACACAAGCCGTGCACTTGGAACTCGTTTCCAACCTGACGACGGAGGCCTTCATTGTGGCCTTTAGGTGTTTCACTGCACGTCGGGGACTACCGAGCGTCGTGTACACGGACAATGCTCTCACCTTTAAAAGGGCAGCAAAGGACTTGTGCTGCATGCGCGACGTGCTGAGGAACCCACACTTCCTGGACCTCTGCTCGAAAAATTGTATCAAGTGGAGGTTTATTGCCGAAAGAGCAGCGTGGTGGGGCGGCTTCTGGGGAGCGGATGGTACAAACAGTGAAGCGGAGCCTACGAGCGATACTCGGAAAGAACAAGCTTGGATTCGAAGAAATGACGACCATCCTACAAGAAGTTGGAGCCGTCGTAAATTGTTGACCCCTCGCTCCCGTTCACGACGCTCCAGACGAGCAGGAGGCGTTGAAGGCTGCGCACTTCTTGTCGGGGGGGGGGGGCTGACGGTTCTCCCATCGACCAGCCTGGAAAACGTGTCAGCTTCGACAAGGGGGGACGTCACCAGCCGGTGGCGACACCGAAAAACACTATTACTGATCCTGTTCTGGGGTTTGTGGCAAAAAGAGTACATCCTCCAGCTCCGCTCAGCACACCGGGCAACAGAGATATGCACGAACGACCTGCGGGACGGGGATCTCGTCCTCGTCCATGAAAACAAAACGCCACGGCTCATGTGGAGGACGGGGCGGATAGGACAAGTGCAGCGGGGTCGGGAAAACCACGTGCGTTCGTTTTTGGTGCGCCTGCCTGGGGGGTTACACTTCGGCGCCTCGTTCAGCTCCTCTTCCTCCTTGAACTATCCGAGTAAACGAACTCTGCTCATCGCTGGGAGAGGGGGGAGGATGTTGCGTAGTAAGTTTAGTACCCCTGCCAGAGGGAGAAGTTAATATATTTTCATTCAGTGATATAGGATTTAATCAGCTCGCGGTCTTGAATGATTATACGAGCGCCGCAAGCGATGTGTCGACCCCATAATGTCATTCGATCGAAATTACATTAATTTTGCATCTGGCCGGGGTATGATGCAAGAATTCAAAGATTGCACGCGATAACGTCGCTTACATGATCGTGAGAAACACTTGTCTTGCCTTGTCCGCGTCGACTACGTCTACCTGATTTTTAACTGTTATGTTTTGCTGTTTCCAAATCACTGCGTGTCTCGACATTTTGTCGAAGTATTTCTGTATAAAACATGCATTCCTACAACAATAATTGCATGACTAAATGTTTTCGACTTAAAACAATCACATTTTTTATAGACGTCTTATAGGCATAGCAAGAGATGGGTCGATGTGTCGACCCATCTCTTGCTCGTGTGCGCTCCCTGCGACTATGAGGATTTCTTTTCGGTTTCCTTCCCTTCTGATATGTCTCAGCGTTCTTTTCAGACAGTCAGCAGCTCGCACAGTACGTAAATTTACCGGAATCGGAGCCATGTGGCATCGGCAGCTTCGGAGCCGGTCCTTTCGAAAAGTGTGGGGTGCTGCGGAACTGCACGTAGTCCAGCGGTTACGGGGATACTCATAAATATATATTTGGTAGTCTCAACCTTGGTAACGCATTGTATATTACGTTTATATTATATATATATTAAATTGTACAAGACTGCGCCTTTAAAACGTATATTAATGTCGAATAAACGCGCATGAACACCACCGCGACGCTTCTCAAGGGACAATTTTTTTTTCACGTCGATAGCATCGATAGCGGTATTTTCCCACGTAGTTGCGCCATGGACTTCCTTCCTCCGCCATTGTGGCGTAACCTCTCAGAGCGCTATGACCTTCTTCTCTAGGAAGTGCTGGCGCTACGATGGGGACTGGGGAGAAGGCAAGACGGAAGGAGAAAAGTGGGGGACAGGCCAGGAGTCGAGACTGGAGAACGAGGGAGAAGAATTCGGAGAATCGGGTGAGAAAAAGACCGGGAAAGAAACGGGGGGAACGGGACCGGGATAGACGCCGACAGAACTGTTAAAACGAACGGACCATCCTTGTAACTATCCTCAATACAGTTGCTTTGTTTTAGCCAAACGTCGTATTTCATTGCCTCCACGCTCAGCTTCTGCAACAGGGCTAATCACTCCCAGTCCGGTTGTGGAAGCGTCGGGAAACACAACATGGCAGGGGGGGGGGGGGGGGGGTCGGCACAAGTGGCACAGTATGGGGAAGTGCCCTCCATAGAAAAGAAAAAGCTTTTGTCCAACAGGCGGACGGAGGGGTGGCAGTCACACAGGCGTCGAAGAGAGGGCGCAGGGCGTGGTATCCCGACCGGTATAAAGAAAACTAAAAACACCACAGGCAAGCAAGTCTGTGGTGGACGGTAAGGAGCCGGGGCTCTCTCGGAGCTGGAGGGTGTTGTAGAGGGCCCGGTTCGCTGGGGTGTATGGGAGATAGTGCCCTCATCAGTGTTAAGTCGGAAACCGAGAAAGCTTATGTCGCGAGTTGGTATTGTGAGTGTGTACCGTGGATTAACCCCAAAGCCGCAGGCGGCCAAGTCGCTTAAAAAATGGCGAGTCTGTTGGGCGAGAAAAACTGGGTCAGAGTGGGCAAGGAGAAAGTTGTCTATATATGACCATTCCCAAATACCGCGGTCGCGAAGCGTCCGGGCGATAGCCGTGGCAAGTGCCTGCATTAAAACAGGAGCAGGGCGGGTTTCAAAAGGGAAACGTGTAAAAGAATAGTAGCGTCCGTCAAGACGGAACGTGGTAAGGCGCAGGGCCTGAGGATGTAATTCTATCTGGTAAAAGGCCTCCGCCAGATCCACCTTTGTAAAAAAGGCCTGAGGCGGAAGGGGAATCTGGAAGAGGACTTTAGGCAGTTGGTCAAGGTGGAAGGATGGTGCCGGTAAATGAGGGGTAAGATGACTGGCGTCAAGGACGAACCGAGACTCCGTTGACGACTTGGGCGCTAATTGTATGGGCCTCAAGTACGGTCCTCGAGCAGAGGCTCGAAGAAGGCCAGACGCCAGCATTGAAGCGACTGCCTCACGGAGTACGCGTAACTGTTCTAGTTTTGGGGGTCTGTTGTTAAAGACCGACGGTGCCTTGCAAGGTATAGACGCTTTACACACGCGTCAGATTACAGCCGCCATTGCTGACCTTCTCTTGTCTCTCACAGATGCCGAGCCACTAAAGCGGGCCTCGTCAAGCCTCCAGAAAGGTTAATGCTGTAGAGAAGGACACAGTAGAACCTAAAATGGCAATAACCTGCCCTGCTGTTTTAATGATGAAGTGAAGAAAATATAATAAGAGGAAACAAAAACTGAAGGTCGGTTATGGCGGCGCCCATGCACAGCTGCTGCAAAGCGTCTATACGAAGTGCAGAATAATCCGAGGAGGGAAAGAAACGAAACGTGGTGGCGGTGCGGTCTCAGTCAACTTGCAGTCAACACAGCATGTTCCGTACAGAAGTACAAATATGCAAGCAATCTGCAAAATGTAAAGAAGTACTGCTAAGATTTTAGACTGCTGAAAAGATTGCAAAACAAACAGATCCGGGGTAATTATAGGCCATATTGTCTGTTCTCCCGGCAGCTGGAAAAATATTTTCCCCAAAATTTCTCCTGACATACGCCTCTCATTGGCGGTGGCAATCAGTTTATCAAATGACGTTTCATTGACTAATCGTATTATGGACACGCTGTTTCATCAGCACATTGTTTTACAAAATATTCTGAATAGGTTTTTTTTTTTTATTTTTTCTGGTAACAAGTTACCCCGAATTGTCGCCGAAAATAGCATGTATGGGGGACGCGTTGGTTAACATTCTTGTAATGAGCCATTGCAGAACGTCGCCGCGAAGCTGCGTGGAGGGGTCGGTGACACATCCGCGAATAAAGGAAGTGGATATTCTGCCGCCGGCTTAATAGCCCGTGGAAACAAATGCCGGCAGTTGCCCGCAATTAGGTCTCGTATAAAATGAATTCTGAAAACATCTATTTGAAACTGTAGAGTAACTAACTGGTAAGGTGTCCGTCGCTTATGCGGCGGGACCCTGGTTTAATTGTCAGAGTGGGATTACTTTTTTTTTTGTAGGCATAAGGCGATACCTACGGCATTTTATTTTTACGATTAACACTGAAACAAAAGTTAATGTTGTCAACGATACTTCGCAGAATTAAATGGCATGAGACTCCCTTTTGGGGGTTGAATGAAGGACAGCGAGGCTTGGGCCGCAGGCGGGCCGCGGGGAAGCGGCGTGTAAGGTAGGACAATAGATCATTTGCGATATCCCGTAAGTGCCCCGGCCCACTCTAAAAGAATCATGGAAGCGGTGTTCCTTCAGCGCCTTAGTGATTGGTAATTTCGACCCTATCTTGGTTACACGAACTTTGAGCGTAATTCGGAGTCACCCTGAGCAAGCGCCTCATATACCCAATGACCTGTCATATCGCTTTTAAAATTTCTCCCCAATGTCAGCGTTTTTTGATACTGTGCATGCTGTCGACCAGTCAACCTGGATGGGCTGCACAAACCTCTTCCAATATTATCAGGCTTATATTAAGTTAGATACGCCAAATGCTATAAACACCCCGCGGACTCTGTGCTTAATCCTGTTTTTTGTTGTTGTGAATTATAGGATTTTTAAGCAATTCCTGCTCAAACAACAATCACGAGAATGATAATATTGTAAGAGATTTCTGCAGCTTAGGCCAGTTTGAAAGGAGTACCGCATACGCAGTATCAAAAATGCTGACGTTGACGAGAAACTTTAAAAGTAATATGACAGGTCCCTGGGGTATATGAGGTGCTTGTTCAGGATGACCTTGAATTACGCTAACAAACTATGTAACCATGGGGTTGGTCGAAAATCAGTGATCACTAGGCAGCTGATACGTCTCCTCGCTGTTCCTGAGTTCCCGGTTTCCTGACTCTCATCTCGTCCGGGGCCTGCGTTCTGCGGTCCCTGGCTACATGTCGTCGAGCTCCCCGGCGAGGGTGGCGGCCGCATCAACGGAATCTTCTCCCCCGCCGAAAGCGCATGCTTTCGACGTTGTCGTGCCACACTCTAAAAAAAAAGGGAGGAGAAAGGGAGGAAAACAACGACGTTCCTCCCTGTCGCCAACGGAAGGGAGGAAATTGCCCTTGTTCCTCCCTTTCACCGATCCACATGCAGCGCGACCTAGTGGCGCTTGAAAAAGGGACGAAAATTTCTCCTCTATAATCGTGGCGGCAGCGGCGGTCGAACCGCCGCTGCCACCGCAAACATGTTTAATGGCGGTGACGGCAACTTGAGCGCTTGGTAGCTTGCTTGCCGTCACCTCCGCGAGAAACGTATACTCTTGAAATAAAGCGTACGTACCATACAGCGAAAGGTAATCCGTGAGGCGTTTATTTCAGTTCTGTATAAAACAGAACAGCATACGAGCACTGCGTTGCGGCGAGCGACTCCGTCCGACACACGCTGTAGTCCGTCCACATCGGAAAAACGACCGGCTTGCGGGAACACGCGTTTTTCAAAGACCATATCCCCGCACAAGAAACGACACTGCAATGACAATTCGGGGAAGGGACGAGGCAACGGATCCGGAAAGCAAGGTCAACTATGCATTCGGTAAGAGTCCACTTGAAAGAAAGGGTAGTATAGACATTCCATTCTCGTTGCGGGGCAAAGTGGGGGCGGAGGGCAGATCCGCGGGCTTGAAGAAACGCATGATTCGACAGAGCCAACGGTTCACCGCATGCTCCTTTTTAGTTTGCGCTGCGCCCCATCTCCTGCTACATGTCAAAACTCGCACTAAAAAAAAAGAAAAGAAAAACTCAGTTTTTTACGTTTTTTTTTTTTATTCGGCTGACTTTGTCTATTATCACGCGATTCCTTTTGTGTCGCAAAACGAGCGCAACTAACCCGGCGTCAACAACCTGGATCTCAAACTCGTCGCAAACGTACTGGACACACTTATAAAGGAAGCAAACATGAACATAAGCACCCGATAATAAATTTAAATACTATTTAGGTAGAGACATGAATAGAAGATTACTAACAATTGCTTTACGAGCCTCTATTTTAGCTTTATTGTCCGAAAGAGTTCCGTTGCGTTATACCAAAATGAGTTGCTGGGCGAGTTGGATAGACATCTTGACTTAAACAGCGCAAATAAGTTACGTAAGGAAGAGACAACAGGAAGGAAAGAGCGTTGCGTTAGCTCTCGGAACGCTATATTCTGCACCGGGCTGCAAACGCTCTACTAGAACACGAAAACGCGGCTCCCCTACGGTATATATAGCGGAAGCCATAACGGATTGCGTATGGAGTTGCGGGAGTGACTAAACGATCTATTAAAACTCTCAACACGGGCTTTTTAACTTCCTGACTCGCGCAATGTAATGTTCTCAAGCGGTTGCATTATATCACAAAAGAGAGTCTTATTTTAGTTGTCTGCTGAGGATACCAAAGTCATGGTTCGTGGGCCTTTATCACGCCCGGCACTTACTTTTTATAGGAAAAACGCTTCAGATTAGTAAATTAAAACCATTCTAAATTTCTGTAACACCGGTGACAAAGCATGAACCAAGATATCTTCTCTGCTGTTTCAAGAAGTCTTGTTAAAATCAGTAATCTTGTTTGTTTGAAAATCCGTTGAACTTGTGCAAAATTTAAAATGATTAATTACCCCACCAAAACTGAAAACAATTACACTGGCACTGAACACCGCAATCAAGCAATAGCTTGATTGCAATGTTTAGCACAGTGTACTGCATTTCAGCACTGCATTGTCAAGATAATAAATCGAACTTATTCAGAGGGAAATTATTAAATCTTAGTTAATTAGCCTAATGATCTATATTTGCATTGCTCGGGGTGTTGAATTAAGAGATGGGGGCTATTCCACAAGACAATTCAAATAATGTATTAAGTAAGAGTAATATTTACTCCACCTTTCCGCGTTTATGTGCCAAATGATAGCAGTCACAGAAAAAGTCGGATTCAAAAATAAGACTGCCATATATAGAGCTAGTGCGAACTTGGCGTACGTAGAGAGACGAGGGGGCCCAGTGTTGCTGCTTTGTTGCTGTTGTGTGCGTGGTTGATCTGTGTGTGTTCCGTGTATTCTGTATGTTCAGTGATGTATGTTCATCTCTACCATGTAGCGTTCGAAAGTCGGCACAACCTAAAGAAAGAAAGAAAAAAAAAACGCCTCTCCGACATTTTTTTTTGCCGTTTTGAGCGCCATCTGTTGAAAGCTATATCACTTACACGAGGGGAGGAAGTTTCCTCCATTGAAGAGAAAAAAAGGTGGCGATTTTCCTCCCTTCGTAGGGGAGTAAATATCCTCCCTGTTTTGTAGGAGGAAATTTCCTCCCTTTATAGAGCAATATAAGGGACACGCGAGTTCCTCCTTTAAGGGAGGAAGTACTACTCCCTTTTTTTTAGAGTGTGGTAGGCACATCGGCGGAGGACCTCATTGATGGGGTATCCGCCATTGTGGGGCTGCCCGCAATTTTCTCGGTGCAGCACCTAGGAGGTACAAACTTCCAAGTCGTCGTCAACAGTATACCGCCGCCCTGAAGCTTCGTGAGGCCGGCCGCGTCTCCATCGCAAGCCAGTCAGTCCCCATCGTGCAGACGGGCCCGCAGGTGACGAATGTGACTTGCCTCTTCCTGCCGACGTTTGTGCGCAATGACCAGCTCGTCCAAGACCTGGCCCCGTACGGCAAAGTCACTGACGTCTTCTACGCGACCTACCACCGAACGGCGACTGTAAAAACAGGAACTCGCTTCATCCGCATGGAGATGAAGGAGGCTAACCCCCTGCCCAACTTCCTGCGCGTCGTCGGACATCGTGCTACTTTTCACTACCGCGGCCTGAAGTGCGTATTCCGACGCTGCAGGCGGGAGGGCCACGTCCGGGCACAGTGAACGACGAGCTACTGCGACCGCTGTGGTGTCTTCGGGCACCCAACTGAGGGCTGCACTGCCAACTGTAGACGCTGCGGTGGAACCCACGCGACTGTGGACTGCACGGCCAAGAGACGCTACTCCTCCATGGTCACCAGAAACCACGCCACCGATTTCCCTGCCCTGGACCCAGGAAACGCGACCTCTCCCATCGCCCCAGAAGCTCCGGCCGTACCAACCGTCTCCACCGTCGCCCCTCGGTCATCACCTGACGCCGCAGCCACGGCCGCACCACTGCCTCTTCCGTGCCCCCCCCCCCCCCCCGCCCTACCTGAGCCAAGCCCGACCGGCTCGGGTGTGACTCCATCCGAAGCGCCGGACTCTGCCCGAATCGCCGCGGTTGTTGTCGGCGACGCCGCCCATGCAGCGTGGAGACCAGCGTCGAGTGATGGCGAGGTGTCCAGCGACAGCGACCACCTCGACATGGACGAGAACCCCGCTCCAGACGGCCCCGCAGCGACACCGACCGACAGTTTGGATACGACCACAACTGACACACCGGAGTCCGACTCGAGCCGACTACCGCACGAGGACTCCAAGCGTCTCCTCAGGAGCAGCGGTTCCCGCTCAACTGACAGTGGGGGCCCACGAGCCACGTGCCCCAAGAAACCGCGAAAGTCCTCCCCCTCGCGTCGGATCTCTCTCCAGCATCGTCCGACAGCTCCACGTGTTAAGCAACACCGTCGGTGTCCCTATCCTCCCTTTTTTAGTTTATTCTGGCCACTCTTCGCATATTATCAGTGAATGTGCGGGGCTTTCGAAACCCAGCGACGCAAACTGAAGTGATGCACTTCGCGAGGATGCAGAACTGCAATCTTCTGTGCTTGCAAGGCACCAACTTTTACCGCTTCCGTGACGTTGCAGATTTCGAAACCCGGTTTTCTGTGACTGCTTTATTTTCTTAGGCGCCGCGCCGCGCGACGGGCGTGGCGTGGTTGTCTGCAATCGCAGTCTGCTGCGAAACGCCACTTATCTTTTTGATACGGAGGGAAGGACTCTTCGTTTCGACTTTTTCTTCAGCGAACGGAAATTTTACGTCGTCACTGTCTAAGCGCCAACTGTATCGAACTTCCAGCACGACTACTTGCGCAGCCTAGACGTGCATCTACTAGACGCGGGCCCGTGCTTCTTGGTCGGCGACTTCAATTGCGTTGTGGACTCTTACGCCGACGTTCGGGGCCCTGGTCAGGGTCGCTCAACTTGGTCCGCCCGTGAACTTCGGCGGCTCGTGAGGCACTTCGACCTCGTGGACGGATGGTCCTTACTGCATGGATCCACACACGAGTCGACGCGGAACAGAGGGGCGTCGGGAAGTCGCATAGACCGGTTGTACTTGCCTCGCACGCTTTCCGCCGCGCTACAGATCTGTACTGCGGTGGACTTCCCGTCGTGCCCAGAAGAGATTTCCGGCCACCGCCCGCTTCTCATCAAGTTCTGCCTCGACTCTGCCGTCGCACGCTCCTCGCGTCCGTGGCGTCTGGATTCAAGGATCCTCCACGACGAGACCACGCGCCGCACGTTGGGCAACCTGGTCAAGGAGTCGCTAGTGGGCGTACGTCCGGAGCCGGCGTCTTGGGACCGCCTAAAAGGCCAACGGCAAAGCTTCAGCACTCTGATGGGACGGCACCTCAGCGAACGGCATCGAGGGCTTCTGCAAGACACTATCCACCGAATATGTATCGTCCGACGAGGGGGCGCCTTCAACCCCTTCATGAGGACGTACCTCGACCAGCTGCAGAGACGCCACGAACGATGCCTTCGGTTGGACTCCACCGTGTCTACCGTCTTGCAGGTTCAGGGGAGCCCGTCGGTCCACACCGAGGTACTGCGCTACACCCATTGCACAAGCCTACAAGCCGTGGAGAGACAGCAGACGCTCTCCGCGTCGGGGTCGCCCGGCCACCTTGACAATGGTCGCTTCGCAGCCCACTTCCCGTCGCTGGCACAGTCGGACGTGCCGGTTGATCGCAATTCGGTGTCCTCGCAACCTCTCCTCAGCGGCCTCCCTAAGATCTCCGCCGAGGATGACGTGGGCCTGCGACGGCCCCCGTCCGCGACCGAGCTGTGGAAACGTTTTGAAGCGGATGAAGAACGGCTCCGCACCAGGACCGGACGGTCTCCCAGCGGAGTTCTACCGCACGTTCTGGCACATTCTCGGGAACTTCTTTACCGCTGTCGTGCGGGTCTAGTTTGAAGACCTCCTCCTAACGCCATCCTTTCGGCTGGGACGGATCGTACTGATCCCCAAGAGGGGTGGTGACCATGTCAACCCCGGGGCATGGCGCCCGATAACGTTGTTAAACAGAGACTACAAGCTCCTCGCGGCGACCCTTGCCTCGCGTCTGCAAGCTTTCCTACCGGAGCTGGTGAACCCCCGACAGACGTGCTCGGTGTCGGGCCGCAGCATACATACTTTGACGACTCTCACGCGCGACATCCTGGTGTTCACACGCTCCCGACGGGCGAACGGGCTTCTCGTGTCGTTGGACCAAGCCAAGGCGTTCGACCGCGTCGAACACCAATACCTGCTCGGTGTTCTCGACGGGTTTGGCTTCACCTCCGAGAGTGCTCAGCTGTTCGCAGCCTCGTACAGTGACTTTCGGAGTGACTTGTTCCTTAATGGCTCCTTAGTGGCACGCTTTCCGGTAACGCGAGGAGTTCGGCAGGGGTGCCCGCTGCCCCCGGCACTTTTCGTCCTCAGCTTAGAGCCCTTCCTGGTTGGAGTCGGCAGGCACCCCAGCATAACCGGACTTGCTCTACCTGGGTCCGGTGAGCTTCGCGTCTCGGCGTATGCGGACGACGTAACCCTCTACCTGCGCAACGAAGACAACCTGATGAAGGACCTCCGGCTCTTTGACGAGTACGCATGCCTCTCCGGAGCACGGCTCAACCCTGAAAAAAGCAAATCTCTCTGTATCGGGGCACCCCCCACGTGCCCGCCATCTCTGCCGCGAGCCCACTCCGTTACCATTCTTGGGGTCTCGTAGGACGCCTCCGGCGTTGCTCCGGAGACCTGGGCCAACCTGCGTCAAGAGATCATCGAGAAGGCCGCTGAGGCTCGCAATTACGACTTCCCCCATGGCTGTGCGGTGGTACCTTGTTACGACGGTTTACTGCGGAAGGTTGTGGCATGTGGCCCGCGTAGCCCTCCCGCCGCGCCCCTTCATCCTCCAAGTGCGCTCGGCGTTGTTTACCTTTTTCCGGAACAACCGCACAGAACTCGTGTGGTGCTCCCGCTTATGCCTCCCCCGCTGTGAAGGAGGGTGGAGCTTTCCGTGCATCGAGCTGGCAGCGCCCATACTTGCCCTGAAGGCAACCCTCGCAATCCTTGACGACCACGACAACCCAGCACGGCCGCTCACGCTCTACTTCCTTGGCGCCAATAACCGTCTTTTTGGAGACTCTCGTCGGAGCCCTCTTCGGCCCCGCGCGGAGACAGCCCCTGCATTTTACAGGTCTACCGCGGATCTCTTCGACAAGCTCAGCGTCCACGTGTCGCGAGAGGAGATACTCGAGGCCCCGGCGTCTAGGCTTCTTGAACGCCTAGTGGTGGCAGACCAACCCCCGTCGCCGCCGGGCGCGGTGCAGCCGTACCCATGGCTGGCACTGACGTCGTCCACGCTGCCGGACCACGTGCGCGACTTTGAATGGTTAAAGGGTTGGGGTGTCCTCCCAACAAAAGACAGGCTTTTCCGCTGAGGTGTGGTACGGGACGCACAGTGCGTCAATTGTGGTAAAATAGAAACAAACGCGCACGTCGTGAGAGAGTGTGTACCGGCGAGGGACCTATGGCGCGTAATACAGCCCTCCTTTCGAGGTCTCGGGGTGGACGTATACGTCACACAAGGCCGTTGCCCGCGGGGCGCCTTTGCGCTGCTACTAGTGGCAATATGTGAGTGGGTGCTGTGGCGAAACCGTTGTGTCGCGACGGCCCAGCGACAACGACGCCGCGCGTTGTGGCCGCTGTTGTGGGACATCCGAAAAGAACTCACCACCCACCTGAGCGACCAGCGGTTCCCCCTTGGCGAACAAAAGTTCCTCCGCCGGTGGTCGTGTCGCTACCTCTCTGTGGTGAGGGGTCGCGTCATGATCAACTTTTTACTGTTTAATGTGCCTTAAACTCTAGTTGATACTACAGATCAGTCCCCCGCGAGACCCTTGAATATGTTTGCTGAGTGCAGCGAGCGTGCATTTTTGTAAAAAACAATTTTCTGAACAGCTGAAGGAACACCGTTCCCATGATTCCTTGAGTGCGGGCCGGGGCTCTTGGAAATACTGCAAATGGTCTATTTTTGGGTTAATATTTTTCTAACGAGCAGCCGCAGAGCGTGATACACGCGCAGTCCGAAACTGGCGGAATTCGTTTTTCCTGGGCTATGTCCTCCATTCACACCCGGGAAAGACGCTGTCCCATACCATTTAATGCAGCAAAGTTCCGTCCACCACATTCATTATTTTCAGTGTTAATGATAAAAAAACATGTAGTAAATATCGTCAAATGCTTAAAAATGGTCGAGAAAAGAAATAATCCCAAACTGGTGGATTAAATCAGGGTCCCGCTGTCTATAAACAGACACCTTACAAGTGAGCTACTGTATAGCTTCAAATAGCCGTTTTCACAATTCGTTTTATACGATACTCATTAGGGGACAACTGCCAGCATTCTTTATCCACTTCCGCGAAAAAATTTCACCGCAGCGTGGGATTCCCATAGCGAGTGTCGGTGACATGTTAGTGTCGACGAAACGTGTCCATTAAATGTGTGTCCATAAAATGTTGTCTATGAAACGTGTTTCCACGAAACGCCGGGAGAACAAGAAAGTCAGTATTCTACTGGGAGTTGCATGATTTCAGGCAGCTATGGGAGGCGACTCTCCGTAGAATTTTGGAAAAATTATTGTCCCGGCTGCCGAGAGAATAGACACAGCCTAATTCTATAGATAATCTGGAAGAGCAACCGTAGAGCAGCGGCCACTCGTTGCCAACAAGCTGGCTGCCGTGCACTTACCAAAACATTAGCGGACTTGAAAGATGTATTAAGAGATATTTGTCGATATGGGCACTGGAAAACAACCACGTACACACACAAACGAGATGGTAGGGCTCCGTGAAGATTCAACACGATGCGGTACAATCTTTCATTCGCCGAACAAAACTACATCACGAGAATTTCTGTGACTTCTTCGAACAAATCACTTGTTGATATACGCGTAGGACTTTCAAACACAGAGTCGCACAGGCCGCAGCAGGGCCAGGGAAAGGAATGCTGGTAGGGGGTAACAGATGGGTTGCTGGAGAGGTGAGGAGGAAACACTATTCTCCCTCCAACATTTCGCCTGCATCCTGCTTCCTCAAGGTCCCCAGGCGGGTGCGCCCACAGAAGGCCTATCTTCGAGGGTCATCCGAACAATGAACACAGCGAGAGGATTTGTTATTGGATACTATTGTGAGTTCGTTCCAAAGTTGATAGCGCAGTGGATGCTATGTCAGTGGTCTACCAATCAATGTCCTTCAGGCAGGTGCCTTGCTCTGCCTTGTGAACCACTTGGAGACTGTAGTCACGTGACCGTAATCGGAGATACGCATGGACTAAAATCGCATAGCGTATATTCTGCTGTCAATAGCGGGTGAACAGGACAGCAGCACGAAAGTTACTGGGCGAAAACCTTTCTTGGTAATCCAGTGGGTGGTACAGTCCCGCGCTCCCTCTCGCACTTTGAGTGCTTATTAAACCTGTGCCCGGTGTCCCCTCCCTTCCACTGCATTGCCAAGAAAATTTCTTGCCGAGATAGTTTTTGGAGTTCCAAAGAAACTGCCCTTCCCAATTGTTAACAAAAAACGGGAGGCATGAAGATGCTGTTTTACGCCGTAAACCCATACTCTAAACTAAATTGCAAAAATAACCACGTTGTTTCTCTGCGCACGATGTCCCCAAATAGACTGAAATTACAAAGAAAACAATATTACTCAGAAATCAGCTATGCCGTATATTTCGCAGCACGTCAATAACAGATTTTTTTGTTTCGCGAGGGCTATGTACATGTAACAAAAACTGTACCATTTCTTAACCCATGTAATCATAAATGCAACACAAATGCAAAGATCCCCAAAGCTAAAGTTAAAAAAAAAACGCGAACCTAACAAACGATGACAGCACACGGAGGGGTTCTGAGCTCGAAAGTGCTAACGAGTTATCATATCGCAGAATAATAAAAAAAAATATTTCAGCAATAGCGTCTGCATATTTGAGGAGTTTGCAGAACAGTGAAGTAATAGGACGTATCTGAGGTGGCGCAAAATTCACGATTAAGTAATGAAACATTTGTTTCGGGTGTTAAAAATGTTTTTAATGTATATTTCGTCGTTTTCGTCGTTGGCGTCGTCGGACATAGCGCCGCTGCTTGCGCCCATGTCGAGGTGAGGACTACTTTTTACGCGTTGTGACGACACTATATCTCGCTATACACTCGTATATTTGGCCCGCATGCAGCCTCGAGTGAGCTGTTTCGAATGGCGGTGCAAGACAGAGCAACGGCGTAGCAATTGCGGCATGAGCATCGACTGCGCCTCGGTCTGGCCGACTGCGCTCGCTCTGCTGAAATGTGAGCTTGGGAATTTCGAGCACCTTTAGCTCACTGGTGTTACAAGAGGCTGCTTTGTCGTTGAGACCTTGCAAACGCCTGCGGAGCCGTTCAAGTGCTTGGCGCATCTCCCGCGCAGCACCGCAAGCTTTTTGGTGCCCGATAGGCCAGACAGCCCGTAGCATGTGCTGCTGTTCATTCTAAGTTGAAGCAGTGTAGCCGCAATGTACGTGAACCGTTGCGACGACGCGTGATGTTGAAAAATAAACAAAGAAAATTTACCTTGCAGGTTTTTCTATTTTCATATATGGTGATTTGAGACACGCAGGCTGTAAATGTCATGGAGGGATCCATTTGCTGACACCATTATTGCGTTCATTCGGCTCGCACTCTACACTAATTAACTGATATTTTGACTTTCGAGACTTGCGCTTTTCTGGAGAGCTTCGTGACAACGGCAGTCAATCATTGGCGCACCGAATCCTGCAAAGCAAATAAACTAAACCCAAACCCACTCCTTTGTAGTTCCGTGGAATCCTGGGGCCAGTGAATAGAGTGAAGCGCCACAAAAGTCTTAAATGTTAGTGGCCGCCCGCCTGTCTACCCTTGGACCGAAAAGAGACAAAAGGCACCAATAAAATCCCTTCCCTGGCAGTTCTGTGTAATTCCGGTGCCCGGGAAATACAGTGAGACGCCATGCTGGCAGATCACCGAATTCCGTGGGCAGTCCCGGTCCAGTCTATTACGGGCAAGGCCCAATCTTGGCCCCATAGCTTGTCTAAACATGTGTGCTGCCTGGGGTGTACCATGTTGTAAACTTCTTTACCAAGAATCTATTCAAAATACAACTTTTCAATTGGCACCTTCGCCCTCAAATAAGTATATAATAAAGTTTACCAATTAGTTTTAATTCATAAATAACTTATTTAACTACATCGTCTTCCGAGCAGCCTTTTTATTACGACGCCTTCTTACAGCCGTGATTTTTATTGCCTAGACTACTTCATTCGTTTTTAAAGCTCGGTTCCAGTATATGAGGCACCTTGATTGCTTGCTCCAACACATTTTCAATGTTGGTAACCCATTGGCTAAGAGAGGCCAAAGTTGTTCAGCCTAAGCGAATCGATTACCAATGATGGTGAGCCATTGGCTAAGACAGGCCACTGTTGGCCAGATTAAGCCCATCAATTACCAACGTTGGTAGGCCACTGGCTAAGACAGGCAAACGGTGGCCAGCTTAAACCAATCGATTGCCAACGTTGGTAACCCATTGGCTCTATTACAGTTTATATTTCTGCGGGTGTTGTCACTAACGTAGTCATTACCGCAGTTGTCGTATTTTTTACGCACTTTGAAGTCATTTTCGGGCAAGCAGACATAATGACCCAGCTTCTTCTGTTATACGTTGCGTGATAACCTTTCTTTGAAGATTGAAATCTGCATCAACTTATGTCACCTTCTGCCTCAAACATAGGTGTTCGAGATGTTAATTCAACGTGATTTTATATTCGTGAAGATATGCAGTTGCTTAACCAATCGCTGGATAATTGTTTTAAGGTTTTATATTTTGCTAAAAAATATTAGTGCTTTTTATCTATTCTTAAATTTGTCCGGCTATATCTGAATTATAGACCGTGTTTTGCGGCTCAGCAAAGCGGGTTGCTTTGAGATTGTCAAGATCACATAGAGCTGACAATACACCCGTGTCGTAGGTACTGGGGAGGCGGGTGGAGCTTTTGGGGTTACACCCTGGCTCCCCCCCCCCCCCCCCTTGGAAAGGTTTCCCGGCTGCGTCGATAAATGGGCATAGCAGAAGAGGCACTACGCTTTTTTTATATAAGCATACACACGAATTGAAGGAAGCGTGCATTTTTTTATTTCGTGTGGAATTTACTGAGCATAACTTTCAGTTTTGGGATGACGCGCGTTAGTTATAGTTAGTGACAGGTGGCAAAAGCTCCTCCCATCTCTTTCCACTTTTGCAGAGCGAAGGATAGGGAGGAGGTGATCTCCTCCCCAGCGTTTGCTTTTAACCTGTCAGCGACTACGGCGTTTTTCTTCGTGGACGTTCAAAATTGCTACAGCCCGCAATGCACACAGCGTTCTAATTCAGATGCTAACTTGCTCTGCGTGTGAAAACAGAAAAATCGTTCCCCCCGGGAGCCACATCTACAGACTGTTCTCAGCGTGCGCGATCAGCACATTAAAAAAACTAAGCCATATATTTATAACGCTGGTAGCCCACTGGCTGAAACAGGTCAATGTTGCCCAGACTAAGTCAATCGATAACCAGTGTTGGTAGCCCATTGGCTAAGAGAGGCCAATGTTGGCCAGCCTAACCCAATCGATTACCAATGCTGGCAGCTCATTGGCTAACATAGGCCAATGTTGTCCAGCCTAAACCAATTGTTTACCAATGTTTCTAACCAATTGGCTAAGACAGGCCAATGTTGGCCAGCCTAAGCCAAACGATTGCGGACGTTGGTAAGCCATTGACTGAGATTGGCCAATGTTGGCCAGTGTAAGCCTATCGAATGCCAACGTTGGGAAGCCAATGACTGAGGTAGGCCAATATTGGCAAGCCTAAGCCAATCGATTACCAACGTTGGTAAGCCGTTGGTCAAGTCAGGCCGATGTTGGCCAGTATCTGCCAGTGTAACATCAATAGTGGTAGTACGATGGCCACATTGGCCCATCATTGGACCATTGTTTGCCAATTAAATAACAATGTTGGCCTGACGTTGTGTGCTGTCTGGGGAACACTGGATTTTTAACGCCCTAAAAACTGGGCACGGCGAGGCCTTCAACAGCATGTGGCTTACCATGATTTTCGTACAGGCACTGCCTTGCCTGTTGGGAGCAGCGCCGACAATCAACGTTGCCGAAATCCCAGCCTTCCAGGTTCCGGCCTCTGACAGTCATCGCTCGGATTACGGAAGTCATCGGCTGCAACAAAGTGTTATCGTCTTCACAACGCCCCCTGCTTCATCCGGGTCAGTGACGTCAAGTTGTGTAGCGTCTGTAAAGGAGGATCCTCAAGACTTCTTCACCAGTGGGCACGGCGAGGCCATCAACAGCATGTGGCTTACCATGATTTTCGTGCAGGTTAGTCACCCTGTATCATGCTTTAAGAGCGATTTTGTTTCTAATTGTTGTGCCGTGCCAACGGTTACTATGTGAAATTGCAGTTGATTGCTTCGAAGTATGTAAGCTTTTATTATGCGGTGATGTTGAGACTAACCCGGGACCGACAACTGAAGAGATGTTTCATTCGGTAATGGAGGGTCAAGCCGAAATTAAGAAGGAAGTTTCCGAGTTAGTTATAAAACAATCTGGTACCGACAAATCGATTGCCGAAGTCTTATTAAAAATTGCAGCTGTTGACAAAGTATTACTTGAGTTACGAGCTAAATCCCTTGAGGTCGACGCTCTTAAACAAACTGTCAGCGCACTCGAGCTGACAATCGCAAAACAAACTTCTCGGTTGGCCAATTTCGAAGATCGGAGTCGACGTTCAAATCTTATCATCTTTGGAATTCCAGAAGAATCAGAGAAGACCGAGCGAGATTTGAGGGGAAAAGTAATTGATAATATTTTCTTAAGGCTGCTGGACGTTACTTGCACTTCTGTAGCGAGGATTCATCGCCTTGGTAAACACGTGGGAAGGCGGCCGATCATTCTTTATCTTCAGGACTACAATGAAAAGTTAGAAATCCTGCGAAATACAAAGAAACTTAAAGGCACAAACATTTACATTCAAAACGATTATTCCTAAGAAACCCTTAACAAAAGGAGGCTACTATGGAACAGTTCAAGCGAAGATAGAAAGAACAAACTAAAGGTTTTCCTTGTGAATGACAAACTTCGAGTTGCCAATGATCTGTATGAATGAAACGAATTTACAAACGAGCGCGTCAAGTTATCCCCTTACAATGAACAGCCTGTAAATGTTTGACAAGAATTACCTCCTGTAAACAAACAGTTTCGTCTACTGAACATGAACGCACAAAGCATTGTCAATAAAACTGGCTGGTTCGAATTAGTTCTTTTGAATCATGACCCCCATGTCACGGTCATTACAGAAACGTGGCTGAATAAAAATGTGTCCGATAATGAAATTTTTCCTGAATCCCACCAAGTTTTTCGTCGGGACCACCCCTCTCGTGGTGGCGGAATTGCAGTCGTAATCAAGTCATCCATTTGTGCAACAACATTAGAACAGATTAGTAATCATTAAAGTTTAATTTTACGTCTCGATATCTGGCGTCGAAAAGTTCTCCTTTGTGCTGTGTATAGGCCTCCTTCTGCTAGTCCAGATTATTTAAATCGACTTTATGATTGTTTAATAAAATACAAGGGTGAATCGATTCTTCTGGTTGGGGACTTTAATCTCCCCCATATCGACTGGTTGCGATTGCCCAGCCCATGTGATGACGAGATTATTTTTGACATAATGTTCGCATGTGATCTTTCCCAGGTTGTTAAGGAAATTACACGTGAGCAGGGCTCGAGCCGCTCAATTCTTGACCTTATATTTGTTAGTAGTGCATTCGCTGATTATAGTGTAAGACTTGAGGAAAGCAAGTCTGATCACAAACTTGTACTATTTGATTGCTATCTTAACCGACCTTCGCCAAAGAAAAAAGTAGTTACTATGGTAAAGGATTCTTCAAAGTCTAATGACGAGAGTGTTTTGGATTGTCTCGACTACTGTTTCAGCGACTTCGTTGAAGATGATGTGATTTTGCTATGGGACAAGTTCGTTTCTATATGTAACTATTGCTTAGAGAACTTTATTCCTAGTCGACATAAATGCACGGGACGAAGAAATCCTTGGATTAACCGAAATATAATTCATTTTACACGCAAAATAAAAAGGTATAAGAAGAACAGTTCCAACAAGGGAGCCAACAAGCTGAACTGGCTTGTCAAAGAAGCAAGAGATAAATATTTTTCGTGCACCCTTTTAAACTTCATAAAACATGATCCTGCAAAGTTTTGGAACTATCTTTCAGAAAAAGCTAAACTGGTCGACCAGCAAAAAGTTAACAATATCACAATCAATGACAAAAAACAAATAGCCGACGAATTTAACCTATATTTTCAATCTGTGTTCTCATGTACAGATATGTACACTCCAGTTGCCACCGCTGTAGCTACACTGAACGCCGATTTTATCTCCTTTCTTGGTGTCTTTGTCATGTTATTAAATCTGAATACAGAATCGAGCAGTGGGCTTGATAAGATACCGAACGCCTTCCTCCGTAGATATGCCGAATCTATTTCATGCTTTTTAACAGTGATTGTTCGTGCTTCTTTTCGTTCAAGTGTGCTTCCGAATGACTGGCGAACAGCGCGTGTAGTGCCAATTCATAAGAAGGATGATCATTCTGTTGTAAGCAATTTTCGTCCTATTTCTATCACTAGCAACTCATGCAAACTTATGGAACATATGGTTAGTAGTTATATTCAAAATTTCTTGGAAGAGATGAGTTTGTTGACTTCTTTTCAACATGGTTTCCGGAGGGGGTACTCCACAATTACGCAAATAGTTACCACAATCCATGACTTTGCTGCTACCCTAGACAAGTCTTGACAGGTCGATATTATTTTTTTAGATTTTTGCAAAGCATTCGATAAGGTCCCTCATGGTAAACTTATTTTTAAACTAGAGGGTCTTGGGCTACCACCAGAGATAGTTAACTGGATAGAATCCTATTTGTTCAATCGTAGCCAGTTTGTTGAAGTTGCTGGCCATTTTTCCGGTACCCTCGATGTTTCCTCTGGTGTTCCCCAGGGTAGTGTAATAGGTCCCCTGCTATTTCTGGTCTATATAAATGATATTGTATCAACTGTGAGTACTAACGTTAATATCCGCTTATTTGCAGATGATTGTGTTTTGTTTAAAACCATATCCTCTGTTGATGGCCAAAAAACGATTGATTCTTCTCTTTCTCTAGTTGACGATTGGTGTAACGAATGGGAAATGCAGCTGAATTCCGCGAAGACTGTTCACTTACGCATGACGAGGAAAATTAAACCTTTGAAATTCACATATCAAGTAAATAATGTTGCAGTAACCGAAGTAAGTGAATACAATTATCTTAGAGTAACCCTAACAAGCGATCTATGATGGTCAAAGCATATCCAAAACATCAGTTCCTCGGCTTTTCGAAAGTTAGGTTTCCTACGACGCAAGATAAAAAATGCTCCAACTTCCGTTAAACTCCAAGCTTATAACTCCCTGGTAAGGTCAAATACAGAATATGCTAATATAATCTGGGATCCAAACGCGAATAAAGATGCATCAAAACTTGATATGGTCCAAAGGAGAGCAGTTCGTTTTATTTATGGAATGTACAAGAGACTTGACTCCCCATCCTCCTTAATAGCGGCAAACAATATCACGTCCCTGGAACAGCGTAGGAAAATTGCAAGACTGAAGTTCTTGTATCTACTTTATAACAAGAAGCTGTGCGTCGACTCAAGTTTATATATAACCTCCTTATCTTCCAGAGCCACTGGGAACTACCATCAGTTTTCTCTTCAACCAATATTTGCTCGAACCAACATTTTTAAGTTTTCATATTTTCCATGCACCATATCAGATTGGAACGCCCTCCCTTACAATATATTCATAGCCCCTAATTTTAATAAAGCACTTGATGATCATCCTTTTTAGGTATTGCCATTGTACTCTTGTGTTGTGAACCTTTTTGAACATATGTTGTACAAACTTTTTTCTCCGTTGATTGTTAGTTATGAGAGTGTTAATTACTAAACATTATGAAAGCCATGTCTAATGATACTTTACAAGTCTTTTGTACCCCACACCTGCAAGGGCCTATCGAAAGGCCTGCAGTATGTA